>NW_011494775.1:4181173-4194428 GCF_000754665.1 Bison bison bison | reverse complement strand
AAAAACATAAGCTTTCTGGGGCTCATCTTCAGAGAGTATGGAATTATGAAGGATGTAAATTCAGGGACACAGGTTTTGTTTGTTTAAGAAATAAATTTATTTTAAAAATATAAATATAACCATATTATAAAATACTTGGAAAGTCAGAAATAATTCTCTGTAATTCTAGATACCCAAATGCCATCATCATTGCAGTTTATTAGTATTTTCTTTGACGGTTTTTTTACATGTGTGTTTCTATACCTATTTATATAATTATAGCATGGACGGAGGAGCCTGGTAGGCTGCAGTCCATGGGGTTGCTAGGAGTTGGACAGGACTGAGTGACTTCACTTTTCACTTTTCACTTTTCACTTTCACGCATTGGAGAAGGAAATGGCAATCCACTCCAGTGTTCTTGCCTGGAGAATCCCAGGGACGGGGTAGCCTGGTGGGTTGCTGTCTGTGGGGTCGCACAGAGTCGGACACAACTGAAGCGACTTAGCAGCAGCAGCAGCAGGCTTTTATTGGGCTACAATAAATGCTTGTGACATGGACATTTACTTTGTAAATAGATCTCAGATTTCTTTATTTGTTTTTTATCCTTTTAAAACTGAGAATTGGGAGCTCTTACTAGAACTCTCTTCAAAAACAGTTTATATTGTTCCCTGGCTTGGGATCTTGAGATTTTTATCTTTAATGTACAAATTTGGTTAATATTTAGCGGTTACTGAAAGATAATTTATATGTAGGGTGATAAATAATAAGTAAGGTAGTAGTTTACTGAGGTATAATTAACTTTCAGGGAAATGGGCAACGCTTAAGGGTAGAGCTTGATAAAATTTAACAAATCTATAAAGTTTATTCGTTTAACTGGATAAAGAGTATTTCCATAACTACGGAAAATTTCTTTGAAAGTCTTTGAAATCTCCGTGGAAGCGTAGGTATTTGTCTGGCCACCTAGGCGGGAGACCTGGAAGTGATATTTACTTGACTCCTCCTCCTCCTCTCAATGTTTACATCCAGTTAGATTCTGCACTCTGTTGCCATTCCTGCTTTCCCTGACTTAATTCAGGCCTTAATCATACATTGCTCAGACTGCTACACCTCCGTCAAGTTGATTAGCTTCCTCTGATCTTGCTCTTCTAATTGATTCCACACCGCAGCCAGAATGATACTTCTGAAATAAACATAAGGTTATGTCATTTCCATGCTCTCATGTCCATTAGTTCTTACTGCTTTCAAGATGAACCCTTAGGGCCCTTCCCAAGAAGGTCCCTTCCATCCCTTAGGCCTTCTTCCCGACCGCTCTGCCTCATGACTTGTGCAGGAGGTTTGCTGTTGTACTTGACATTTAATTAGTCATTGAAATACCCAATACCCAGCTTTTGATACTTGTCAACAACTCTACACCTGACATTCTGACCCAAGCCACCAGTGTTTCTTACTTGCTTGGTTGCTATTTACCTATTTTCCCTGCTTCTGCCCTCGCCTTTCTTTGGTTTGTTTTCTCCTTAGCAGCCAGAGTAATGTTTTAAAAATAGTAATGCTTAAAATCTTCCAATAGCCTTCTCAAAGGAAAAAAAAAGACTATCCTGATAACTGCCCATAAAACTCTCCACATTTGGCTACCATGCTCCTCTCAGCTGTTTTTCTCCATAGTTCCAAATGACATTGTATTGACTCTTTTTTTTTAACTTGTCTTCTCTTCCTTTAGCAGCACAAAGCTGCTTGAGCCTCAAAAGCAGGAACTTGGTCTCTTTTGCTTACTGTTCTTGGTTCTCTAACAGTGTTTCCTCTCTACATCTGCTGAAGCGGAAGAGTTCACGCTTTCCCTCTAGTTTTAAAAGAGTTGATGTGTAAAAAGTCCTTTCAGTGTTTATCTGCTGAGACTTTTAGGGAAAATAATAAAATAAATAAAATGTAATAGAAGCTAAGTGTGTTTGCTAAGCTTAATCTTTAACTTAATATTCTAGCCACTATCGAAAGCGATCAGCATCACGGGGACGCTCTGGAAGTCGATCTAGAAGTCGTTCACCCTCAGACAAAAGAAGTAAACGTGGAGATGATAGACGGTCTAGAAGCAGGGATAGAGACAGGAGGAGAGAGAGGTCTCGTAGCAGGGATAAAAGAAGATCTCGGTCGAGAGACAGGAAGCGTCTGAGGTAAGACGGTAATCTCCAAAGAACTCTTGATAAATTGGGCTTTTCCCTTTAATTGGTGGTAGAATTTAGTGAACTGTTTGCTGGCTGTCTGTTTTAATCCCAGCTGATTTGATTAGGTACATAAGTGATTTGCCTAGAACAAAACCTTTCAAACAATATTTTTTCCCCTTTTCTACTGTTAAACGGTATTTTAAGTTTGTAAACTTGAGGTGGTGTTTCTTGTAATCCAAAGAGAACTTAAAAAAAATTTTTTTTTTAATTAGAGAAAAATTGCTTTACAATGTTGTGTTGGTTTCTGCTGTGCAACATCACAAAGAACTCTTAAAGCCCCCAGGAAAGGTTTAAAAAAAAGAAGTAAAAGTTGAGGTAATATGCCATTGAGGGGGTTCTAATCTAAACCTGTCCCAAGAAAGCCGATCCATGTGTTCAGAGCCACCACTAGAGCTGACTGGAGAAGGAAGAACAGAACAGGGCCATGTCCACTTCTTGTTTGAAATGATTTTAAAGAATTTTTTTAGATTTAACCAAAGAACATCCTAGTTTTTAAAAACTTGTACTTGATTAAATATTCCTTGGTACCACCCAAGGATCTGTAACTTCCCTGGTGGTGAAAAACAGTCTTTAAATAAAAATAATCTCACATGGCAAAAAAAGTTTTCTAATAAAGTTTCTCTTTAAAATAGGAAAGAAGACATGGTTATACAGGTGCTGTGAACTGATCCCAGAAAGAATTTAGAGTTTATCTTTTTGAGGTATTGGTTCTTAGGGAAAATATTCACCCGTAACAATGTGGATAGTATTAACTTACTCAGTGTTATATTATGTGGCCTCAGGAACAGTTTCATACAATACAGTCAAGTACTTATTAAGCATTGTATAAGATTTGGTCTCTTACTTTTTTTTTTGGTCTCTTTTTGATGTGAAAATAAAATAGAAGATTTTAGAGCAACAAGGATTTTGAGATGATTTGGTGACGTCTCTGCATTATGTAGGTTGAGGAGACAGACCCAGAGAGTGACCTGCCCTGTGTGGCGCTAGCTAGGAGCAGCACCAGGGCAGAAACCCTTATCTCCTAATCTTTCCACAGCCCCGTTCTGCCCATCCTTATACTGAGATTTCAGCTGTCTTTGAAATTTAGATTTTCTGCTCTAGGTCTAGATTTCGAATAGCTATTAGTACATATTTCCTCTGTTTTTCAACAAACATCATTTCGAAATTAGTATCCTCATTTTCCCCCTTGACCACTTGTAAGAATTGGCTTTACTTGTTCCCTGTTAAACTGATTTGACAGTAAATTGAAATCTGTCTTTAACAGTGGTAATAATTTAGGAGCTTCTTTCAACATGAGGCACAAACCATGATCTGAAATAGAAGTTCTACTTGGTCAAAGACTAAATGAAACGTATCCCCTTTGCAGGCGTTCCAGAAGTAGAGAGAGAGATAGAAGTCGAGAACGAAGAAGATCTCGAAGTCGGGACAGGAGACGTTCAAGGAGTAGAAGCCGAGGCCGAAGATCCCGATCTTCCAGTCCTGGCAATAAAAGCAAGAAAGCTGAGAATAGGTAATGTTAACATTGGCTGTATCTATCATGCAGGTTGGGAACTCTCTTCCCTACACTTTTAAAAAAAAATCCTTGTAAATGCTGAATTTGGCTGCTACCATGAGCTATTAGCTTAATTTCATTTCAATAAGTTATAAAGCTTATAGTGCTTTTAGGAGATACCTAAATTCTGTTAGTTTGAATACTCATAATGCATTATTCCTTCATTTAATACCTACTGTTAATGATCAGAAGTACATTTTATATACATCTTTGCGGGAACTATGTTTTTTTCTTTGAAGTTATTTTCTTAATGTTTCTACTGTTGTTTGACAAATAACATTTTTACACTGCTGAACTGCTATTCATAATGGGTGAACTTTGCTTGTGTAAGTTAAATCTACATGTTTCCTTAAGATGTTAGTACCATTCAATTTTGAGATACTAGTTATATCTATTAGACATAATATGTTTACTCTATATTTCTCTTGTTAATGCTTTGTTCTTTGCCTATTACTGTTTCTAAAGTGGTGTCCTGGCATATATAGCTTTGTTTCTGTTTTCTTCATATTAGTTATGAAGATTTTTTCCTCATTTATTTACTTTATAAATTTTACTTTTGTTTTATCAGGTCAGTGTTATAATGCCCATTGGGATAATTTTAAATTTAAAATATAAATTCAGAGAAATGAATGAAATATAAACATGCAGCTTACTAAGTATAAAGCAAGATTCATGTAACCACCACCAAAGTTAAGAAATAGAACATTATCTGTATCCCCCTGGAAACCCTACATGTCCCTTCGCTAACCCAGCTTTCTATTTGCCTAGATAAAATCACTGCTGACTTTAGTGTTAGTAATGTCCTAATTGTTTCTTTATAAATGGAAAAAGAATAATTTAGGTTTATGTGTTTTTTGATTTTATGTGAATGAGTCATGTCTTCTGTGTTTTTGCTAAACCTTGGGAGTTAACTCTGTTGCTCATAACAGTTTATTTTATTGCTGAACCAGTATCCTGTGGTATAAATATGTGTGCTCAGTCGTGTCTGACTCTTTGGGACCCCATGGATTGTAGCCTGCCAGGCTCCTCTATCCATGGAAGTTTCCAGGAAAGAATACTGAAACAGGTTGCCGTTTTCTCCTCCAGGGGATCTTGCTGAACCAGGGATAGAAGCTGGGTCTCTTGGGTCTCCTGCATTGGCAGGTGGATTCTTTCCCACTGAGCCATCTTGGAAGCCCCGTGATATAAATATACCACTTTATCCATTCTACCGAGATAGATGTTTGAGTTGTTTTAACTTTGAGGCTATTATGAACATTTTTGTATATATATCTTAGTATACATGTGTATGGGCTTCCATGGTGGCTCAGACAGTAAATAATCCACCTGCATTGCAGGAGACCCGAGTTCTAGAGTTAGACACCACTGAGTGATTAAGCATATTAGCGTATACATGTGTATGAGTTCCCCTTGGGTGTACAGCTAGGAGTGAAGTTACATGGTCATAGAATAAACATAGCTTCACTTTAAGTAATCCCAAATGCTTTCCAAGGAGTATATACTAATTACACTTCCAGCAGTATATGAGAATTGTGTCCCTTCATACCCAGTATTAGGTATTGTCATTCCTTTACATTTTAATTTGATAGACATGTAATAAAAATATCATTATGATATTAATTTGCATTTCTTTGATTACTGGTGAAGTTGAACACCTTTCCATATGTTTTTTGGTCATTCAGATTTCTTCTTCTAAAGTACATGTTTAAAAAAATACATGTTTAATCTTTTTCTCATTTTTGTATTGGTTTCTCTTTTTAAAAAATTGATTTATAGAAGTTTTTGTTTTTAAATGTTCCAGATAATTGTCGTTTGTTTTATGAGTGGCAAATATTTTACTCTGATTTATCTTTTTACTCTGTAATGATACTTTTGAGGAACAAAGACTTAGAAGGAAGAAACATTCATAAAATGAAGGCAGTTAATAAAAGGATGAGGAAAATCTGACAAGGGCAGTGTGAAAATTATAGGCTGTACTCAGTCTGAACATAAAAGATTAGCATGCTGCTTTTACCAGTACATCAAAAAGATAAGACAGATCATAAACTAATTGGGTTTATACCAGGAATGGAAAGTTGGTTTAACATTAGAAACTCTTCTCAGTGTGATCCAAGATTCAAGGAGAAAAGCCATGGTTACTTAAGTAGATTCAGGAAAAGCATCTTATTAACTTCAACACACATTAATGTTTAAAAGTGATGGGCAAACATGAATAGAAAAGTATTTAACAAACTGGTTATAAAATTAGGAAGCACTTTCAAAGAACAAGATATAAGGACTTTCACTACCAGGTGTCAAGGCTTGTCTATAAAGTTGTAGAAATCAAGAGTATGGCTTTATTGTAGGGGTAAACACATAGATTACTGAAACCTTATAAAGAACCTAGAATCAAATCTACACATATAAGATCATTTAATAAATGACTATGGTGACATCATAAATAGTGGGGAAACGTTTTTCCAATAAATGGTGTCAGGGATATTTGCTATCCTCTGATAAAATAGGACCGGCTACCTCCTTCTGTGCGCAGAAAGCATTCCCAAACAGATTAAAAACCAAATAAGATGGCAAAGCTATAAACTTTTTAGAAGTTTATGCTAGAGAATATCCTCTT
Organism: Bison bison bison; assembly: GCF_000754665.1. Classification (NCBI taxonomy): domain Eukaryota; kingdom Metazoa; phylum Chordata; class Mammalia; order Artiodactyla; family Bovidae; genus Bison; species Bison bison. The sequence continues at coordinate 4,188,067 of NW_011494775.1, read as the reverse complement.
TACCTCTGAGTATCTTCGTCAAAATTGGAACAATTTCTGGATGCCTTATTTTTTAAGATTTATTTATTTATTATTTACGGCTATGCTGAGCCTTCGCTGCTCGTGGGCTTTCTCTGATTGCAACGAGCAGAGGCTCCTGTTTGTTGTGGTGTGCGGGCTTCTTGCTGCGGTGGCTTCTCCTGTTGTGGAGCACAGGCTCTAGATGCTGTGGCTTCTGTAGTGACGGCTCACAGGTATAGTTGTCCTGTGGCATGTGGGATCTTCCCCAAACCCATGTCCTCTTCATTGGCAGATGCATTCTTTACCACTGAGCCACCAGGGAAGTCCTCTTAAAAGCACCAATCATAAAGGAGGGGAAAGGTCATCTAATTTGATTATAGTACAATTAAGGAATTGAACTCATTTTTAGATGCCTTAAGTAAGGTCAAAATGAAAGCTTGTTGGGATTTGAAATATTATTACATATATCAGTTATCTTATAGACTGTTAATGTTTTGGTATAGTTCTCCATTTGTTACATTTTAAATTTCTTGTTTAAATTTTTGTAATTATTTTTACATGCTGTGTCCAATTTACCTTTGGTTAGTTTTCAGATATGGAGTAATATTTGCAGTTAGTGTTATGGGATTAATTCTTCATTGTATTTCCAAGTTGCTTATTAATGGTATATAAAAATTCAGCTGAACCTTGGAAGTTTATTTCTTACTTAGAAAGTAAAACACAAGTCTAAGTGTTTTAAAATGAATGTTTCCAAAAACAGATAGATGATGTCCCCCTCTCTCTTTTTTTCTTGGCAGGTCTAGATCCAAAGAGAAAACAGATAGTGGGGAAAGTTCTAAAGAGAAGAAAAAAGACAAAGATGACAAAGAGGATGAAAAAGAAAAGGATGCTGGTGTATGTTTACTAACATAAATAATAGTATAGTATTGAGTTTGTTTCTGTAGTGACTAGTTTTTGGTTTTAATGCTGTATGTTTTATTTTTAAGTAAATGATAGCAAATTTGTAAAATAGGTATAAAATGATAGTTTTCCCCATGAAAACATTTTTCTGAAAGTTACATATCTATACACATTATCTACTTTAGTATATAAAATGTGATCATACTGTGTGCACTATTCTGTGACTTGATTTTTTGTTGCTTTTAAATTATGAATTACTTTATCAATATATATCAGTATATAAGGTCTTAAGAATAATAAATCACAGTATACAAAGATTCTGACTTAAGAAGTAGAATACCTTTCTTTTTCCTTTTGTTAAATGTTGGCTATCTTTATGTACCTGCTTACATAGGTATTGCTTGTTTTTAATGCCTGCATAGTGTTTTGTTGAAGAAAAGGTAAATGGGTATTTAGGCTGTCTGTAGTCCAGAGTTATAAGCAATGGTAGATTAATCCTAGTACACATGTGTTCTGTGAATATAGTATAGGGTAAATTAATACCAGTAAAATAAATTACTCTGTCAGTGGGTATATAGCTTTCCCTCAGTATTGGAGGGGGATTGGTTACAGGACCCCTTTGGATAGCAAAACCTTCAGATGTTTAAGTCCCTTATATGAAATGACTTAGTATAACCATGGGTATCCTCTCTGCATTGGTTGTCATCTCTAGATCACTTATGATACCTAATATGATGTAGATGCTGTGTGAATCGTTGTAAATACAATGTAAATCCTATGTGAGCGGTTGCCAGCCTAGGGCAAATTCAAGTTTTGATTTTGGGAACTTTCTGGAACTTTTCTTTTCCTGCGTATTTTTGATCCACTTAGTTGAATTTGGAGGATGAGGACTCAGATCCAGAGGGCTGGCTCTAAAGATTTAACATTTTGATCGATAGTGTCAAATTGCCCTCCACAAATATTGTGAAAATTAAGATTTTAGACGTGAAAATGTCTGTTTCCTCACATTCTTGCCAACATGGGTATTTTGAAATTTAATTTTTGCAAACGTTATAGGAGGTAATTGATTTCTTGTTATTTTGAGTTGCATGTCTTTAAACATGAGTAAATAATGTAAACCAATAACTAAATAAGGCATTTTAAGTTTATTTACTATCTGCACTGTTCTTTGAATTGCCTATTCATATCTTTTGCCCATTTTACAATATATTATAGCTTCACTTCCTTTTTTTTTTTTTGAGATCTAATTTTTTTTTTTAGTGGTTCTTTTTTTAAGGGAACTGTTTGCTGAGCAGGTTATCTAAGAAATTAACACAAGAAGTCTGGAGGTCTGGTTTCTGATTTAGTTTCTACTGTGGAATGACTGGGTGACCTTGAGAAAAAAACATAAGCTTTCTGGGGCTCATCTTCAGAGAGTATGGAATTATGAAGGATGTAAATTCAGGGACACAGGTTTTGTTTGTTTAAGAAATAAATTTATTTTAAAAATATAAATATAACCATATTATAAAATACTTGGAAAGTCAGAAATAATTCTCTGTAATTCTAGATACCCAAATGCCATCATCATTGCAGTTTATTAGTATTTTCTTTGACGGTTTTTTTACATGTGTGTTTCTATACCTATTTATATAATTATAGCATGGACGGAGGAGCCTGGTAGGCTGCAGTCCATGGGGTTGCTAGGAGTTGGACAGGACTGAGTGACTTCACTTTTCACTTTTCACTTTCACGCATTGGAGAAGGAAATGGCAACCCACTCCAGTGTTCTTGCCTGGAGAATCCCAGGGACAGGGGAGCCTGGTGGGCTGCCATCTATGGGGTCGCACAGAGTCGGACATGACTAAAGCAACTTACCAGCAGCAGCAGCAGCATGTATAAAATTTTGATATTAATTTGATATTTATTCAAGGACTTAATCTTTAAGTCCTTGATTATGACTGTGAAAATGATTTGTCTTTCCTTTGAAGAGTATTGTTGATAATCATGATACAAGCTTTAGAATGGCTGTTCCTAGGAAACTTAGACCTAAAGGCTAAAAGATCAGAACTTCTTAATGATGTTGATAAATAACTCATTTACTCACTTGTTTGAAATAGAAAATTGTGATAAAAAATCCTTCTCATGGATGCAGTCTTGGAGAAGTTTAAAGGATTTACAGTTGAGAGTAATAATTAGGGAACTTTGCTTGCCAGTTCTTTTAGTTTCCACTTTGAGGGAGAAGTTGAATTCATATGTGCATATTGGTAGTAACTAAAGGGAGAGTAAGTTACAGTATTTGAAGTTTGTCTTTGGCTTCCCTGGTGGCTTGGGTGGTAAAGCGTCTGCCTACAATGTGGGATATCGGGGTATGATCCCTGGGTTGGGAAGATCCCCTGGAGAAGGAAATGGCAACCCCCTCCAGTATTCTTGCCTGAAAATCCCGTGGACAGAGGAGCCTGGTAGGCTACAGTCCACGGGGTCGCAAAGAGTCGGACACGACTGCGTGACTTCACTTTTCTGCTTTATTAGTTGAAGATACTTTTGATTGTGATTTCATTTTGTTAGTTTATTCCTTAATATATTAAAAAGATGTGTAATCTAAATCTGGTCAGAATTTAGGAGATTTGTGTGGACACCTGTTTTTTCTTTTCTTTTTTTATGCTTAGAAGAAGTTATTTGGAGTGTCACTAGGAGTAAAACTGTTGATCCTTATTCTCTTCTCTCTATTTTTTATTTTCACCCCAAGAACTTTGACCAGAATAAGCTAGAAGAAGAAATGAGAAAGAGAAAAGAAAGAGTAGAAAAATGGCGAGAAGAGCAACGTAAAAAGGCCATGGAAAACATAGGGGAACTGAAAAAGGAAATTGAAGAGATGAAACAAGGGAAGAAATGGAGTTTAGAAGATGATGATGGTATATTCATTTGTTTGCTAATAGCCTAAATAACAATTCATGTAGAATAGTCTAGGATTATAAGTGATAGACTATTGTTTATTGTGAAAAAATACATATAATGTTTACTATTTTAACCATTTTTAAGTGTACAGTTCAGTGATATTAAGCCAATTCACAGTGTTGTGCAGCCATCACCACTGTCCATTTCCAGAACTTTCCAAACAAAATTCCAAACAAAACTCTGCCTTATTCAACAGTATTCGTCATTCCAAACAAAAACTCTGCCTTATTCAACAGTAATTCTCTATCCTGCCTCCCCCTACCTCTTCATTTCTAATAACATCCAATCTACTTTCTGATTCTGTGGATTTACTCATTCTAGGTACCTTATATGAATGGAATCCTATAATATTTGTCTTGTGACTAGGCTTATTTTATTTAGCAAAGTGTTTTCAGGGTTCATCCATGTTGTAGTCTATATCATGATTTCCTTCCCTTTTAAGTCTGATAGTATTACATTGTATGTATATACCACATTTTGTTTACCTATTCATTTGTTGTTGCATATATAAGTTGTTTCCATCTTTTGACTATTGTGAATAATGCTTCTGTGAGTATTGGTGTGTGCGTATCTGATTGAATACCAACTTTCAGTTCTTTTGGGTTTATACCTAGAAATGGAGTCACTAGATTTATTTTGAGGTTTTTCAATGCCCCTTTTCATATTACTTTAAAATTTTAATTGGAGAGTAGCGTTCAGTAAGGATCACTGATTTTACTTTAAGTGGAGAGTTGGATGCTTATGGGCAGTCAGTAAATAGCTCTTTAATTTTTTTACTTCAGATGTTAGTAGTGAGGGTAAGTTAAGGGCATGTTTCCAAGTCCTTCTGATTTTTTTCCTAAGTTAGAAGAGCAACATTTCCCCTGCACATCTTGATTATTTTTTTCTTTTTTAAATTATGAAAGTATGATAGTACATTTACAGGAGACTTGGAAAATACAGAAAAAAGTTACGTATATTTCCACTATATATTACAGTTATTTTTTAAGTAGATAAATTAAGGTTTTTAGTTGGAGTTTCAGTGTCAAACTCTCAAAATTTGATGGAATGAATAGACAGAAAAGTAGAAGGATATAGTAGACCTCAAAAGCACTATGAAGAAAAGAACAAAAAAAAGCACTATGAACCAATTAAACATAATTAAGATTTATACAGTTTTCACACCAAAGCAGGATACAAATTCTATTCAAGTTTCCATAGACTGTGAACCAGGGGATGCTGGAACATATCCAGGGACATAAAGCAAAGTGTAAAAATTTCATAGTCTACAGGTATTAAAATCATACAGTCTGTTCTCTTATGGTGAAATTATGTTAGGAATCAATATCAGAAGATAGTTGAAAATAACACACATATTTCAAGTGCAGTGTGACATTTACCAAGAGAGAACTTTGACATAATCATTGAAAGTCTCAATAAAGTTAAGAGACTGAAGAAACACAGAGAGTGATTGCAACGAAGAAAGCAATTAAATGAGAAATTAGTATCAAAATGAGAAATTAATATCGAGGATACTTTAAAAACTCCATGTATTTGGATAGAAAATGTCCACTTTTAAATGATGGTTGTATCTAAGAAATCATAATAAGGAAAATTAGAAAATATTTGTAGCAGAATAAAAATGAAAAGAGAATTTATCAGAATTTGTTGAATGCAGCTGAAGCTGTTCAAAGCAACTAAATGCAACTTCACAACTGATTTTGATGTGTAAGATGTTAAGTGGAATAATGAGATTTTATAGGAAAAGGGAATTTTGCTCCATTCTTTGGTGAAAATCCCTGTAAATTTTTCAGTTTCTGTGAAAGTTCAACAGGGTGTTTTGTTCTAAATAGATTAATGGCTTATGTCTTTAAATGGTGATGATGATGATGTTCAGTCTCAGAGTTGTGTCTGACTCTGTGAGCCCATGGACTGCAACATACCAGGCTTCCCTGATGATAGTTATGCAAAAACATGAGATTGTTTTTCGGAGAAGGCAACGGCACCCCACTCCAGTACTCTTGCCTGGAAAATCCCATGGATGGAGGAGCCTGGTGGGCTGCAATATGCTATTAATTTTTTCTTCCTGTGATTAAAGAAAAGTGATTGAAAGAAGAGAAATAAACATATCCTTTTAGCAGTTTTTAGTTTTGCTTCTATTAGTGTAGTTGTAAAATAATACCAGAGATCCATTTTTTAGACGTATTAGTGCTTCTTCCTCTTTTCAATTTAATAATTTATCATTTATTTCTTTTATTATTAGTATTATTCAAAACTAATGCTTGTTTGATTTAAAACCTTGCCAGTATGAGTATTTGAACTGTATTGTGCCTGGGTTAATTGATAAGGAAGGTATTTGGGTAGTTAAGAGAAAGGGCTTTAATAGGGGTGTGGTCTGATTGTGAAATAATCCCTTTTGAAACACATATTCAAAGTGTGTTCTGATATTTTAGATGATGAAGATGATCCTGCAGAGGCTGAAAAGGAAGGAAATGAAATGGAGGGTGAGGAGTTAGATCCATTAGATGCTTACATGGAAGAAGTGAAAGAGGAAGTAAAAAAGTTTAACATGAGAAGTGTGAAAGGTGGTGGGGGAAATGAAAAGGTATGGGATTTTTTTTCCTCTTTTATTTTTAAAGATTTATATTCCTAGTTGAATAACTTGAATTCATTGTTGCATTTACCTACTATTGGCTTGGATGGCTTTATAAAGTTAACGATTTTGTTTCCTTCTTTTTTTTTTTTTAATTTAATTTTATTTTTAAACTTTACATAATTGTATTAGTTTTGCCAAATATCAAAATGAATCCGCCACAGGTATACATGTGTTCCCCATCCTGAACCCTCCTCCCTCCTCCCTCCCCATACCATCCCTCTGGGTCGTCCCAGTGCTCTAGCCCCAAGCATCCAGTATCATGCATCAAACCTGGACTGGCAGCTCGTTTCTCACATGATATTTTACATGTTTCAATGTCATTCTCCCAAATCTTCCCACCCTCTCCCTCTCCCACAGAGTCCATAAGACTGTTCTATACATCAGTGTCTCTTTTGCTGTCTTGTACACCGGGTTATTGTTAC
>NW_011494775.1:4173280-4181073 GCF_000754665.1 Bison bison bison | reverse complement strand
CGTTTCTCACATGATATTTTACATGTTTCAATGTCATTCTCCCAAATCTTCCCACCCTCTCCCTCTCCCACAGAGTCCATAAGACTGTTCTATACATCAGTGTCTCTTTTGCTGTCTTGTACACCGGGTTATTGTTACCATCTTTCTAAATTCCATATATATGCGTTAGTATACTGTATTGGTGTTTTTCCTTCTGGCTTACTTCACTCTGTGTAATAGGCTCCAGTTTCATCCACCTCATTAGAACTGATTCAAATGTATTCTTTTTAATGGCTGAGTAATACTCCATTGTGTATATGTACCATAGCTTTCTTATCCATTCATCTGCTGATGGACATCTAGGTTGCTTCCATGTCCTGGCTATTATAAACAGTGCTGCGATGAACATTGGGGTACACGTGTCTCTTTCCCTTCTGGTTTCCTCAGTGTGTATGCCCAGCAGTGGGATTGCTGGATCATAAGGCAGTTCTGTTTCCAGTTTTTTAAGGACTCTCCACACTGTTCTCCATAGTGGCTGTACTAGTTTGCATTCCCACCAACAGTGTAAGAGGGTTCCCTTTTCTCCACACCCTCTCCAGCATTTATTATTTGTAGACTTTTGGATCGCAGCCATTCTGACTGGTTTTTGTTTCCTTCTGCATCTCAAAAGTGTCTGTACTTTTTCTGAAGAGCAGAGATACTAGCAAATTTTAACTGCAAATGTCCTTTTAGAAGTCATCATTACTATTACCATCTTTGTTTAGTGTTTTTGCTTGTTACTTTCTCAGTAGGTCCTTTTCCAACACTCCCATCTTTTATACTCCTGATCCTCTTTAGTCTAGGTTTTCTTTTTCTTAATAGAATTTATTGACAAATTGTATAATTCAGTGTTGTGTTTGTTTGTTCCTTCTTCTAAAATCTTCCCAAGAGCAGTGATCTTTACCTGTTTTGTTTATTGATTCATCTTAAGATCCTGGGATAGTATTTGGTTTGTGGAATGAGTGAAAAGTACTATTTGGTAGTATTTTTTAAATATATTACATAATATTATATAAAATTACATACTATGTACCTAATTACCTATGTATTAATGTGTTAGGAAATATAATGCTATTGTATTACATTTTTAAATTTAAGTAAGTAAGGAGAAAGTGGGCTACTGTTTGTTTTTGCATTAGTAGTCACTGACAACTAAGTTAATTCAAATTATAAATTATTACAGTTACCATTGTTTCATTTGGTTTATACTTTGTGTTTCAACTTTAGCAAAATATTTCACATTCTTTTTTTAGAAGTCTGGGCCAACAGTCACAAAAGTTGTCACAGTTGTCACAACCAAGAAAGCAGTGGTAGATTCTGATAAGAAGAAAGGTGAGCTAATGGAGAATGACCAGGATGCCATGGAGGTAATTCTTCTTTAATTTTTAACTTTGTTCATGATACCATAGAATGAAACAGCAGCCCACTCCAGTATTCTTGCCTGGAGAATTCCATGGACAAGGGAGCCTAGTGGGCTGTGGTCCGTGGGATCACAGAGAGTCGGACACGACTGAGCACACAGCACATGATGCCATCCTATGAGTGTTTATAAGAAAGCATTGATGGAGGTGTGCTTTTCAGTTACGCAGTTTACTCTTAGGAGAAATTCTTGCTTTTCTCAACAGTATTGTAGCCAGATATCCAAACTAGTAGAACATTTTAACCTCTTTGACCTCTTGTATACCTGCTTTTTTTTAAAATTGAAGTATAGTTGATTTACAATATAGTGTTAGTTTCAAGTGTACAGCAAAGTGATTCCGTTATACACACACATGTGTATTTTTAGTTTCTTTTTCATTATAAGTTATTACAAGATATTGCATGTAATTCCCTTTGAAAGTGTGAAAAGTGAAAATGTTAGTCATTCAGTATGTCTGACTCTTTGCTATCCCATGGACTGTAGCCCACCAGGCTCCTCTGTCCATGGATTTCTCCAGGCAAGAATACTAGAGTGGATAGCCATTCCCTTCTCGACAGGATCTTTCTGACCCAGGGATTGAACCCAGGTCTCTAGCATTGTACAGTAAATCCTTGTTGCTTACTTTATGTATAGTAGTTTGTATCTGTTAATCCCACATTCCTAATTTATCCCTCCCCTTTCCTGTTCCCCTTTGATAGCCAGAAGTTTGTTTTCTATGTCTGTGAGTCTGTTTCTGTTTTGAAAATAAATTCATTTGTATTACTTTTTTGATTCCACATTTAAGTGATATCATATGATATTTGTCTTTCTCTGACTTACTTCACATGGTATGATGTTCTCTAGGTTCATCTGTGTTCCTGCACACGGATAGGCCAAATTTTGATTCATCCTTGTCCCTCATCAGTACATCCCAGGCATAGAATAGGGAGAGAAGAAATGAAGTGACAGAATGAAATTTTTTACTATTAACATTCATTGTAATGATTTATATAGAGAAAACTATAGCAGAACTTCATTAAAGCTATGTTAGAATTAGTTTTTTGTTTTAGCTTTATATTGTTACTATAGCTTTCTATAATGGCAAAGAGAAAATAAGCTAAGTTAGAAAGTTCAGAAAATAAAAGAAGAGGAAAAGAATATTTTCTAGGAGTGGAACATTTTTAAAGTTAGAAATATTTCTTCCCATAGAAATATAGTAATAGATTTAGCTCTTAATTTTTCTCTTTTTGTTACAGTATTCTTCAGAGGAGGAAGAAGTTGATCTTCAGACAGCTCTTACAGGTTACCAGACAAAGCAGAGAAAGCTTCTAGAACCAGTGGATCATGGAAAAATTGAATATGAACCATTCAGAAAAAACTTCTATGTTGAAGTTCCAGAATTGGCAAAAATGTCTCTAGAGGGTAAAATTTGTTTATTCATTGATCGGTTATTTTGGGAATGGGGGAAATACACTTCACCTTGCCTGGGAGGCATGTTGATAGGCCTGTAAGTTGATGGGTGAGTAGGAGAAATGTGCCTGACTTACCTGGAGAAATGAGAGTGAACTAGAACATGAGAAATCATTCTGGAGAGTGAGACGACTACATCCACAATGATTAGAAATAGAAATTAGTGTGTTTTGGGAAACATTTTAAAAAAAAGAGCAAAAATTAGTTTGGCTTATGTGGTTGAGCTTTTTAGGGTTGAAAATACTCTTCATGTGAAGTTAGCAAGTAGAGTATTGTTACGTTTTTCTCTTATTTGAGAATTAGAAACCGATATGAAGCTGTGTGATATTGACGGAAAAAGCATGATATGGGCAACCCTTGCTTAAAGAACAAGTAGTTGTATTACTTGTGAATCACTGTTCTTTTATTGCTGTTAGAATTTAAGTCAAAATAACCAAATTGTAGAAATTGGGGTGTTTCTTTTGTTCCTAGTTGGTTGCAACAGTAATCACTTGTCAGAGCTGTTCAGTGCATTGTCCTGGAGCTTTGATATGGAATTATCTTTGGGAACACTAAAAAAGAATTGATTCTTAATCTTACCATGCCTCATTGAAAAGTAGAGGGCACTAACAGAACAATATTTAAGAGTTTCTAATCTGGATTTTGTTTTGTAGAGGTGAATGTATTTCGGTTGGAAATGGAGGGCATTACTGTCAAGGGGAAAGGTTGCCCCAAACCAATTAAATCTTGGGTTCAGTGTGGAATTTCTATGAAGATCTTAAATTCTCTAAAAAAGTAAGTGTTGAGCGGTTGTCCACATTTTTCAATATCTTGCTACAGAAGATAACCTGTTACATACATTTTCACTCTAATGGAAAATACTGATTTTTGTTAAACAGCTTTCTCTAGATATGATTTACATACCATAAAGTTTACCCTTTGGTTTACGATTTTCATTATATTTATGAAGTTGTGTAGTCATTACCATAATCTAATTTTAGAACATTTTCATCAAACCCAAAAGAGGCCTGGATCTATTAGTATTCATTTTTCTCTCTTCTACACACAAGGCAGTCTCTTACCTACTACTTTTTATAGATTTGTGTATTCTGGACATTTCATATAAATTAGATCGTACTTATATATAGTCCTTTGTGACTGGCTTCTTCCAATTAGCATAGTATTTTCAAATATTTCTACATCATCCATGATGTAGAATGTCTGAGTACTTCATTCCTTTTTGCCAAATAAAAATCTCATTATATGGATATACATTTTGGAAAACTTACAGTGTGAGAGCCTAAAGATCACCACAGTCCTTACTGTTGTCTTCCTATGGTTTGCTTTTTAAGGCATGGTTATGAAAAGCCCACGCCAATCCAAACCCAGGCGATTCCTGCGATAATGTCTGGACGAGATTTGATTGGTATTGCCAAGACAGGAAGTGGAAAGACCATTGCCTTTCTGTTGCCCATGTTTAGACACATCATGGATCAGAGATCTTTAGAAGAAGGAGAGGGGCCAATAGGTACAGTTCCTTTCATTAAACTATTTTTTCAGATAACAACTTTGTCAGTTAATCAGAAAGACCTGATGCTTTGTAATAAGTGTAACAATAAAGATGTCTTTATGTACAGTTCCTCTATAAATTTGGCACTTTGGGGCTGATTTCCCCTTACCAGCAGGTGGAGTGAGACTCTTCAGAGCTCTGGAGTGACATCTCAGAAGTACAAAAACAGCCTCTCCTGGCACAGCTCAATTTTTAAACTCTGACTCGGCAGGTAGAATCCTCGTGCATCTATCTGTTTATTTATGTTGAGGTTTGTTCTTAGCCCATATGAGTGGATCTATAAACTCAACATAGAAGATTGCAGGGAAGTGTATTTTTGTTTTTGCTTTTGTTTTTTTGGCCTTAAAAGGCTATAGTGCCAGTGTTTGATTCAGGATTAGGTCTTCAGATTCAGTTTTCTTGATTCATTTGGCAGAGATCTCTTCTCCAAATTTGAATAGGGTTTTGGAAAGTTGTTCAGCTCCTCTCTTGGCAACAGAGGGCACAGTATGTCTCTCCTCTGTCTGTGCCCCTCAGACCCAGGTTGTTTCCGGAAGCCACGGCATGGCTCTGCAGCACAGTGAGTCACTTGATTATCTTTGCTCTGTGATTTGCAGTTGAGACTGATTTGCATTCTTTTCAACCAAGTATTTTCCTGATGGTTGAGTAAGGCATTTAACTCTGATTTATCTTCCTATAGCATGTTCTTAAAATCTACTTAAAATTATCCTTCACCACAGTCTCTGCTATTATAAAACTTTTGAAATAGAATTTTCAGAGGTACATAAAACAAATTAAAACAAAAATTAGACTAAGCTCTGAACTTGATTGCAGAGGTTAAATTTAACACTTTAAAGATTAGCCTTAAGAATTTTGGTGGTTAGGCTTTTGACATATTTATCTTTTCAGCTGTCATCATGACTCCAACTCGAGAACTGGCTTTACAGATTACTAAAGAATGTAAGAAGTTTTCAAAGACCTTGGGCCTTAGAGTGGTCTGTGTTTATGGAGGAACAGGAATCAGTGAGCAGGTAGATATAAAAGGAACATTCAGTTTTTTTTGGTTTTTTGGAATTGAATGATTTAATAATGTAGAAGTGATTCTTTGTTTTAGTGTTTTCTATAATGATTGCTTCTAAAATCTTAAAAAGAAATGTGATAATAAGAATGAATTATGTTAAAGTTATATTTTAGAATTTTTGAGTCATTTTTGTATCTTAGCTTTACCATGCTTCTTCGCTTTTCCCTCCTCAAGGAAGCAGATAGTTTTTTCATTTTACAGATGTTCAGAAAGGTTAAGTTGACCGAAGTCTTTAACTTAAAAAGACTTTGTCCTAGAACCGAGGTGTTACGATTTGTGGACCAGCATTTATTCTTTAATCTAAGTGACATCTTTAAAAGGTGGTGTTGAGTGTGATATACTAATATCAGAGTTGCATTTGCATTCCTAAATGATTTTAGGGAGAATTATTTAAACATACCTTCATTGACTCCAATCTTTAGCTTGGCATTTTTCTGTGTGTCTTCTAAAGAATGATAGCCATCAGATATTTTGCTTTAACTAGAAGAGTGATAGCCATCAGATATTTTGCTTTAACTAGAAGAAGGAAAAAAAAGCTGGTCAGATTAAGTTTTGCAAAATTAAATCTTTCCTGCAAGACTGCATAGTTGTTAAAAAGCTAGTGCATATTATGATGCTGGCAAAAGGAATAAATGACATTTTCTGAGCATATTTAACCTGAAACCCTTCTTAAGGACTTAATTTTCTCAGATTTTTAGATACATTTTGGGAATATTTGCTTTTGGTATCCCAGTGCTATTTTTAAACGTTGCACTTAGTTTTCTGAGTTTATCTTTGTCAATTTTTTTTGGCCATAAACTATAGTTAAGAAATACAGTTACTAAGTAAGCTGGTACATGCCTGCATACTTAAATAGAAGTCAGAGTTTTATGATATCTTACATAGTTTGGTGTTTTCCATTTTACTTTGTTTCAAAAACAGTTTGTGACTTAAACTGATTTCATAATTCATTAATGGAAACAACTCTGAATTTGAAAACCATTGACCTATTACATTTCTTTACTTAGTGCTCTCGTGTTCCTTCCTTGGTTTTGAGGAATCTTGTCAAATTAAAATTGGTAAAATTCTATGATTTTGATTGATTTCAGAGTTATAGCACCATGTGGTCTTGTTCCTTGTGGTCTTGCTGCTACCTATCCCTTTAGTACTTGGATGCAATCTCAAAAACGACAGAATGATCTCTGTTCATTTCCAAGGCAAACCATTCAATATCACGGTAATCCAAGTCTATGCCCCAACCAGTAATGCTGAAGGAGCTGAAGTTGAACGCTTCTGTGAAGACCTACAAGACCTTTTAGCACTAACACCCAAAAAAGATGTCCTTTTCATTATAGGGGACTGGAATGCAAAAGTAGGAAGTCAAGAAAAACCTGGAGTGACAGGCAAATTTGGCCTTGGAATACAGAATGAAGCAGGGCAAAGACTAATAGAGTTTTGCCAAGAAAATGCACTGGTCATAACAAACACCCTCTTCCAACAACACAAGAGAAGACTCCACACATGGACATCACCAGATGGTCAACACTGAAATCAGATTGATTATATTCTTTGCAGCCAAAGATGGAGAAGCTCTATACAGTCAGCAAAAACAAGACCAGGAGCTGACTGTGGCTCAGACCATGAACTCCTTATTGCCAAATTCAGACTTAAATGGAAGAAAGTAGGGAAAACCACTAGACCATTCAGGTATGACCTAAATCAAATCCCTTATGATTATACAGTGTAAGTGAGACATAGATTTAAGGGCCTAGATCTGATCGATAGAGTGCCTGATGAACTATGGAATGAGGTTCGTGACATTGTACAGGAGACAGGGATCAAGACCATCCCCATGGAAAAGAAATGCAAAAAAGCAAAATGGCTGTCTGGGGAGGCCTTACAGATAGCTGTGAAAAGAAGAGAAGTGAAAAGCAAAGAAGAAAAGGAAAGATATAAACATCTGAATGCAGAGTTCCAAAGAATAGCAAAAAGAGATAGAAAGCCTTCTTCAGCGATTAATGCAAAGAAATAGAGGAAAACAACAGAATGGGAAAGACTAGGGATCTCTTCAAGAAAATCAGCGATACCAAGGGAACATTTCATGCAAAGATGGGCTCGATAAAGGACAGAAATGGTATGGACCTAACAGAAGCAGAAGATGTTAAGAAGAGATGGCAAGAATACACAGAAGAACTGTACAAAAAAGATCTTCATGACCCAGATAATCACGATGGTGTGATCACTCACCTAGAGCCAGACATCCTGGAATGTGAAGTCAAGTGGGCCTTAGAAAGCATCACTATGAACAAAGCTAGTGG
>NW_011494775.1:4154026-4172989 GCF_000754665.1 Bison bison bison | reverse complement strand
TAAAAGACGCTTACTCCTTGGAAGGAAAGTTATGACCAACCTAGATAGCATATTCAAAAGCAGAGACATTACTTTGCCAACAAAGGTCCGTCTAGTCAAGGCTATGGTTTTTACAGTGGTCATGTATGGATGTGAGAGTTGGACTGTGAAGAAGGCTTAGTGCCGAAGAATTGAGGCTTTTGAACTGTGGTGTTGGAGAAGACTCTTGAGAGTCCCTTGGACTGCAAGGAGATCCAACCAGTCCATTCTGAAGGAGATCAGCCCTGGGATTTCTTTGGAAGGAATGATGCTAAAGCTGAAACTCCAGTACTCTGGCCACCTCATGCAAAGAGTTGACTCACTGGAAAAGACTCTGATGCTGGGAGGGATTGGGGGCAGGAGGAGAAGGGGACGACAGAGGATGAGATGTCTGGATGGCATCACTGACTCGATGGACGTGAGTCTGAGTGAACTCCGGGAGTTGGTGATGGACAGGGAGGCCTGGCGTGCTGCGATTCATGGGGTCGCAAAGAGTCGGACACGACTGAGGGACTGATCTGATCTGATCTGATTCCTTTAGTAGTTCTCCCACATTCCAAAGAATTAAGTAAGAGGCTTTGATACCTTCTAATTAGACCTGACTATCTTATTGGGCAGTATTTTGAAGTCTGTGAAGAGGCATTAGTGATAAATAGAGTATAAAATTTCATCTTTTTTTATTAGATTGCTGAGCTGAAAAGAGGTGCTGAAATTATTGTTTGTACACCTGGTCGAATGATTGACATGTTAGCAGCTAATAGTGGTAAGTTGGGGATAGGTTTTTGTTTTTGTTTTTATTTATTTATTTATTTTTTGGTTGTCTTTTCTCCTTTTTGAATTATGTACATTTCTGTTAAATCAAAGCAGATACAAGAAACCACCAAAGGGTTTCTTTCTACATTTCTTCTTAAAGCTGTAATATCTTAAAATTTGTATTGTAACAAGCTTATTGTTGCAAGTGTTCATAATAATATTTTTGCAGTGTAATTAAAATTTTTTTGACAACCAATCCATCTGATGTATTGTTTTTTTTAAAGCCTTAACGCAAATTCTTAATCTGATTTTGGCCTACCTTTGCATTTGAAAGGGTAGGGGACTGTGTTTTTTTAATTGTACAATTTAAATTTTTTCTCCTTAGGAACTAGTATTTTCTTACAATACTAGATAAATTAAGATATTGCAGCTTCAAGGACATTTATCTTTTGTAAATATTGCATGTTTTTAGCTCAAATATTGTGCTTTGTTAAATTATTCCCTATCAAAACTGTTACTAAACTGTTGACATTATTTAACTTCTGTGGAGAAAGGCCCTTCAAGATTTATAGAACTGGGCTTCCGAGACTTAAACCATCAAAGGTAGGTAATTTAAAGATGTTCCCAATCGTGCGAAACTAATTGGGGCTGCACAAGTTAGTATGGAGTACTTAAATATTAGAAAGCATTTATTTTGGCACATTTCTGTTGTTTTGAAGAAAATGCTTTCAAAGGTTTCCATTGTATATTCAGTATATATATAGTAGAGTATTTAAAACTTTGAGTAGTGCATGTTTCTAATAGCATTTTGCTTGGATTTCTGTGTTCATTTAATTCTAATTCTACATAAAGTTGTTAAAGTGATACTGATATTGATAAGTCATTGTGCTTGTACAGCATATGAAATGTTTTGGGCTGAATGCTGATGAAATAATTCCTTGTTTTTTCTCAATGCTGCATTAAGTATCCTGAAATTCATCTTGATTAATTTTACCTTTTCCCTTTATCTGTCCTTTTGGTTTACATTTAATAACTATTTCATACATGTTTCTGCCAGGTGATTGAATCAACAATTGATAGAAATGCTTGTGTTAATCCTTTATAAAGGGTTTCCTGTGTATGTGTTTAGTTTTCTCTGGCTAAGAAGCCAGTTGCATTTATTTAAACCAGTGGGAGTACTTAGTGAAATTGAATTTGTAAAGTAAAGTGTATCTTTGTAATATGATATATTTGATTTCTTAAATTTTTGTGTAATATGTTAATTACCTAATGGTATTGAATAGCTTCTTATTATGTTTTGACATGCTCATTAGAAGCTCCTAACTATATGTAAGTAGTTTACGTACTACATAAAGTAAAGAGAGATTTTCTGCGTCTGAAGTAGTTAGCACTGGAACTTGCTTTCCACACATACGCTGTAATCTCTAATATGTTTTTTCCTAGGTGATGCTGTCAGATAATGGCTGATGTGGCTCGATGCTCCATCTCAGTCTTAGTTTTATGATGTGTTTTGGAGAGGGCTGTTTTCTGAATTTTACAGGTTCTTCAGGCCCTATGATGGTATGCAAGAGACGAGTTTGACAAAATAAAGGGCCTCATATACCCATTGTCAGAAAGTATATACCATTAGATTAAGATATTGTAAACGAAAATTTCTTTTCACTGTTTAAAGATACTTATCTTACCCCTCTGGTTAAGTCAGGCATTTTAGTTCCCTTTACAGTTTTTTAAAGTTTTTGGTAGTCATAAAATGAATTGTGACTGATTTTTCGTTTTCTTTTGTCTTTATTTTTTTCCTCATGTTAGGTCGGGTTACAAATCTTCGAAGAGTGACGTATGTTGTTTTAGATGAAGCAGACAGAATGTTTGACATGGGTTTTGAGCCACAGGTATTCATTAAATTTCTTTGTGTTTCTATCTATAAAATAAACCTTGTAATTGCCATGAGCCTGAAATATTTGTATGATTTCTGAAATTCTCACATTTCTTTTGTGTGGTGATACAGGGAATTGAGGACGTGGGGAATTGAAATAAATATTTATGTTTTGGATTCTTAAACTTTTCAGGATGTATTTCTGCAGTCTTTCCTAGGCATCATTGGTAAAATTAGTCATAATAGAAGCTTAAGCTTTCATATATTATGATTTTCACTGTACTTCCAAATGGCTTTAACTTACGCTTTTCACTACCTCATGATCTGGATAGCACAGGTTGGTTATATCCTCCAAATGTAAAAGCTAAGGCCCAAAGCATTTGTCTAGCTTAAATTTTATGTTGTTAACACATGTAGTTTCCTTAAATATAAAATTTCAGTGATAAAAACTTAAAACTCATTGTAAAAGGTGGTAGAATTTTTTCTTAACAAGAAGAGCAGAATGAGTTGTCACTGTGCTATGGATAACAATAATTTTTTAAAAATATTTTTTAGTTTTATTTTTGGCTTCTCTGGGTCTTCATCGCTACATGTGGGCTTTCTCTAGTTGGGGTGAGTGGAGGCAACTCTAGTTACAGTGTGTAGGCTTCTCTGAAAGCTCAGGTGGTAAAGAATCCACCTGCAGTGTAGGAGACCTGGGTTTGATCCCTGGGTTGGGAAGATCCCCTGGAGAAGGGAAAGGCTATCCACTCCAGTATTCTGGCCTAGAGAATTCATAGACTGTATAGGCCGTGGGGTTGCAAAGAGTCAGACACAACTGAGCGAGTTTCACTTTCCCAGGACTTTAAAAATATGTTTACAAAGCTTGAAAAAATAAATTTGACAATATAAGACATATCTGAAGAAAATTGTGAAACTTACTGGAAAACATTAAAGATGGATTGACTGTGAAATTTATGTAAAGATCAAATAGTAAAGAGTAATCCTTCTGAAAAAGACGAACAGGCTAGGGCATAAGAGATGCCGCTTCTTGAAAGTCTGGTTCCTTCCCATTTCAGGATTTAGTTTTCTTGAGTCTGCTAAGTCAGGTACCACTTAAACAAAATGTTGTAGCTGTCATGTCCTATCTTCTTTTTTTTTTTAAAGATACTATTTATTGATTTATTTGGCTGCACTGGGTCTTAGTTACAGAACATGGAATCTTATAGTTGTGGCATGTGGGGTCTAGTTCCCTGACCAGGTTCAAGCCCTCAGCATTGGGAGCACAGAGTCTTAGCCACTGGACTACCAGGGAAGTCCCCTGTCTTATTTTCTTTGTTGCTTTGAGCAATTTTTTAAAAACCTTGTTAAATTTTACAGGATTTTTCAAGTGAAGAAAGTAAATGTCTGTGGGCAACCACAGTCTTTAACTGAAAATACTGGTATATGTTTTAAAGCCGTAATTTTGGCTACTGGGTGGAGAATAGATTTCAGATTGGACAGGAGCAAAGGCAGGGAAACCTGTTAGGAGACAGTTGAAATAATCCAGGTGAGAGTTGAGAGATCATTTGGACCAGGAGCTCAAGATTTCCACATGCCTTGGGTATAGCAGCCCCTTTCATAGTTATCACATCATCTTTGATTAGAATGAAAATGTGGTCCTGCGTATTCCTGGCAAGACCTTTACCCTCCCCAATTTCCAACCACTCACCACTGTCTACCTTGAAACCATCATTAATAATTTTAATTCTGTGGGTTTTTTTTTTCTTGTTTAGGCCGTAAGAATCCTATAACTCCCTGTTTTCTCTGGGACTCTTACACACCGACTTAATTATTTTGTCCCCTTAACAATATTTGCACCTTCATTATTTTTTTTTTATCCTGTAACTCTTACTACCATTTGTTACATAATATTTATCCACCATCATTAGACTGTAAGCTCCATAAAGACAAGTTTTTGTCTATTTTTATTGCTTATTCCAAGCACTTAGAACAATGTCTGGCACATAATGGTTGCTCAATAAAAATGGGTTGAGTAAAGGAAGGAAAACAGTAATAGCAGTGAGGAATACTTTCATTGTTTAGTTTGAAAGTCAAGACTACTGAATTTGTTGATGGATTGGACATGAAATGAGCAAGAGAGACTAGTTACAGATGGCTCCTAGATTTTGGGCATAAAGCTATAAGTTACTAGAGTTGCCATTTCTTCAGAAGGGGAGACTGAGAGGAGCAGATTTTAAGGTGAAATCAATGGTAATATTCCAAGATAACAAGTTTAAAAGTCACTGAATAGATGTTCTCAAAAGTTCTTTGTACTTGTTCTCACCATCCTGTGAATTTTGGAGACTACTCTCACCATGTTTATTTGTAATGTTTTCTCAGGTCATGCGCATTGTGGATAATGTTCGCCCTGACAGACAGACAGTTATGTTTTCAGCTACTTTCCCCAGAGCTATGGAAGCCTTGGCTCGGAGAATCCTGAGTAAACCCATTGAAGTGCAGGTTGGAGGCAGAAGTGTAGTTTGCTCGGATGTGGAGCAACAAGTGGTGGGTACAATCCTTAGGAAACCCCCAAGTCCCCATATGTTTAGGCAGTGTGCCATCCTTTTGGGATCACTGTGATGTAGGCAGGTACTTCCTAAAATTAAATAATATACATCAACTGCAGCTTTGAACATTTTACCAGATATATTTGAATTTCCTATTCCATGGAACTGTTTATAAAGTTTACCACCAGAAGTTGTGGGCTGGTAGATAAAATGTCACGTACCTGTGTTACTTGTTAATAGGATGTGAAGTTAAGAGTCAGAACAGATAATCTGTCCACATTTGTAAGCCTCTTAGTCTTTGAAAGTTAATTTTAATTTTTTGGGCTTAGTGATTTACCAATTAAAGTCAAGATTCTACTACTGTTTCCTAAAGATACAGCAAGATGTCATATATTTGCCAAAAATAAAATGAATATTTTTGTTCATGAAGTGTATTTGGATTTTCAGTCCGTTAATGTTATACAATGTGTTGTTTTCAGATTGTGATTGAAGAAGAAAAGAAATTCTTGAAGCTACTTGAACTTCTAGGTCATTATCAAGAATCAGGATCTGTCATTATATTTGTGGATAAGCAGGAACATGCTGATGGTCTTCTGAAAGATTTAATGAGAGCTTCTTACCCTTGCATGTCTCTTCATGGAGGTAACATTTACTGAAATATCTATAATGGACTTAGGTTGGCCAAGCACTGGACTGTGTATTTCCTTTGTTTCTAACTTAGCACTAATTTTTTTTCCTTTTTCTTTTTTTAAACTTTTGATTTTGTATTGGAGTCTAGCTGATTAACAAACAATGTTGTGATAGTTTCATGTGAACAGTGAAGGGAATTAGCTATACATATATGTGTATCTATTGTCCCCCAAACTCCCCTCCCATCCAGGCTGCCACAGAACATTGAGCAGAGGTCCATGTGCTATACGGCAAGTCCGTGGGGATAGTTAGGGAGTTTGCGATCGACATATACACAGGGCTGTATTTAATGTGGATAACTGGCTAGCACTAAATTTTATATCAGTGTCAGTTTTCATTTATGACAGTTCTCTGCGGGTAAGCATTATTATTATTTCCATCTCAGTGATAAAGAAAATAAGCCAACAATACATTGGTTTGACCAAATTCCATAACCAGTAATCAGCTAAGGAGAAATTGAAAATTTTGATTCATGTTATATTCTTTCCATTGTATCATGCTACCCATTGGCTTTTATGATTAACATTGGAGCTTTACTTAATTTCTGTGTAATATCTCCATTGTTATATATGCATGGGACTTAGAACACTAAACACATGGAATAGAGACAGTTGAGTTAAGCCCATTTACCAAGTATTCTGGTAGTATGACTTTGTGACACACCATCCCCGAATTGAGTGGCAAAGGTCATTTACTTTGCTTATGAATCTGCAGTTTGTTTAGGGCTTAGCACACATATCTAGTCTGTCTTCCATGCTGTGTCTACTGGGATGGCTCAGTTGGGGTTCCATTTCCAATTTTCCGTGTTTAGGCAGCTGACAAGTTGTACTGGCTTTTGACAGATATCTCACTCCTATTGGCCAGGAGTCCTGACTTCCACTTGTGAGCCTCTGTGTGAGGCTGCTTGGCCAGAGGGCAAGAATCAGAAGCTGCCAAGACAGTTCAGGAGGATCCTGGGAAGTGGTAGAACTTTTATTTCCACCATGTTCTGTAGGTCAAAATAGTCACTAGACTGGCCCACATTCAAGGAGATGGAGGCACAGACTCCATGTCTTCATGGGAAAATGTCATTCAGTAAGCAGAAGAGAGTGTGGCATAGGACATGCTTACAGTCCCACACCAGGCTTCATGAGGAATGCAGTTAAAGGACTGAGGATATGTATTTGGTTAACTTTTAATGTTTGAAAATGACTCATTTTGCTTTCCTTTTCTTTTTTATTGGCTAAATATACATTACATAAAATTTGCCATTTTATCCATTTTCAAGTGTATAATTCATTGGCATTAAGTAGATTTACAATGTGGTGAAACCATTTCCATTATCTATTTCCAGAAATTTTTCATCATTTCAAGCAGACACTCTGTATGTATTAAGCAATACTTAATTCCCCAGGCCTCAGTTCAGTTCAGTTCAGTCACTCAGTCGTGTCTGACTCTTTGCGACCCCATGAATCGCAGCACGCCAGGCCTCCCTGTCCATCACCAACTCCCAGAGTTCACTCAGACTCACGTCCATCGAGTCAGTGATGCCATCCAGCCATCTCATCCTCTGTCGTAACCTTTTCCTTCTGCCCCCAATCCCTCCCAGCACCAGAGTCTTTTCCAGTGAGTCAGTTGTTTGCATGAGGTGGCCAAAGTACTGGAGTTTCAGCTTTAGCATCACTCCTTCCAAAGAAATCCCAGGGCTGATCTCCTTCAGAATGGACTGGTTGGATCTCCTTGCAGTCCAAGGGACTCTCAAGAGTCTTCTCCAACACCACAGTTCAAAAGCCTCAATTCTTCGGCACTAAGCCTTCTTCACAGTCCAACTCTCACATCCGTACCTGACTACTGGAAAAACCATAGCTTTGACCAGATGGACCTTTGTTGGCAAAGTAATGTCTCTGCTTTTGAATATGCTATCTAGGTTGGTCATAAGTTTCCTTCCAAGGAGTAAGCGTCTTTTATTTTCTTTGCATCTGCAGTGATTTTGGAGCCCCCAAAAATAAAGTCTGACACTGCTTCCACTGTTTCCCCATCTATTTCCCATGAAGTGATGGGACAGGATGCCATGATCTTCGTTTTCTGAATGTTGAGCTTTAAGCCAGCTTTTTCATTCTCCACTTTCACTTTCATCAAGAGGCTTTTGAGTTCCTCTTCACTTTCTGCCACAAGGGTGGTGTCATCTACATATCTGAGGTGATTGATATTTCTCCTGGTAGTCTTGATTCCAGCTTGTGCTTCTTCCAGTCCAGCGTTTCTCATGGTGTACTCTGGATATAAGTTAAATAAGCAGGGTGACAGTATACAGCCTTGACGAACTCCTTTTCCTATTTGGAACCAGTCTGTTGTTCCATGTCCAGTTCTAACTGTTGCTTCCTGACCTGCACACAGGTTTCTCAAGAGGCAGGTCAGGTGCTCTGGTATTCCCATCTCTTTCAGAATTTTCCACAGTTTATTGTGATCCACACAGTCAAAGGCTTTGGCATAGTCAATGAAGCAGAAATAGATGGTTTTCTGGAACTCTCTTGCTTTTTTGTTGATCCAGCGGATGTTGGCAATTTGATCTCTGCTTCCTCTGCCTTTTCTAAAACCAGCTTGAACATCAGGAAGTTCACGGTTGACGTATTGCTGAAGCCTGGCTTGGAAAATTTTGAGCATTGCTTTACTAGCGTGTGAGATGAGTGCAATTGTGCGGTAGTTTGAGCATTCTTTGGCATTGCCTTTCTCTGGGATTGGAATGAAAACTGACCTTTTCCAGTCCGGTATTTGTATATCTTTGGAGAAATGTCTTTCAAGGCCTTTGCATATTTTTCATCAGTTTATTTGGGTTTTTGTTGCTAAGTTGCAGGATTTCATTACATATTCTGGATAGCAGTCCCTTGTCAGATACTTGCATGTATTTTCTCCCATTCTGTGGTTGCCTCTTCACTCTCTGGATTGTGTCCTTTGATGCTTTAGTTTTGAAGTCTATTGTATCAATTTTTTTCTTTGTTGCCTGTTCTTTTTGCGTTATATCTAAGAAATCATTGCCAAATCCATGCTTATGAAAAATTTCCCCTTTGTTTTCTTCTAAGAGGTTTAAAGTTTTAGTTTAAGTTTTGGTCTTTGATTCAATTTGAGTTGATTTTTGTATATGGTGTAAGACATGGGTTCATCTTCATTCTTTTGTGTGGATGTTTGGTTTCCCAGCACCATTTCTTGAAAAGACTATCTTTTCCCTAGTGAATGGCGTTGATACCCTTCTCAAAATCACGTGACCATTTTTTATCTGCAGGTTTATTTCTGGGACTCTAGTTGATTCCATCGATCTGTATGTTTATATTTTGCCAAAGTCACTTCATTTTAATTTTGATCTTTTTGTGTTTACTTTTTTGAAAAATAGATGTTCTTTTTTAGAGTAGTTTTAGGTTCACAGCAAAACTGAGCAGAAACCAGAAAGTTTTCTTTTACCGCTTTCTTCCAGCATGCACAGGCTCCCCTACTATCTGCATCCCACATCACAGTGGTACATTTGTTGTGTTCATGAACTTGCACTGACCCATTTTTGTCACCCAGAGGGATCCCACATGCCACATGCTTGGCCAAAAAAAGGAAAACGATTCCAACTTGCTTTATTCAGTAGCTCAGTGTCTCCATATTGTTGTTTCTATCCTGAGCATAACTTAGTTATTAGCTTTCTTTGTGGCAGCAAAAAGCCTTCTACAGGCTCAGTTGTCACTTCCAGATCTGACAACTTCCAGAGGAAGAAGACTGTTTTCCATATATCTTTTTTCCCCTCCATTTTTATCATCAAAATTTTCAAACACCGAAAATCTGAGAAAACTAGATAGTGAGCACCCTGAAATATCTAATACTAGATTCTACAATTAACATTTTGTTATATTTATTTATCACATCTTTATCCATCTGTCCTATAAACCCCTCAATTTTTCTTAGTTTTTTGGTACATTTTAGAATAAGTTGTATGTCAGCACATTTCACTTCAATATGCATGTTATTAATATTAGTTCAAAAATTTTTGTAACGAAAAAAGTATTAAGTGGACTGTAGCAAAATGTACAGATTCTAAGTATAGCATTTGATGAGTTTTGACAAATGCATGTAAGTTCTGAAATCCAAACCTCTGTTAAAATATAACCTCAGAAATTTCCCTGAGTCCCTGCTCTACTTTTTACATTTTTTCCCCTCAACATATATTAATTTTTCCTGTTTTAGAATTTCAAATAAATGGAGCCGTACATTAGGGACTGTTTCGTGTCAGGCAGCTTTGACCTTCCATATGCATTTTTGAGATTCATCCATATGGTTGGATGTGTCAACTCTTCCACTGTATTGCTCAGTAATACTTTATTTGGTCATTTCTGTTGGACACCCAGGCTATTTCCAGTTATTTAACTATCCAAAGACTACACCATAATGAGATTATAGAACAGTTCCCACACCCCCCAGAACTCTTTTGTCATATCCCTATACAGAGTAACTCTAAGATTATCTTTCATCTTCTTGTACACAGTCACTGGGAAACACTGATGTTCTCTTAGAACAGTGTTTATAAATGCAATCGTATGTTATGTAGCTTTTTGCAATTGGCTTTTTTTTTTTTTGCTTAGCATGATGGCTTTCAGATCCATTCAGGGTGTTGCATTATTCATTTCTTTTTATTATCTAGTGTGTGGAGGTACCACTCTTTATGTATCTTTTCATCTGTTGAAGGGCATTTAGGTTATTTCCAGTTTTATCTAACTATGAATAGAGCTGCTATTAAATATGCAAGTACAGATTTTTATGTGAACATTCCATTTCTCTGGGGTTGATAACCAGGAATGGCATCGCTGGGTCACATGGTAAGTTGACTTGGGTATTATTCATACTCATTGGGGTTCACCAAGCTTCTAGAATCTGTAAATTTATGTTTTGCATCTAATATGGGAAATTCTTGACTATTACTTCTTGATTGTTTGATTACTTGATTTTTACTGCCCTATTTTCTCCTCTCTTTTTAGGACTCCAATAATGTGTATGTTCAGCTTTTAATACTGTCTCACATATCATTGATGCTCATTATTGATGCTCAGTCTTTGTTTTTAAGTCTTTTTTCTCTCTAATTAAGATTAAATAATTTCTTTGACTCTGTCTTCAAGTTCACTGTGTGTTTTTGGCCATCTCTTATCTGCTGTTAGTAAGTCCATTCATTGAATTTTTTAATTCAATTTTTATATTTTTTTAGTTCTAGAATTTCCAGTTGGTTCTCCTTTATATTTTGATTCTCAAATTATATTTCCAAGCCATTCATTATAAGCATGTAAAACTTTTTCTTCCTAAATCACAATTATAATAGTTGCTTTAAAATCTGTGACTATTAATATAATGTCTTGGTTGTTTAAAGTCAATTTCTATTGTCTTTTAATTTTGTTTTAAATTTTTCTATTACTTTGTATGTGTAGTAATTTTGGTTTGCATACTGGCCTTTGTGAATGATACCTTGTAGAGTATAAATTATCTTATGTTTTACTTAAAAGTTTTTTATTTTTTTAAATAGAGAATTGACTTGGCTGGACCCATATTTAAAACTTTCTTGTAATGGGTAAGCTCTGAAATCTAAAAGAGTTCAGCGGGTATTAACTTCTTGTAGCCAGAGCTGGGCTGGTTGACCTCTGCTTCGTGTGTGTATAGTTTAGGTGTCAGATAGTTGGGCAGTGTTTTTATGCACAATTGGATATGCCTACTCTGTTGTTCTTCCTGGGATTTATCCCCTCTTTTGTGGTCCTGAGTTTATTCTAACTTCTTTCTTCTGTTTCTTCTTGTCAGTAAAACCATGCCTTCACTACCTGGGCTTCTCAGGGCATGCTCCCAAACAGAAAGTTTAAAATAAGTAAAATCCTATAAACTTAACCAATGCCATTGCATTCTTTCAGATGTCAACTCTGCTTTTAGTCACTCTCTGGTGCCTTCAGGTAGTTAGTTCTTTATATTTAGAATTCATAGTTGTTGTCCACAGGATGGTTAATCTAATAAGATTTCCCCCTATCTTGGTAGAAATGTATATTTTTTATGTAAGTAAGAAAACTTTTTGCCTATAATCCCCTTCCTGTATTTCTTCTGTCTCTTCGGCCAGAATTGCTTTATTTGCTTATGCCTAATTCATTCATAGGCGTGTGAAGAAGTGAAGTGAATTGAAGTCACTCAGTCATGTCTGACTCTTTGCTACCCCATGGACTGTAGCTTACCAGCCTCCTCCATCCATGGGATTTTCCAGGCAAGAATACTGGAGTGGGTTGCTATTTTCTTCTCCAGGAGATTTCCCGGCCCAGGGATTGAAGCTGGGTCTCCTGCATTGTAGGCAGATGCTTTACCATCTCAGCTACCAGGGGAGTCATTCATAGGCATGGGAATGACAAATGGCTCTGAAAATATTGTCCTCCCACCCCTGAGGTCTCTGAGATTTTCAGGGTCTTCATGAGGTCAGAAGTATTTCCATAATAGCCCACCAAGTTACTTGCCTTAAAAGTACACAGGCAACCTGAGCACAGGAAGTTTGAGAAGGGCTCATTTACCCTAAACATTAACTCACTTCCTGAGACTGAATTAGGCTCATCTTTGGTTTGATATTAGCTCAGTTGGTAAAGAATCCGCCTGCAATATGGGAGATCTGGGTTCGATCCCTGGGTTGGGAAGATCCCCTGGAGAAGGTAAAGTCTGCCCACTCAAGTGTTCTGGCCTGAAGAATTCAGTGAATTGTATAGTCCATGGGGTTGCAAAAAGTTGGACACGACTGAGCGACTTTTCACTTTCACTTTCACATATGTGAATGTTTGTTGGGTGGATAACAAAATTGGGGATATGTTAAAAAGGAAGATGATTGATGGTTGCTGCCAATAATTACTAACTCTGTTGTACATAGGAGATACCTTAATCTAAAGGAGAAGTTTTGGCATTTTTAAATTATAAACTTAATGTATATTATTATTCATTCCATTAATTTTTCTTGTGAGGTTTTAGAGGTAGTATTGAGCTGCTAGTTTTTTTGACATAAGATCCAAATACTTTCTATCATTCAGTCTTTGAAGAGCACATTCAAAATTTTAGATAATATAAATTAATATTGATAATATTTAGATGTTAAATGTTCTGTATATGTTAAACACAGGTTTTATATGAAATGTTCCAATATTTCTTGCTGCAAAAATGAATTTCAAGGTTTGAGAATTTATTGCATTCCCTTCTCTGATTACTAGAGATTCCCAGGTATCCCATCATAAGGTATATTTGTGGCCTGGACATTTTATTATAGAGCATTTTGATATTTTATGTTCTGCTTTGTCACTCATCCTGAGGCTCTTTGAGTAACAAATTTTGAGAGCATTCCAGTCAGGTCCTTTTTAAGCAGTGCACTGTAAATGATAATCACCTATCTGGTTAGGATGCAGAACCTGATTAAGTAGTTTGCAGTAGAATCTGAGATTCTGCATTTCTAACAAGTTCTCATGTGATGCTGCTCCTTGTCTTTGAACAAAACTGTGAGTAGCAAGGCTCTAAATAACCTGCAGGAGAAGTCAAAAGATCTGAATCCTGTCATTATAGGCTGGGTGTACCTGCCTTTTTTTTTTTCCCCTTTGCCCCCATAACAGTTGTAGGTTAGGGATTCTAAGATTGGGCTTCTACAGTTGTTAGCTTTATGTACAAGAAAGGGAAAAAAAGAAGGGCAGATTTGATCTTGCCATTGAATTTTCTTAGTCTTTTAAAATTTTTATTGAAATACAGTTGTTTTACAATGTTGTGTTTCAAGTGTACAGCAAAATGATTCAGTCGTATATTATACCTATTTGTTTTTAGATTCTTTTCCATTATATGTTATTACGGGATATTGAGTGTAGTTCTCTGTGCTGTACTGTAGATCCTTGTTGGTTCTCTATTTTACATATAGTAATGTGTATATTTTAATCCCAAACTATCCATACTCCCCCAAGTCTCTGAGCACCCTGCAAATTTTTATTTTCTATATGGTGGTTGTTGACATATGGTCAGTATAAGTTGGATATGTTCTTTACCCTGTGTTTAGCTTCTTTCTCTGAATGTCAGAGAAAATGGAAAATTTAATTTGAATATGTGGTTTTACAACTCTTTAATTCATTTTCAGGCATTGATCAATATGACAGAGATAGCATCATAAATGATTTTAAGAATGGGACCTGCAAACTTCTTGTGGCCACATCTGTTGCTGCCCGAGGCCTCGATGTGAAGCATCTGATTCTTGTTGTAAACTATAGCTGCCCCAACCATTATGAGGATTATGTGCACAGAGCAGGACGGACTGGAAGAGCAGGCAACAAAGTAAAAAGAATTGCTTTTAAAGTTGATTTCCATTATGTTAAAATATAAGTGTTTCTTTAGGACTTTACGTGTACGTAATAGGAGTTACAGGGAATCTTCAGAGTATGGGGATTAGTTGATGTCATTTATGTACATACACATGTCTTAAGTGCTGTTAAAATTATCAGGTACCTACCTGTTCTATGTAGGCAGATAGTGTTAACCACTTGTGTCCCCAGAAAGGTATTTTTCCCCACCTAAAAATTTCTGTATATACATTACACATATATGTTCAAGAGCATTCATTACTTTTTTAAGAATATGGGATCATAAAATATACTCAGCCCACACCTATCACCTATCACCCCTGTCTTTAGCCCCATACAAATGTATATTATTTCTTTTTTTGACACCTGTATTCTGTTGAGTATATAGTTTTAACTCATTGGTTTTGAAAGCAGCAGAATATTCCTTTGTTGGAAGCACTGATGGTGATATATTTGGTATTATAACCATGGACATATCTACATATGAAAGCAATAATATTATTAATAGGTTATATTTATGGAGTATTTATTAAATGCCCACCACTGTTTTAAGTGCTCTATGTATATCTTGTTTTATTCTCACAAATTCCCTCTAAGATCAATAATATTACTGCTTTAAACAGATGAAAAAAGTTGAGGCACACTGACAGTATTTGCCAGAGTTACACAGCTCATAAGTAGTGATGGCATTTATTCTTTTAACCTGAGTTATTCTGTGGATTTGGGAGATTTTTTGTGTAGTTAAAATTGTGACCTTTTTGGGTCACATACAGTCTCTGTCACATCCTATGTGTATTTGTCTATCCAACCCTAAAAAATGTAATACCACTTTAGCTCATGGGCTGTGTAAAAGTAGGCTAGGTGTCAAATCTGGTGACTAGGTGAAGTGAAGTGAAGCGAAAGTTGCTCAGTCATGTCTGACTCTTTGCGACCCCATGGACTATACAGTCCATGGAATTCTCCAGGCCGGAATACTGGAGTGGGTAGCCTTTCCCTTGGGGTTGATCCCTGGGTTGGGAAGATCCTCTGGAGAAGGGTAACTAGGTACTCCTGAAATAAAATGTTAAGGCTAGTTTTAAAATTTATAACAGTTCACTGGTAGGATAGAACATTTAATGAAGATGGCAGTCTAATTGTAGTTTGCTTTTCCTCTGCTTACAACTCCAGTCTTTTCTCTTACCTGAACCAAAAAGCTGCTGGGGACACGTGAATCCTTAGGCATTAGAGAATTGCAGGGAATTGATGTAGTTGACTTCATTTTTTATTTGAAAACATATCAGATATACACGTGTGTATATTTTTATATCTTTTAATTGGTCTTTAAAGAATATGGGATGCTATATTCTAGGAAGTTAATAGCAGGTTAGCTGGGGTAGAGGGGTACAGTAGGTAGCAGAAGAAAAGAATGCAGGCAAAAAGGGAAAAATAAGATGTGTTAAAATTAATAATTACAATGCAGTTGTACATTTATGTAAAAATCATCAACTTATCTAATTTCCCTTTATGCATAAAGGAGTTAGAAATTTTCTAACTTATTTTTACAATAAATGTTAAACTTAGATATTAAGGAATTTAGTAAGTCTGTATTGTCACCTTTAAAATTCTTTTTAGTGGAGTAGTGGAGTTGTCTTAAAGAGGGTATATTAGGTAACTCAGATTTCATCTTATTTGTTTTCTAAGGAGGATTCATCTTGTAGTGTTTAATAGTACCACTTTTTCATTGTTTACTAGGGCTATGCATACACTTTTATCACAGAAGATCAAGCTCGGTATGCTGGAGACATAATTAAAGCCCTTGAACTGTCAGGGACTGCAGTGCCACCTGATCTAGAGAAACTCTGGAGCGATTTCAAAGATCAACAGAAAGCTGTGAGTTTTTTGTTGCTGTTAATATAACTTTTCTTATTTTTATACAATTCACTGTATTCTAAACCTTGAGTATTAATACCAGTAAATCTTGATAGAATTATTTTCATTTATCTTTTTAGATAGAAAAGGAAAGGAGTGAGAACAAAAATCCTCTCTTCAACTTAGTATTTTTGTAGTGTACATACAGAGCTCTTATTCTCACATGCTAAATAAAATGTTTTTGTTACATTATCATACCCCACCTTGAAAACTATTTAATTGCCATAAATTTCTGAACATTAAAGTTTTTTATTATGAAATTAACTTTCTTGTTTTTCCTTGAAAGGAAGGGAAAATAATTAAAAAGAGTAGTGGGTTCTCTGGTAAGGGATTCAAGTTCGATGAAACAGAACAAGCTTTGGCTAATGAGAGAAAGAAGTTACAAAAAGCTGCTCTTGGTCTGCAAGATTCAGATGATGAGGATGCTGCGGTTGATGTAAGTATTGTCCTAAAGCCTTATTCTTACCAGTTGAAGCAATTGTTCGTCTGGTATTGGAAGTCTTACCTTAGGCTTGTTTAGGTAGCAAATTACTGGAAACTTTTTGGTGGGTGTGCTTCTCAAGTTTTTTGTGTGTGTGTGTACAAATGTATTCACATATGCCTGTATTTTTATATTTTCATAAAAATGAGGTCATACTGCTTTATAATTTTCTTTACAACAATAGTCCTATGTTGAAATCTTCCCTTTTAGGAAATTCACTCTCATGCTGTTTTTTGGCTACATGTTTCATTATATGGATGTTCTACAATATAAGCAATCAAATCCCTATTTTTGAATATTTGGAAACAAATACTTGGAATATATATTTGTTATTATTTGGAGTATACTGTACTTCATTGCACATCCTTGAACACTTAACCTACCACATTTATCAGATTAAGTCTTAAGGAAGAGTGTTTAAGTGTATAAATGGAATTGCTCAGTCCAAGGGTATATTCAAATTTGGTCTTAAAACATTGTTAGATTGTTCTCCTGCAAGTTGAGTACCAGCTTGCACTCACACTAATGGTGTGTAAGAGTGCCTGGCTCCCTGTATCTTTAACATCATTGGTACTGATATTGTTTTTAAATACTTCACAATTTGATTATAGAATATCCTTATTAATAATTGTTGTTGTTATTTAGTTGCTAAGTTGTGTCCTACTCTTTTGTGACCCCATGGACTGTAGCACACCAGGCTCCTCTGTCCATGGGATTTCACAGACAGGAACACTGAAGTGGGTCGCCATTTCCTTCACCAGGGGATCTTCCCGCCCCAGGGTTTGATAGTGAACATTTATGGCATGGTACTGTTTTCACGTGCCAAGTGCCTTACAGGGATTATTTCATTGACTTCCTCACAGTAGCCAGAGATACTCAAAGCATTCCCTTTTTATAACTGAGGAGACTGAGGCTTAGAAACAAATAATAACCTTTTCAGATTTGCCTAGCTGTTGAAAGTGCATTTTCTTAGCTTACAGCATTGTTTGTAACCCAGTGAAAAGAGACCCTAAGGACTCAGAAAGTTAAGGGTTTCTTGGAGTATGCTGTGGAACCCTAATCCCAGGAGCTTGAGCTTGAGATGTTTTCATTATAAAATACTTTTGGAACATCTGCTGGTATATTCCACTATTAATGATATCCTGTCAATGGATATGAAAAGACATTAATAAAATAATTTATTTTAATTCTGAATTCTTCCAGCATATTTGATATTTGATCATAGAATTTTTTTTTTTTTACTGCATTAAACCTTGGCTCAGAGCACAACTTAAGAATTTAGGAATTTAATCTTTCAGGAAATGACCACACTGTCTGTTAAGCACAGTCAGGAACCAATGTCTCCTATTAATTCTAGGCCTTTTTTTTTTTTTTTTTTACTAGTATACCATATTGGCTTAAAATTCAGCTAAGTCAATGTATTTAGGTATCTGTTATGGTATAATAGATCAGTCCAAAGCTTAGTGGGTTACAGTAAACATTTATTACCTACTATTCCTGAGGGTTAGGAAATCAGGAACAGTCTAGCCAGGTCTTACTTGGGGTCTCATGAGGTTGCCGTCAAGCCGTTGTTCCAGGCTGCAGTTATCAGAAGGCTTCACTGATGCAGGCCCATCTTCTTCCAGAATGGCTCACTGATTTCACTGTTGGTGGGATGCCTCTGTTCTTTACTCTGCATTTGTGTTCTTACAACATGGCAGCTGGCTCCCCAGATTGAGTGATCCAAGAGAGAGCAAAGAAGAATCCTTAGTACCTGTTATGATTAGTCTCTGAAGTTATATACCGGCTTTTCCACTTTATTTTGTCTATTAGAAGCAAGTCAGTTAAGTCCAGCCTACATTTAAGGAGAGGCTCCACCTCATGAAGGGAAGAGTATTGAAGAATTTTTGGCTTTGTTTTTAAAGCCATTTCAGTTTTTTTTTGTTATTTAAACATTTTTTTAAAATCTCATAATAAAACATTAATTTTCTCCCTTTTGTTAAAATATTATTATAATTTTCATTA
Organism: Bison bison bison; assembly: GCF_000754665.1. Classification (NCBI taxonomy): domain Eukaryota; kingdom Metazoa; phylum Chordata; class Mammalia; order Artiodactyla; family Bovidae; genus Bison; species Bison bison. Next base: position 4,154,395 of record NW_011494775.1, on the reverse strand, counting down.
AAAAATTAGAGCAGTTGTAAAAAGTTTTGTGCTTAATCGCTCATTCATGTCCCACCCTTTGAGACCCCATGGACTGTAGCCTGCCAGGCTCCTCTGTCCATGGGGATTCTCCATCCGGGCAAGAATACTGGAGCAGGTTGCCATGACCTCCTTCAGGGGATCTTCCCAACCCAGGGATTGAACCCAGGTCTCCTGCATTGCAGGCGGATTCTTTACCATCTGAGCCACCAGGGAAGCTCAAATAAGATTCTACCTGAACAGGGACTTGAACTCTGGAACCTTGAACCATCAGGTTAAAAGTCTGATGCTCTCTACCAACTGAACTATCCAGGCTGTCAATAAATTAGAATAATTTATTAAATAAAAAAT
>NW_011494775.1:4136222-4153926 GCF_000754665.1 Bison bison bison | reverse complement strand
AATTAAATTAATTAAAGATTAGAGCAATACTAAAATGAATAAAGTCAAAAGTAAAGTTATCCCTGTTACCTAACACTGTGTGCATTCCCCATTCCTAATTTTATGCATTTGTTTCGGATTTTAATGTCATGTATGCTGTTTAAAAGAGTGTTACTAAATTAAACGTTAGTTTAAAAGTAGTTGATAGCTCAAACACCTTATTAGATAACAAATGCTTTAAAAAGAAGGTGAGTTGTCTGTTTCCATTTCAGTAAAAGTTCTTTCTAAATTAACCAAGTTAATTTTAAACCCTGAAAAAGTTTTTATTTGTATTTGGGATTTGAAATATTTGTCTAATTCCTGCATATGAAGGGATTTGCATTCTTTACTTGGTAGTGTTAGTATTCATTTTGGGGCAAAAGACATTTTTAAAAGGAAATGCTATAGCTTATGAGATACAAGTGGCTAAGCTGAGGATTACGCGGTGGCAGTAGGACTCACATGACTCCTGGAGAGCCAGGATTGTCAGCATTGTTCTTGATTTCATGGGGAAACCCACCTTCATGCCTTTCCTTCCTGGGTTCAAAGAAATAAAACAATAAAGGTTTTTCTCCCTGATTCTCTTACTCAGTTTTTTTTTGTAAACCCAATGGCATTTTTGGAGTTGAAAAGAATTTTAGGAGCCCTGCCTTGAGAACATGTATCATTTCCCCTGGTAACCATTGGCTGTATTTTTAGTTGTCCACTGATCTTGAGTTATTGCCCTTCTTCCAGCCTCTTTGATTGCAGTGTACATAATTTGGCCTCAAGGCCTGGGCCCCAGAGCAACTTGGCTGCATCCAATTGGCTGCTCTGTCTTGACAGTTCGTGTTCTTCATTTACTGAATTGGGATGTATTTTCTGGACTACTCAGGAGTCTGCTGAAGTGGTTCTTGCAGCACTGTGTCTCTGTTTCTTTCTTTCCTTCCTCCCTCCCCTTCCCCCCTGTCCTCCCCTCACCTCTCCCCTACTTACACCTCCCCTCCTTCTCACCCTCTCTAAATTGGTATTTTAATTAGATTTTTACTAATGCTTTTTTTCTTGTTTAGATTGATGAGCAAATTGAAAGCATGTTTAATTCAAAGAAGAGAGTGAAGGATATGGCGGGTCCTGGAACATCTAGTGTTCCTGCTCCCACTGCAGGAAATGCTGAGAAACTGGAAATTGCCAAGAGATTGGCTCTTAGAATCAATGCTCAGAAGAATTTGGGCATTGAGTCTCAGGTATTAAGTAATTCGTTCCGAGTCTTAGTACTTTTTGTAAGTTATTTGATTTAAATGCTTTTTAAATTATATCAGCACAAGTGAACAAGAAGTTGTTTTAGATTTTGAGGTAATAAGCATTTAACATTTGAATACAGAATTCTCTAATTATTCACCTTGGTTGATTTCTCTAGCATGGTTAACTGAGGTCTTAATGCCTATTCTGGAAGGCCTGTTAACCATAGATAATTTTATAGAATAGTATTCTGAGTGACCTTACCAAAATCCTAAAGAAAGAACTCTCTTTTTCTTTCTTACTCTGTTTACTGGTGGGTTATTGAGCAAACAAACAATGCTGTGGAAGTACAGACACCCAGTTATATAACTCAAACTAACACGCGTTTAGACAATGGGAAACCGTTAAATATTTTACTTGCCTTCTTTCTCTTGGGAGTTTTTTGGCTAACTTCATTTTTTTTGTAGTTGATTTACAATGTTGCATTAGTTTCTGTTGTACAACCAAGTGATTCAGTTACACATATACACACACACATACATGTATTCTTTTCTTTTTTTTTTTAACCTTTTATTTTCTACTGGGATATAGCCAGTTAACAAACAATGTTATGATAGTCTCAGGTGAACAGCAAAGGGATTCAGCCATATATATGCATGTATCCATTCTCCCCCAGATTTCCCTTCCATCCAGGCTGCCACATAACATTGAGCTGAATGTGCTTTACAGCATGTCCTTGTTGGCTATCCATTTTAAATATAGCAGTGTGTACATGTCAATCCCAGACTCCTAACTATCCATTCTCCCCTTACCCCCTGCAACTATAAGTTCATTCTCAGAAGTCTGTGAGTCTGTTTCTGTTGTATAAGTTCGTTCGTTTGCATCTTTTCTTTTTAGATTCCACATTAAGGGATATCATGGTATTTCTCCTCTGTCTGACTGACTTCCTCAACGTGACACTCTAGGTCCATCCATGTTGCTGCAGATTGCATTAGTCCATTCTTTTTAATGGCTGAGTAATATTCCATTGTACATATGTACCACATCTTCTTTATCCATTCCTCTCTTGATGGACAGTTAGGTTACTTCCATGTCTTGGCTATTGTAAAATGCACTGCAGTGAATATTGGGGTGCATGTATCTTTTCTGGTCATGTTTTTCTCTGGAAATATGCCTAGGAGTGGGATTGTAGGGTTATGGTAGCTATGTTTTTAGTTTTTTAAGGAACCTCCATACTGTTCTTCATAGTGGCTGCACCGGTTTACATTTGCACCAACAGTGTAGGAGGGTTCCCTTCTCCCACATTTTGTTTAACTCTCTCCAGCATTTTGTTTAACTTACTTTTTAATCAAGGTTAAATTTTCATAGCATTCCCAAAGAACAGTTGGTTAATGTTGACAGTGTTTTTAAGATTTTGAGTGGTTGAGGACCTGCATGGCCCTGTGTCCAGTAGTTGTGTACGGGTTCCGGTCTGTAGTGCCCGAGTGGAATGACCAAGCTAGAGGCCAGTGGACTGACCTGATGAGGCAGCCACAGTCAAGGCTCAGAGCCTTGGGTCTTTGAATCTTTTTTAACCAGTGAATTACTATGAAGTGTTTACTCAAGCCTGTGCCTCTTGTGAAAACAGAGATGCAGCACTTCACCCTAATATTCTCTTGTATTATTGTTACTGGTAACTCTTGTGAAATCATATGGCTGTAACTTTTCACTGTTGTTTAAGTACATAGTAAAATTAATTTCTTTTTTTTTTTACTGTTTTAAATTTTATTTTATTTTTAAACTTTACAAATTGTATTAGTTTTGCCAAATATCAAAATGAATCTGCCACAGGTATACATGTGTTCCCCATCCTGAACCCTCCTCCCTCCTCCCTCCCCATACCATCCCTCTGGGTTGTCCCAGTGCTCTAGCCCCAAGCATCCAGTATCGTGCATCGAAATTAATTTCAAATGTAAAAAAAGAGTATGTTGTATAAAGACATTTACTATAATTTATAGAATGTTGGGTTTGTCCATGAGGGGAAGAGGAGTTCAGTGGTAGTAGTAGGCAAACATACTGATTCAGAGGAAACCCATAGTAGCCACAAGGTATGTAAATGATTTTAGACATATTATACTATATTTGATATCAAGAGTTACCTAATGATCTATGGTTCAGTAGAATTTTTTAATATAGAGTTGGGTGTTTAGTTTTCGCATCAAGTAAGGCAGATATATTAAACTCTCTGTTATAAATATATGCTGTTAAATTGTCCTGTGGGTCAGACTCTACATAAGAAAGATGCTTTTAGTTAGTGCTTTCCAGAGAAGAGTTTGTGGTGGGATCTTTGGTCTTGTCTCTGTCCTCATTTGAGATTTGACTGTAGGTCTTCTTTAACTGCAGGATGTAATGCAACAGGCCACCAATGCCATTCTCAGAGGTGGCACCATCCTGGCTCCCACTGTATCTGCAAAAACCATTGCAGAGCAACTTGCTGAAAAGATAAATGCCAAGCTCAACTATGTGCCTTTGGAGAAACAAGAAGAGGAGAGACAGGATGGTGGACAGAATGAATCTTTTAAGAGATATGAGGAAGAATTAGAGATCAATGACTTCCCACAGGCAAGTAGCAGATTTAAACTTTTTAATTGAGTAGAAACCCTGTTTTTAGGAGTGAAAATACGTTATTTAAAACCTATGAAGGGGCTTCCCTGATGGTCCAGTGGTTAGCAATCTGCCTTCCAATGCAGGGGATGCGGGTTCGATTCCTGGTCAGGGAACTAAGATTCCACATCCTCCGGGGTACCTAAGCCCTCAAGCTGCAGCTAAGACCTGACATAGCCAAGTAAATAAATAAAAAGAAAAAACCGTGAACATTTTAATGGCTGCTTTACTTTTTATCTAGATGGGGAGACAACACTGAAAATTTCATTTTTATGATTACATTCTAGGTACATTAGAATCTAAATGAATTTATGATGAAGGTGTTGATTAAAATTTTAATATTGACAATAACATGATTTAGCTAACCTATTCTTTTAGGACCTCAGGGTCGCAAAGAGTCGGCACGACTGAGCAACTGAACTGAACTGAAAAGAGGTTTCTTCTTCCCCAACTCTTTTGTTTCCTAGACTGCTAGGTGGAAAGTTACCTCTAAGGAAGCTCTGCAGAGAATCAGTGAATATTCTGAAGCTGCAATTACAATCAGAGGAACGTACTTCCCACCTGGCAAAGAGCCCAAGGAAGGAGAGCGGAAAATTTACTTGGCAATTGAAAGTATGTACTGTTGGTTCAGTTTCCATCTTGAGTTTGATCAGAGTTGATAATAGATGTAATAGACCCAAAGAGAATATGAGGTCAGTTCTAGAGAGGACTGAAAATAAGGAACACCTGTTAAAAAGTTTCACCTATCATTTGTTGTCTTTATTTAGGAATTTAGTATATAGAGATGTGAGTGATCTTTGCTGGGGACTCTTTCATTTTTGACAATTTGGTCAAATTTGAAAATGACTAAAAGAACACATGTATCTTGGGGACTAGTCCATTAAGTCCTTATGCTTCTGGTAAGTAGAATATTCTGGCCAAAGTTAAGGTTAGAAAGTAAATCAACTATATTAATCCCCTTAATGCTTGTTTACCCAAGCAGATATTGCCTCTAATTTTATGCCTGTAAATTCATACATGCCATTTTTAGAAAAATAGGACAATTAATACCACAGCTCAAAGGCTATAAGTAATGTGTTATCTAAGAGTGATCAGGTATGCTTTTTAACCTTATTTCATACATTCATAAGTGAATTCAAAAGACAGTTTCTATTTTGATTTTTTTCCTAATGTATTATCTATAACATAGTAGGACAACTTATCTCCTTTCTTTTATATTTAATTTTAACATCTTTATAATAGATTCTTAAGAATAGACCAGTCACAGCTCCATTTCATTTATTTCATGAACTAAATGTTTATTGAATACTGGTATGGGAGCTGTGAAGTAGCTTATTCCACGTGTCATGTAAATCTGGAGTCTGCCTACCTCCTGCTTAGATGGCTACAATGACGCTACCCCCACACCCTGTACAATCTCAAACACCGGCCTAGTCCATTGAATCATACACATACACAGTACCTTTTAAAATTAATAATGATGAATTGCAGTAAAGGTATAAAACTCAGATACAGCCTGTATGTTTTCCATGTTGTTAATAATCTACCGTTACTGTACAGGAAGATCCATACATATTTCAACTGATGTACAAAGAAAGTAGGTCCAGAACTAGACAAATTGCATTTTTTGGTTTGTGATTGTGACTTTGGGAAGCTGGATCATATGTATTGATATTTCAGGTCAGGTTTTTAAATAGTACCCTTTTATATATCCTGAAAGACTTTTGCCCTGCCAGTGACTCAGTGTGTTTTTGAATCATGTGACACTGTTCCTAATTGCAAGGTAAAATGGGGATTGCTGGCATTGTGATGTTCAAGGAGAAGAAATTACACTGACATCTTTCTGTGCTACTAGACAGCTTTCTCTTACAGTTGTATTATTAGGCCATACAAGATGTCATTCAGTGAAATCTGATGATAAAACCTTGGTAAACATGGAGTCATCCTTGTTTATTCAGCTTGAATATGATAGGTGTCATTTAAGCAAAACCAGTATTTTATTTTATTTTTTTTTGTAATATACAATATTTTAAGTATCTCTAAGATTTCAAAATCAGTATTTTAAGTGACATTGTTTTAAAGAGGTAAATCAGAGAGATTATTTTTTGCTTTGAAAAAGATTCCTCTAATTTATTAAAGGTAATTTATGCTTATTTAATGTAGTATAATTAATGTATGCCAGGTTTAATTTGTATATAACTACCAGAACACATCTACTGTACTACCAAATGAAGTGAAATGAGAAGCCGTCAGCTTCTGCCAACTTTTCTATCTACCTACAATGGTTCTGGGTGCTTTCCACTGTGAACTTGTACTTAGGAAGTAACATCTAATTTTTATAATCTAAGCAGGTCTTTCCCTCCCAGTAACAAGATAACCTTGTTAAGAATGAATCTTGAGAATTCTAGATGCTAAATAAGGGCTGGAGATTGGTAATTAAAATGATGTAAAGCTTTGAGAATTTTCATAGATTAGATTTAAATGATCTTTTAGTTTTTGAAACTCCAACCAAATCGACTGAACACTAATGGGATGAAAGCAGGTGTTGCAAGGAGCCTAGTGTCATCTGTTTCTAGTTCTGTAATTGGAGGGACCCCACTGCCTGGCTCCTTAGAGGCTCAGTGTGGCTCAGCAGCTCCAGGCCTCCCACCAGGTAGTGGGAAGGAGAACAGGAAGAACGTACGTGCCTAGCCAGCCTGTATAATTTATAGCCTGTTGTGTGACCCTCTCTTTTTACTGGTGGAGAATCCCTTAAAAGCAGCCAGAGTTGTTTTGGGACCAATGAAAGGAAATGCCTCTTTTTCATGACAGCTTATAAACATATGTAACCCATTACCTAAAGAAGCTGTATAAGTCAAAAATTTAAACCGGTCCAAATGGTCAGGTTCTAACTAACACAGGAAAATTGCTCTTCTGCTTTGAGCTGGGTGAGAGTATCATTTTCCTTCTTTTTAAAACAGCACAGAGTGTCAAGCTACACACCAACTCATGCCAAGTAGCATATTTTCCTTCTGAATTTGGGTTTTTTTTATACTTTTGATTCTGACTCAGTTCTTGATTCTACCCTTGGCTTCACATGCATCCACCTCTCTTCCCTTCCAGCACCCACAGCTTTAAAATGCTGTGGTCAATGGCTGGTGGAGGTGTGGGGCTTAGATTAGATTCATAGCCATAAGCATGTCTCTTTTCTTCCTGTTGTTAAACTGTTTCTTCCTCTTCCTTCTCCTCATCCTCTGTTTTCCTCCTCTTCTCCCCCCAGCTCCTCCCTTTCTCCTTCTCTGTTCTCTGTGGGTTTGAAAAAGTTAATCGTATCTAATAAAGGGGAGAATTTTCCCATTTCTTGCGAATCGTTTTCCATATTTGATTTTTCTTACAGAAATAATAAAAACATAGTTCTCTACATTACAACCCCAGTTCTTTTTTCTGACATTCTCTCACTCCTAGTACTTAACCTCTGGTCTACTTCTTTGTTCCAGCGCTTTTCCTTTTATAGGTGTGCACCGAGTTCCCACTCTAGACTTGCCTACCTCCTGGCATTGTCCCCTGCCTTCAAATCCTTCCACACCTATCCTTGATGGAGCTCTAATCTCCATTTCCTCTACTTCTGCTCCCTGTTGCCATTAGTCTTACTGACGTTTCCAACTTGGTGTGTCCCATGAGCACTTCTGCTACAATGATGTCAATTAACCACTATCACTGCTAATAATAACACCTGCTCTTCCTCTTGGATTCAGTATCTCCTTTATTACATTTTAGTTTCTTTACTTGTGACTCAACTCTTAGCATCTTACTTTGTTCTTCACTGTTCACATCTAATCAGAAAAAATATTTTGTTCATTCTACCTCAAAAATGTGCATTCACGATGGTATGAACACAATCCTGTGAGAGCACTGAGGGAAGAAACATTTAACGCCACCTGGAGAAGTTAGGGAAAGATTCTTGGAAGAAATGATATTTAAAAGTTCCTCTGATAAGACTACTTCCTAATGTACTCATCTTGCTGTAATATCGTTCCAAGTTTGTTTTTCTAGTAGCCTACAGGATCACACAGAGCATAGATGAGTACTTCATATAATGAATCTCATACGGTATGCCACACATGGTGGGTGCTTCTTGAATTTATAACTACACTAGTGTCTCCAGCCCACCTCATCTGTTTGGCTGTCTTGCTGTGTTCTTTCACACACTTTTTTCTCTCAACCGTACTATACTTCTCTTACTCTTTGGTCTTTAAACATTCCTTCCTTAATCTGTACCATTGTACGCCATGATTGATAATGCTTTCCCTGTCATCGCTCCTCCTTCAGCTTTAAGACTTTGTTCAGATGACACATTTCTGAAACATTTGCTGACTTTAAAGAACATAATAAACATCCAATAAGTGTTTGTTAAATAACTGAACCTAAGAAGGTGTATTTTACTTTTCCTTTTTCTTCTATTTTGGACAAATTGCAAATCATTTTTTCTTTGCATACCAATATACCAAGAACTTACAACACTAGTACTTCACTAACCTTAACCCTCTAAGCACTAAGCTCAGTGGTTACATTTGAAACTCTGAAAGTAATAAGTAGCCATGATACAATGTAGATGATATTCCACCAGATATTGAAAGACTTTTCTTGGCAAGTAGTACAGTGTTCCTGAAAGTCACCTACAGTGTTTCTACTGGATCTCAATGAGGTGGATAAACATCCAGTGTAATTCCAGTAATATGAATAATGTTGTCCACTCACTCACCAGGTGCTAATGAACTGGCTGTGCAGAAAGCGAAGGCAGAAATCACCAGGCTTATAAAAGAAGAACTGATCCGATTGGTGAGTGAAAACCTCAAGGACTTGTTTGTTCTAATAAATGTTTTATTTAAGCATTTAGTATAAATACAGCAAAATAGACAGATGATATAGTTTGATGAATTTTCACAAACTGAGCACACTGGTGTGATCACTGCCCAGATGAGGAAATAGAGCACATTACCAGGCTCCCAGAAACCCTGCTCATGTTCCTCCTTGTTGTTATTCATCGCCCCCAAATGGGACTTTCTGACTTTCAACATCATAGATTAGTTTTGCCTAGTTTTGAACTCCATATAAGTGGAATCAAATGCTGTGGGCTCTTTTGTATCTTAAGTTCTTTCTCTCAACATGACCTTGAGGAAATCAACCCATGTTTTTACATATAGCAGTTATTTTTGTGGCTATATAGTAGTTAAGCCTGTGGATTTACCACAGTTAATTTATGTTTTAGATTTTGAGGTCATTTTAGTTTTGAGTTTTTATGAATAACGCTTCTCTGAACATTCTTCCACGTCTCTGTAGTACACTTCAGTATATTTTTCTTTTGAGTAAATGCCGTAAAGTAGAATCGCTAGTTACAGGGTATGTATAGTTTAGCTTTAAGTTGGTATTGCTAAATAATTTTTCAGAGTAGTTATACCAGTTTACATTGCTTTTGGCAGTGTATGAAAATTTCAGTTTCTCTACATTTTTGCCACTGTTTTTAAACTTACGTGTTTGTCAGTGTTTTAAACTTAGGTATGGACTTAATTTGATTTTGGATATGGACCTTTTATAGACCACCTTTCCAAAGGATGCAGACACCTTCTTGTAAATTCTCCCTACAGTGTGTATGTTGGGATGAGGATCCTTTGAAATGAAACTTTACAAAGAATGTGTTTTTTAGGGCTTTTCTAAAATTTCCCTTACAGAACACTTCTTTGGATGGATAAAAATAATTTAAAGAATGGAATGTAAACAAAGCAAGAGGAAAGAATAAAAACAAACTTTAAGTCAAGTGACTTTTACCGAGGAGTGATAGAAAAAGAATGCTACCACCATTAAGTTGGTTCAGAACCCTTGTTAAGGAGTAGTTGAGTGAACACAGAGAAATGATTGTTAAATAGTTCTTTCTTTCTCACTAAATAATATCTTTATTTTAAATATATGATATTTGTATAAGTTTGTAAAGGAAATTACTTAACATATTTTTTTTTCCCTTTTACTAATCATATACCTTTTATTTTTTCCTGTAGCAAAATTCATACCAACCAACAAATAAAGGAAGATACAAAGTCTTATAAAACATCTGGGAAAAACTTTTACCTGTGCTGGTCTGTGATAAATGTGGCAGTTGTTGTCTTCAGTTTACAATGTATTTTAAATTAAGATTTTTAAAATTCTGTCTTGCTGATTTTTTTTTTTAAGTATAAGAAACCAGTATTTGTTAACAAATCTTCTTTCTGTAAGTACCCCCTGAATTATCAAACTCTATTTAAAGCAGGTCTGTTTTCATTAAAGTGTCCTTTAATGTAAAACTTAAATATCAATATTTTAACTATCTGGGTAATATTCCAGAAGTTTAAGACAATTAAAATATTTGAACTTTCCATTGAAGATAATAAAGTATAAATGTTGCTAAGGGGTTGTTCACCTTATCTTCTTACAATGAAACTGTGATCATCTCCTCAGAAAAGGTGAAATTCTCTAATTTTGTGTCTCTACCTTGAGCTTAAATCTTACTTGACTCCAGTAGAACAATATGAACTGGATATAAGAATGTTACAATAGAATTTTTACAAAATGGATTCAAAGTTTTTGTTTCAATTTTTATCATCTTATAAGGGTCATAGTTGGACTGCTTTTTGGTTATGTAAAGTTAAAGTTTTGTAGTATAAGAAGTTTTTGCATTCCTTTACTAACTGCTAAGAATTTTAGTATTGACTGCTTTTAGGTTCCCTTCACAACCTCTGGCTCTGTGCCTAGCTACTAGCTCTTTTCTAATCTTCCTGAAGTGAAAGTGATTTGTCACCTGTAAATATGAATATAATTGTTTTTTCCCCTTTAAAGTGTTCGTTTATACATCTGTATAATATAAACACCCTACCAATCTGATTTTTCTTCAGGATTATTGAGTAGGTTGTGAATTTTCTTTTTTTTAAAGCATGGCACCCACATTTTAGACTTAGAATTTAAGCATTTCTCAGTGAAATTTAGTTTATAAAGAATCATAAATTATATTTTTGAACCTTGATATATATTTCCTGAGTATCCTAATTTAAATTGTGATAATTGGATCACCTAATGTTCAAGAGTCCTGGTGTGTTAGAACTTGATATGGTTGTCACTCTTTGAAAAAATAAAATTTTCAGGAATTAAATAGTTGTATTTCTTAAAAGATACAGAAGTTCCTTTAAGTAGCTTTGACTTAGAGCTTTTAAAAATGAAAAAACCCAAAGCATATTATAGCTGTTAAATCATTTCAATAGTATATTAAATGGTTAAAGTGACAGGAGGTATCAGTCATGATTTCCTCAATCTGAAGTTATCGTTACTGAAAATCTCAGGTATATTCTTGAATCTCTCACATATCCACTTTTTTACTTGAGGAAGAAAACAGATAAAACACATGTAACAATAGAATCAAATAAACCATTTTCTCTAAAATTTTAGGCATCTTGGGCTCCTCCACCCCCATTTATTTATATCCTTATTTTTATTACTTAGTGATAGTTTGTTCCCTTTGATAGACTATGTCACAGGCCCACAGTGATGGCAATTGGTGCTCCCTTCAGCCTGCTCCATCACTTTGAGATTCAGAGTTTTACATCATTTTAGTATTATTACCTTTATGTTTGTACATCTAGTTGTCATAAGCCACTGATAGTATTTTGTTAAAATGAAGCACATTTCTTTGTTACTACATTTTTTAGTGTCACATTGACTCTTTGATTTTTAAAACTTGAATGACGTACAGATTAATTTGTTTTTTAAAAAATGCAATATCAATATTTGCTCATGTTTTTTAAATTCCTTATAAAATAAAGTTAGCCTGCATTTTCCTAAAATTATCTTTGCTGATGTTTATTGCTGCATATCTAATTTTGTTTACATTGCTAGGCATGTGAGAGAAGTATTATACTCTATTAAAAAATTCTCACAACCCAAAATACATAGTTCTATCCAAAAATACCTTCCTAAAGAAGCCTCCTAATCTTTGATGGTGTTTGTATTTGGCATGAGATAGGCTGTAGGTGAAACGGTGCATGTGCCAGTTGGTGTTTTATCACAGTGACGCTCATTCTTAAACAGTGGGAATACAGAATGAAATGATAATGGCTAGATTCTCTCCAACTCCTTTCAGACACTTTATTATCTGATATATTTTGTATCTTACCACCCTTGTCGGTATGCCAAGGTGTTCAGCTGGGAGTCAGACTGCAGTTCTTTTGAAGGAGGCAGATCCTGCATGCAAAGAAGTTTTTGTTTGTTTGAGCAGAACCAGCTCTTGAATGCCTGGGGTTTATAAATCCCATGAAGCCAGCTGTGGAGTCCACTTCCAAGTAATTCACCAGCACCTTAAAAATCATAGCCTAGAGAGCAAAGCCTCTAAGTTATAACTTGGTTTTGTGTGACCTCTTTTTCCTATGATGCCTTGCTTTGCTTTATAAAACCACCAGCTAATGTCCTTAAGTGGCAGATAACTTAGCACTTGTTTGAGATAGAAGTTGAGGGGAAAATGGTAATTGAAATAAAATTCAGGGTAAACAACTATGTTTTATTTATTTAGCCCCATTTTGGTCATTTATAGATGACAGATGCTGAGTTCTTATAGCAGGCATAAATTCTGAGTGGCTAGCCCAATGTGATCCATGAGAATCCTTTTCCTCTTAGAATTGAGTCTGGAGCTTCCAGTTCTTCACATTTTGGTACATAGTTTTATATAAGAATCAGAATCTGTTGATTTTTTTTATGCTTTCTGCTCTGGCATGAAAAACTGAAGTTAATCTTTTAAAAAAATATATGTGTAAATATAAAGAGAAAGAGACCAAATGAATGTGTGTTGAGAGGTAGAGGGAATGTCTTAACATTGTACTCAGTTTAGGTGTTGTAACTACCCGAAAACCTTAATAAAATCTCTCCGGAGTGAGGCATTTGGCTTGGAATATAGCAGCATCTCACACATTACTTATTGAAACATATGCTATACTCTTAGGCCAGCTCTGCATTTCTGTTACTAGGTAAAGATCCCTGATGTATCTGCAGTATTACCAATTGCAGATATTTGAAGGTCCTTTTTTTTCTGTAGCAACTTATAATTTAATTTGAGCAGGAGTCCAAGTAGAAATATGGAAGGAAAAGTGTAAGTAAACGAATTCTGTCCATGTCCCCACTGCAGTATCAGTGGTCTCACCTTTCTGGCTCTTTATGGCCAAACTGATATATAAGTGCATACTGTCAAGTCACACGATAGGTGAAACATTTAGTTATGATTATTTTTCTTGACCTTGTCCTCTTCCAGATACGGCATAAGCTTATAGAAGTTCATGATGTTGAACCTCAGACCTTTAAAAAGAAATTCTAAATTTGCATTAACAAATTCTTTTGGAGGGAAAAAAATGTGAAATTAAAAAGTTCTAACCCCTTTGAAAAACTAGAACTCAGAGTTACTCTCTCAGATATCACCAGGATTACTATAAAGCCTAGAGTTGCAGAATTTAAGAAAATCCTAATTGTCTTCAATATATGGAAATAATGCGTTTTGGATATTAGTCTGTTTTCACGATTTCACTTATTATGGAATAAAGAATATGTGAGGATTCGGTATGAAAAATGTTCTTTGTCCACAGCAAAAGCATGTAATTTGGTAGTAGGTGGATTTTTTGCAGCCTATCAACTCCTGGCAGTTCCAGCAGCCTTGAGTGTTAAAAGTGTCCTTGGCCTTTATTCCTGAATTTCTAGGAGGCTCTCAGGTGCCCATGTCCAGCCATGTCAAGGTAATATTGAAGGTAATGTTTTCTTTCCATGCCTTTGCCTGAGGGAGTCTCCTGGGAGCTGAGATTCCCAGAGTTGTACTGTAGACTTCTGGAAGAATCCTTGCCATCCCCCAGGCCAGTCCTCAGCCTAAATCTCAGATTTGGAAAGCTCTATGGAAAAATGGGAGAGATGCCCTTAAAGAAAACACAGGTTCCTCTGTAACTGTAAAAAAGTCTAGGGTTGCTATTGTAAGTGTGTCTGGGATGGTAATGATTCTGTGATATATACTCAGATTTGAAAGCCACTGATAATCTTCACTTTGCTTTGTTCTTGGGTTTTGACTAGCTATTATGTAAAGCAGTGGTCTCCAAAGTGGGTCACAGTAAGCTATTGGAAAACAAGGAGAAAATACCAGAGCCTCTGTATTTCATTTTTAAAATCTCATCCTTTGAATTTTTTGAGTAGATTTTATGTTATTACATGATATATCAAGTATAATATTACAGTTTAGTATAATGGTTCATATACATAATTATAAGTAAATTCACATATGGGGGACACTTGGACAACCTTTGGCAAGTTGCTTAAATGCTTTAAAATGTTTTTTTTCACATAAAAGATTACAGTAATACCTATTTCAGGATTTTTGTGAGGATGAAATGAAATAATACATGTAAATCATTAAAGCATATAAAAACAGTGCCTAAATAATTAGTATTCTTACTGCAATGGGTGTATGGGAGGGCATTTTCTGAAGTTTTCTTTGTGTATTGCTATATCTTTCAGTGTTGCTATATGGTGTATACTAGCAAGGACAGTCATTGACTACTGATAAACTAAAATGTAGAAAATGAAATTCATTTTTCCTATAGATATCTTTCACTTCAAATGAATAGCATTTTAGAGGACTTGTTGCTTTAATTGAAAGGTCTTTAAGTGGCAGCTGGTTCCCACTCTATTTGAATATTCCTTTATTGGCCTTTTCGCATATATACAGTCACCATTTATCATTATGGTTTGCCTATATGACTGGCCTATTCTGGGCCAGGTTGAGGCTGTTGGAGAAGGAATGCAAAATGTTGAATTGAGTCCAAATTGTATTTCACAGGTGTACACTTTTGAAGAAGAGATGTTTGGATATAAGTCAAATAGTGTGACAATTTTAAGTGTACTCTTTTTACAAATGAAGTGAGGATAAATGCTCTTGAAAAAGCCTCTATATTCAGCACTAGTTGTACATTCTACCATGTTATGTGTACTACAGTACCTCATTAAGACCAACTTGAGATAATTATCTGAAAATACCAGATCATTGCTTTTAACACTGTATTTTGATTATTTGCATTTTTGTCTGCTACACCAGAAGGTAAGCTTCTTGAGGTTTGGGACTATGTCTGTCCTGTATTCTTAGTACTTTGACATTATCTTCATTTCACACATATGGAAACGTTTGGAAAAAGCAGTGACTCGTCCAAGGTACCATGGCTTCCCAGGCAGCTCAATAGTAAAGAATCCACCTGCCAGTGCAGGAGACACAATCTGTCTAGGTGGGAAAGATCCCCTGAAGGACAAAATGGCATCCTGCTCCAGTATTCTTGCCTGAAAAATCCCATGGACCGAGGAGCCTGGTGGGCTGTGACTGAGCATGTGTATGCACGTGTGCATATACACCCACAGGCATGCACGCGCACATACTGTCCAAGGTCCCAAACCTGGGAATGTCTGACTTCCTATGTTCCTCTGTCTGCTTCTCCATTGGGCCTGCAAATCATTTGACCTTACTGATAATGAAAATTTCCTTTTGGCCATAACTCACGACTTGTGGGGAGCTTAGTTCCCCTACCAGGGATTGAACCAAGGCCCTCAGCAATGCAAGAGTCCTTAGCACTGGACCACCAGGGCATTGACAAGTTTTCTTCTTAAGTAGTTTTATGTACAAATGCCATTTTGGTTGAAAGTTAAAATTACAAAAATTAAGGATTTGGAAAAGTCATGGTATGGCAGCACTACAGTGCATTCTTATATTTCCCTTTCAAAAATAAAAAAGAAATCTTGCTTAGAGAAAACTTGTTTTTAAAAAGTCTTTGGAAGGCTACTTCATGTGCCCTAAAATCCATGTATATATTTTAGTTGTTTTCTATGTTGGTATTTTTCTTTTATATGTGAACAATACTAATATGATCAGTCCTGTTTTCTAGTATTTTATAGGATTAATTAGATTGAGAGTTCGAATCTTGTTACAGAACCCTGCTTGCCAGAAAATGATTGAGCTTGCCTGTTCTGTGTACTGTGTTTGGTTTGCCTCCTGGTTTGTATTGTTGCTGCTGTTGTCTTGTTTAGTTGCTAAGTCATGTCCTGCTCTTGTGATTAGATGGACTGTAGCCTGCCATGTTCCTCCTTGTGTGTTCACCCAGAAAAGTTGTTACTCTTCCTTTATTTCCTACTGGCAGCACCACTGGGCCAAATGCTGACTCATGGTACAAGTCATTGCTAAGAATTATATCCTTAAAACAGTGTTCATTGCATGGGCAAAAGGGTCAAGTACCTGCCTCTGGCTTTTGCCACACTGTCAGAAAAATTGCCTTCCTGGGAATCCTCTGGTGGTCCAGTGATTAGGACTCCACGCTTTCACTGCTGAGTCTGGGTTCAATCCCTGGTTGGGGAATTAGGAACCTGGAAGCAGCCTGGCATGGCTGGGAAAAATACTTTAAAACATAAAACAACCATGCTTTTAAAAATATGTATCTTCTGCACAGCAGCCTTCCTAATTCTAAATCCTCCCCTTTCTGACATCTTTGAATTAACTGACGGAAGAACTGGGGAAACTAATACCGTTTGCTAAGTTGGCTTGTATGGGGTGACCCATAAGTCAGAAATCTTGCAGTAGCTACATAAATGGAGATCTTGTAAGCGAACTAGCTGTCTTATTCCTTCCTGTGACGGTGGAATGAAGAATATGGTAATTCAGAGGAGATCATGGACATAAAAACATTATTAACCTTTAAAGTTAGCCTCACAAAATGAGACTTCATTATTACATGATCCTAAGACTGAGAGCTCAAACACCTCATTATTTGAATATTCCCCATTTTATTAATATTTCCAAGTGGAGACCTCACCCCGCCCATCCATAAGTAACTTTTAGGCTTGTCCTGTCAATGTACTTTGGGCAGCGCCTAGAACAATAAGGCAATCTTTTTGCCAAAGGATGCTGGGTGCAAATCCTAGCTCCACCATTTATTAGTCCTCTAATTTGAAAAATGGGGTCAGTAATAGATCCAGTATCACTGAAGTGCCATGAAATCCACCAAGTTTTTAGCCTTTTGAGAGCGCGATCTGCACCAGAGCCTAAGTAGCTCCAGCCTAAGCCCCGCCTCCTGCCGTCTTCTTGCCGCGCAAGCGCAGCCAGGCTCCCTGGGCTACTCTTCCCCAGGTTTGCGTGCTGGTCCTCGGCGGGAGATTGGGTCTCGCGTCGTGCGTGTGCGTGCGCGGTACTCGCGAGCTCGCGCACGCCGCACCTCGCTCTACGGGGTTGTGGCGGCCTCTTCCTCCTGCGTCCGGGGAAGATCTGTGAGCGGTGGCTGCGGTGGGAGCTGGAAACCAGCGTCCACTTCGCCGCCAACGCCCTCCCTGCTTTTCTGTCCGTCTCGGGCTCTCAGCGCAGTATAGAGGCGTCGGGCTGGGAAAGGAGCGGCGCCAGCGTGAGGTTTCCAGCCGATGGGCAGCCCCTGGGCACGCTGAGGGGCCGGGCTAGTAGCGGCTGAGGTAAGTAGACGCGCGGGGGTTTGTCAGAAGGGCCGGGGACAGAGTCTGGGCGGCGGGTGCTCATGGAGAAGGCAAGGAGAGGGCCAGAATGAAGGCCTAGCCAGCTGGTGAGAAGAGGTCTCCAACCCGCGCCTGAGAAGGGGCTCTGGCCTAGCCCGGAGCGAGAGGAGGGGCCCCGGTTTGTAGCCTGCTCTTCCCTGGGCTTGAAGCCATTATTGGGGGGAAATTCCTCTTGCGGCGGGGGGAGGGGTCACCCTTTCTTTTCTTCGGGAGGTCAGAATCACTTCTCTCCCCGCCACTTTAAATT
>NW_011494775.1:4115505-4136122 GCF_000754665.1 Bison bison bison | reverse complement strand
AATTAATGCTTGCCGACTTCGAGATGGACATCTAGATGGAGTAGCCTGTGACTTGTGCAGCTTGCAGAACTCCGGGTGCACGACGGCGGGCTATCAATTTTGATTATCGGAGGCTACACAGCCCTTTCTCTAGTGTGGGCGTATATCTCCTGCAAAGTTGTTATTGCTGATACACTAATAAATACGCTTTCGGGCACAACAGGTAATATATTTCTACACGTCTCTTGTCAAATAAGGATTCTGGCACCGGGGAAACTGCGCAGTGGGGCACAATTAAGGAGGAGAAAGAAGACAAAGAAGGCCGTTATTTATGTTCTATTCTAGTATCAAAACTTTCCGTGGTGGGGCAGAGTGCATGGCTACTGGCATTTGTTTTAGCCTTTGCTGAATAGATTTTCTGAGTGAAGTCGCTCACAAATGTACTTTTATTTAGAATTATGAAATCGCGTATGATTCTGTATGGTTGTTACAAGCCAAATGGCATGAAATAAACCTCTCAGAATTATGTGTTTGCTCTTGAGAAGAGAGCGGAACTTGGATTTCTTGAAAGGACGAGTTTCTCCATGTTTAAAAATGAATACGCTCTGAAGTTACTAAAAATAGTTGTAGTTCTTTATGTTGGCAATAATGACTGCTACATTCAGGAGAAGGAAAATGAATTGTTTGTAAAGAATAGCTCACGAAAAGACTTCGGAGGTTAAATGCACAGTAAAACAACTTCAGGGATGGCAAGTTTTAGCATATGCTTTAGGAATTCAGATTTAGGTGGTCCCGTGGCTAAGATTCCATGCTCTCAACTCCACGTGCCCGGTTCGATCCCTGGGCAGGGAATTAGTTCGCGAATGCCACAACTAAGACCTGGAACAGCCAAACAAATATTTGAAAAAAGAGAATTCTTATTTAGTCATTGTTAAAATATATAGAAGCTCTTAGTTGATTCCCTTATAGTCAGTGAACTATTTTAAAAAATTATTTGCTAGTCTTCACAGTCTGGTTCTGTCTTCTTGGATTTCATTCAGTTCAAACTTTCTAGAAATGTAGTAGTTATTCTAACTCTCTTAAGAAATGAGGCCTGCATTGCTTTCAGTGAACTCTCTACTGTAGTATCCGAAGAGTCAAGAAAGAACAGTTATCTGGTGAGCCCTGAGCTGGGACCAGGGAGGCATTGTTAAGTGTACAATTAAAGCTTGAATGTGTACATACTATGTACAAACATATCGATTCAACATGCACCTACCACTGTGTATGTTCATGTGTATGACGATTGTGCACAGAAGGATCTAATGATGCTGACTCCCATCTTAAAAAGTTGACTCCTGAAAGTAGAGAAGGATTGGTTTTAACTCTATTTCTTTTTTTTAGGTAACTGTTTACATGGGTAACAGTCATAGTAAATTTATTTTCCAGCTTGTTAATTATTGAGTAAGGAGAGAATTGTACTGATTTTTTGGTGTTAGGGAAGGAAAATATAGAGCCCTTCTAAACTAGTCTTTAGAAATCTTCTTTTAAGTAAGTATCTTGTTGTCTTTCCTGGGATAAACAACTTTACTTCTGTCTGTTTTGTGACCTGGTTCTTAGAATACTGTTTTGCATGGAGTTGGCCCTCTATTAAAAATGAGCTGTATCAGAAGTAAATTAACGTAATACACACCGGGACTTCCCTGGTGGTCCAGTGGCTGGAACTCAGTGCTCCCAAAGCAGAGGACCTAACTTCATCTCTGGTTGGGGGACTAGATCCCACATGCCGCAGCAACTAAGACTTTACATGCCACAATTACGACCAGGAGCAGCCAGATAAATAAATTAAATATTAAAAAAGCATAATACAAACCAAATGCATACATTCCTGAGAAGATTAACGGAGTTGAAGATGGGTGAATTTTTTTTTTGTCTGTCTACTGTTTAAATGTTGTGTTTTTCTTCAATGTTGGTTGAACAGTGTTGGTGTCTGAATAAAGGATATATGGCAGAATCTTGCTTCTGAAAACCTAAACATAATGTACGCTGAGACTATATATCCTGATAGTGATAATAGTGATGAATGTTCTAATATGTTAAGAGGAAATGAAGCTAAGGGAAGTAGGTCCAGAGGGAAGGTTTTGGTTAGTGATAGGAACTTAAAAGGCATGAACTATAAAACATTGTAACAGATTGTAGGAAAAAAACCGTTTTCTCCTTTTACTGGCAGTACTTTCTGTGGAAGAGGACTGGTACTTTTCTGGCTGTTTACACTAGAGCTTTTCAGCAGGGTGATTTCTGAATAATAAAATTGAAAAAGAAGTCGCTTTGGGAATTCCCTGGCGGTCCAGTGGTTAAGACTCTGTGCTTTCACTGTGTGGCCCAAGCCACAAGGCGTGACCAGGAAAAAAGAGAAAGGGATCACTTTTTCTCTTACAGTCTGCTCAGAGGTCTAGTGTGTTTCTCTTTGTATTTGCATGTGGTCTCTAGTCCAGTTTTATTGGCAATAAAGTAGTAGTTTGATTCCTATCTAAGTCCTGTGTATATTTCTCAATTAGTTTATAATTTGTAGGGAAGAGGAATGTGGTTGGTCTCTTCACAAATTCCAACGATGGCTTTTCTTCAGTTTGGAAAACAAATCTATTTGATTTAGATGTTGTAGATGTTATCAATAGAAAGGTTTTGTGGATATTTGAAGAGGTAGTAGCTTAAGAGTTGAATAAAAATTTTGACAGGAGTATTTATTTATTTTTGGCTGCGTTGGATCTTTGTTGCTTTTTCTAGTTATGGCCAGAGAGGGGGCTACTCTCTAGCTGCAGTGCCCAGACTTCTTATTGAGCACAGGCTCTAGGGTGTGGGCTCAGTACCTGTGATGCCCATGGCATTGGAATCTTCCTGGGCCAGTGATCAAACCCTTGTCTCCTGCATTGGCAGGCAGATTCTTTATCACTGGACCACTAGAAAAGTCCTCAGCAGAAGTATTTTGAAGTGACTTTTGTGTTTTCATTTTAGTATAGCTGAGTGATTCTCATGATGGGTGGTAGATTTTGTCCCCTGCACCCCCTCCCCGGAGAATATTTGGCAATGTCTGGAGAATATTTTGGTTGTTACAAATTGAAAGGGAAAAGAGGAGGGTATAGAAACTGACATCCAGGGAGTGCAGTGGGTAGAGGGCAGGGATGCTGCTAAGCATCTTAAAATGCACAGGACATACCCCCACCTTCACCCTAGCTGAAGAATTATCTGACTCAAATAATAACTGTGCCTATGAAGAAACCCTGTTGATTCGAAAGTCACATTATCTGAATTTGTATTTGGCTTTACTGTTTCCTAATGTGTGACCCTGGCAAGTTGCTTGAAGTTAAAATAGAGCTAATAGTATGTTCCTCATAAAGCTGAGTTGTAGTGATGATAGAGTTGAGATGTAGTGCCAAACTTATTACCTGGCACATAGAAGATCTCAAAAACTGGTAATTTTCAATTAATAGTATTACATTTGGAACATATCTTGATGAAGTCTTATTTCTTATCTGAAATTAGAATTTGAGCAAATGAAATGATAATTAATAACCTCATTGTCATTATATGCTTGGGGAATGAGTGAGGAATTACTCCTTTTAATATTTGTGTTTAGTTCCAGTCTTGTTTTATGTTCTCAGATCTATAAGGCTCTGCCATAAACAAGTAGCTTCTCATTGTAAATGTTTTTCCTTCGTAGTTAAGATTTTTAAGCTAGCTGGAAAATGGCTCTATATCTGTTGATTTTTAGCAAATATTTAGTAATGTAACTGAATTCAGTTCTTTGACTTGATTCCCATTTCCTTTTAGGTTTATGATTGAAATAAATTTGCAGTGGTTTTGGCTCACATTAATTATATGTTTTTAGCCTCTTGGAGTAACTATTTTCATTACTGGGGTTTTGGTGCAATTTTATTACATTTATGAAAGGTACAGGCAAATATCTAACAACTTGTGGCTGAACCTTTATAGACATTTGTGACTCTTTCTAAATATGAATTAAAACCCATGTCTTTTTTTTTTTTAACCTCATTGAAATATAATATTGTAGTCTGTATAGATTCTCTTTTTCTGTGTTTCTAAATGATGTGGCTATTTAAAGCTGACTTGTCATTGTGGTGGTCATATTACAGCCTTTAAATAAAAAACAATTCACAGGGATGTTTCACAGACAAAATAGAGTCGTTGGGCTGTTAGTTACAGAGCTCTTATAAGGGGAAAAGATTCATGTCATATTTATGGCCAGGGACAAAGCAGTGTTGAATATTCAGCATTTCGTCTTGATAACCACACTTTAAAAAGTATTTTATTATGATTGTTACACATATTTTTTAGTATAAGCTTCAGTTGTTTCAGTTGTTGGTGCTGCCTCCTGTTTGGATAGAACAGTTTGAAGGGAGTCAGTGCCTACGGCCAACAGATTGTGTTCTTTGGCACATTCTGTCTTTATACAGTGTAACATATACTCAGGATTTTGTATAAATAATAAATTATGATAATGCTGAAGAAGCATCCACCTTTGAAAACTGGCTGGATCTAAAGTATACATGTGGGAAATATAATGAAAGGCCAAAGGAAGACATTCTAAGAATGTTAAAGAAACTAAAGGAAAAAAAGTATCATATTAATAACAGTTCTTATCTTTATTATCTTTTTTCAGACTTAATCTAGAAAAGAAAAACCTACATATAACAGATTTTGCATACACACTTTTCTAATTCCTATGCAGAAAACATTATGACTACTAAATCAGTACTGGTGTTAGTTATCTTGCATGGCATTTATGCCTACCAGTGATTAAATTGAGAAAAAAGAAGTATCTTTGAATCTGCTGATGTGTGTGTGTTTGTTTTATAAGTGGTCTGGAGTTCTGCCTGTCAGCTAATTTTAGAGAGCCTGCATAGTTGTTGGGAGACTGACTGTTTTCCCACTAAATGCTGTCATTCAGATATGTATTTTTATATGTGTATTTACGCATATTTGTCCTTTATTTTTGGTAGAAAATGATGCATCCTGTTGCCAGCAGTAATCCAGCTTTTTGTGGGCCTGGCAAACCTTCCTGCCTCAATGAAGATGCCATGAGAGCTGCTGATCAGTTTGACATATATTCCTCCCAGCAAAACAAATACAGCCACACAGTCAGCCACAAACCAATGGTTTGTCAGAGGCAAGACCCATTAAATGAAACACACTTGCAGACTGCAGGTGGCAGAAGCATAGAGATAAAAGATGAACTAAAGAAAAAGAAAAATCTCAACCGATCTGGTAAGCGTGGCCGGCCTTCAGGAACCACCAAATCAGCAGGATACCGGACCAGCACAGGCAGACCCCTGGGAACCACCAAAGCGGCTGGATTTAAAACAAGTCCAGGCAGGCCTTTGGGTACAACTAAAGCTGCAGGATACAAAGTCAGCCCAGGGAGACCTCCAGGTAGCATTAAAGCTCTTTCCCGTCTTGCTGATCTTGGCTATGGCTGTGGGACTGCTGCTTTTCCTTACCCTATGATACATGGTAGAGCTGTTCATGGGGTGGAGGAA
This sequence comes from Bison bison bison, assembly GCF_000754665.1. NCBI lineage: Eukaryota > Metazoa > Chordata > Mammalia > Artiodactyla > Bovidae > Bison > Bison bison. Next base: position 4,130,609 of record NW_011494775.1, on the reverse strand, counting down.
ACCAGCAGCGAAATCAAGCCACCCAATGAGTGAATGAGGCAGGAAAGGAGGGCCAGGTTTAGAAGGAAGATTGTGGATAATCCCAAAGCTTCTTGGTTTTATTTCGACATACATGATATGGCCTGGGCTTTCCAAATTTGTTTTCCCATTTGATTTTTTTTTTTTTCCTGCTTTTGCTCAGAAACTGTCATATGCTGACGGATGCACTCAAGGCATAAGCAGTGGCTTTGTATTTGTACATAGGTTCAAGTGTAACACCTATCTAAATCGTTTTTGCTTTTCCTTTAGAGTTAATGGTTGTATCTCATTTTATTACTATTTTTTTGTCATTCTAAATGCTTTATGTGCTACATAATTGAAACCATTATACCTATTAGTTTGTGAAGTTAGCTTACAATATAATAAAGATAATATCTAAGGTATTTTTAACTGATGGAACAAAGCAAACTAATGATTCAGGATTACTTGAGGTAGTGGCTGGAGGGTATTTTTTGGTAACATTTATGTTCATGAGACAGGACACAGATATATGCTTTGGCATTTACATAGACTTCATATGTTAAAAATCTTATTTTTAATGTTCTAGGTTTAAACAGTTTCTTATTTATTGATCTACATGGCATTAATTGATTTAACCATTATTCCTTTAAAAGTTCTTTAGCATTTGCCTTTCAGCCATGTTTAGGTTGTGTATTTTTTAATTGCCTAAGAGCATGTATACCAAACACTACAAACAATTCATATTTACAAAAAAATTAAACTTTTTAATAAAAACTGCACATTACATTTTTGGTGAAATATAATGCATTCTGAGAATAGCATATTTAATATAATAGAAAAAGAAATATTCTTAAGGTCTGCATGTTGCTATAGTTAATACATTTTGCCTTTTATATACTTAGTTATAAAGCATTATGCTTAAAACACTGTTTAATAATGTTCATTTATTAAAAAATATTTTTTAATTGTTTCTGATAAATTGTCCCATTGCATTAGCACTTACTGTGGTTTCAGGTCTATATCTACCAAAGGACAAAGATTGAATGGTAGACTGTAAAACAAGGTACAAACAAGATGCAGTTTTCTGACTGTCAGAACCCAAATATTAAGAAATAGGAATCCGTCTATGCATGAAACATGTAAGAAATATGTTGATTAGTTTAATTAAAAATCTCATCGTAGCTCTAATGAGACCACTTCATCCAAAATAAATTTTTTCCAACAGATTTTGCTTTAGAAGCAAGATAGGAAAGAAAAAAAACATTGGGCAAACATGTATAGAAGGGACAGAGGGATATCTCTAGTCCCTCTTTTTGAAAGCAGTCTTCGTTAATATACATTTTTATTTATTCTGAGTTTGATCTAAATAAAATAGATTATTATAAACTTTGGATTTGAAAAAGAAAATTCCACTGAATTTTAAAGTTACTGTGTATGTATTTGTGAGCTTAAATGCCTTTGAAATTATAATGTAGGTTTGCAGGACCCCCAGATTTTTAATCTTTGAAAATTAAAATTTTCAAAGGGTGCATATTATGTTGCTTGGGTTTGCTCTCAGTTAATGCAAACTCTGGTTGCAAATGGATGTCATGTTTCATAACTTTTTTATCAGGAAAAAAGCAGCAAGCCTTCAGGTGTTCCAGTGATGCCTGACACAAAGAGCTGGACTTTATGCTGCTCTTTACAGTAAGAGGTTGCATTTTATGTGGGGACTGTGTGCGCACTGGCTTCTAAGACAGTGACCTCAACAATTTTAGCTTTGCACAAACCATAGAGAGCAATGTTGGATGACTGCATAATTAGTTGTAACATTCTGGCAGCTAAATTGCTATAACAGTTTCTTCTTGCAGAAGCTTAAAATACAAAACTTTTAATATAAATCTACTTAGAACAGTATAATTTCTGACACACACAGATGCTTACATCTCCATTCATGTGTTCATCCATCCACTTTTTTTTTTTTATCCATCCACTTTTATCATGTATTTGTCATTCAGTTGTTTCTGAAGATGATGTTTAGCAGTTGGCTGCTTAGAAGTCCTCGTTTGAATTCCTGAAAGCAGTTGTTTAATTTCATGTTCTCCCACAGAATTATATATATCATAGTCAAGGGTTTGGTTGTGATTGTGTTTCATAGTGTGCCCATTTGATGTTTCCCTTTCAGTTTTGTTTTCTTTTCTGATTTTGTTAAACGTGCCCTTTCTCGCTGCATTTTCCTATACTTGTTCCCCTCCCGTTTCTCCATCCTCCAGCACATCTACTCAGTGGTGCTGTGCTGTGTGTCAGAAGATAAAGCAGATGTATTATTGTATGATGAATCTTATATACAAGTTAATGAAATGGAGAGATCAACTAAAGGAAGTTATGTCCATAACAGTGTTTTATTAATATCAGGAGCTATGTTCCAGGAAAAAAAGTGATTGGATAACCCCATTTAGAAAGCTGAATTTTCTGTTTTATGAGAAGTTACCTGGAGTATTAGATCTGTATGCTGAGGAGCATCTTCTTATTCTATTTCCTTTTCTCCTTGTGAACAGTTTATTGGTGCCATGTTGAAGAGAAAGACATCTAAGTGATAACATGAATAAAGTCTTAACATAGAAAATATTTTTACTTCTCTACAAAGACTATGTTGTGAATCTTTTGACACTGTCTCTTGTCATGATAAACACTGAAATAGCATGTTAAACAATTCCTTATACTTTAATATAATCATTTGGGGAAAACTGGCTTTTCCCCCCCACTGTATACTTGTTCCTTGAAAGGTAAATTGCTAATTTTATATTGTGTAATTCTGTTCTTCACAAAATAGGTTTCACTATTCTATATTTAAACTGTTGGTCAGAAAATGATCTGCTATTCAAGTAAGTTTGCTTTACTTTTTTCTTTAAAAAATATTTTAACATGCCTTATTTATTCTTATATCAACAATAGGAGCTAATACAGATGAAATTTTCAGTTTTTGACAGATATAACTTTGCATAACTAATCTTTAGTGTGGGATGATTTTGATACTATCTTTGGAGTTTTGCACTGGATATTAAAAAAAATTAGCACATTGTATTGGAAAAAAATAGGTATCTGGTTAATTTTAAATATTTGGAGATGTTTTAAAAATCAGTGTTTCAGTTATACTAAAAACTTCTTTATATTTTTTATTTACTTTTAAAAGAAGCATCTGTTAAGGTAGTAAAGGTAATATTAATTCCAAACTGATGTTTGTGTGAATTTACATGTATTTTTTTCATGAAATAAGTAACTTTTTTTTAAATTAAGGAGCAAAAGGAATCATCTGGGTCCATTTATTAGGTTAAAGGTGACTCATACAATGTAGGAAAAGCCAATATATGAGCTAAATGAAAAAAAAAAACAACCAACTTTTATATTCTAAGAAGCTTTAAAAGAACAATTCAGGGGATGTTGATAATAACTGCTACTCTGTCAGTCATGGTCTATATATGCAGTAGAATTTTATGATCCCTATATAGTAAAACATAAGAATTCACAACAGTTGTTTGAAACATTTTTTCCCTTTGACATAATATGTTTTGATGCTATTATGGTTTTCTCTTTATTATATCTTAACTATATGCTGTTAAACTCTAGGATGTATCTAAATCTTTCCTTTGCTTTTTCCCCTTACTCCCCCCAAGTAGATAAATCTGTTCTCTCACATATAATGTATTTAATTTTGGAAAATTTAATGCTACAGTAAATCAAGTATGTGATTTATAGTAATCAGACCACTTTGATTCTTTTAGTTTCACAGTTTCATTTTTCCACAGATAATTATGGAGAAAATAATTACCAATTAACTGATATAAGCACGCTGTCCTCTGCTGTAAAAAGTCTGAATAGATACTGTGTATGTTTTTATGTCCATGAACTTGAGCTACTCGTGTGCAATTATGTGTATGGGAATGGAGTAGTGTTCATGATTTGTATCTACATCATCATATGGATGTATATTTATTAATAAAGTCATTACTTCAAAACCAACTGTGTTTACTACTCTATTTCTTAGCAGAGTATTTTCCAAGTAGGGTAATTATAAATGGTAAAACTGGGGACTTCCCAGGCAGTCCAGAGGTTAAGACTCTGTGCTTCCACTGTGAGCAGGAGTGGGTTAGTTTAAGTGGGTGTGGGTTCGATCCCTGGTTAAGGAACTAAGATCTCACATGCTGTGCAGCGCAGCTGAAAAAGTAAAAATAAAAAATAAGTAAATGCTAAAACCTCTTTTATGATTGGTAATTTTGTATTTTCGTTGGGTTGTGATTCCTAAAATCTGCCTTTCTGTATTTTTGTTTTTTTCAAAATAGTGATTATTTATATAATTGTAATTTAAACTTCTAACCTATAAATGAATCTCCTTTTCTTCTAATTATCAAGATACTTGGGACTAATGGTTCTAATAAAGGCTTAATTTTTTTCTCTCTTGTCTGCACCATGTAGTGTGTCGGATCTTAGTTCCCCGACCAGGGATCGAACCTATGCCCCCACTCAGAGTCTTAACTACTGGGCTGCCAAGAAGTCCCTAAAGGCTTAAATTTAAATGTGATTGATCCTTTTAATTTAAAAAAGTTTAGATATTAAACATGGCTAATTTTTTAGTGTTAACCTTAGGGATAGCAGCATGTGCATATTTTATAACTGTCAAATATTGGAGATATAAAAAGAAAAATACTTCAATCCTAATTATTGGAATATATAATTACCTTTTCCGCTTTCTCCAAATCATACAGATCATCTCGAACAGAGGTTGGCAAACCAAGACCCACTGCCTGTTTTTGGACTAGCCATGCCCATTTGTTTACAAGTTGTCTCTGGCTGCTTTTGACTACAGTAGCAGAGTTGAATTGCTGTGACATAGTCCTGCAAAGTCCAAATTATTTACTGATTATTTCCCTCTGTTAATGAAAAAGTTTTCTCACCTCCTTATCTAAGAACGATAAATTGGAGTAGGAAACAACAGATACAATTTGAAGCCGAATTTCAAAACCCAAGCAAGTGATGGCTTTTTTTTTTTTTCTGGCCACACTGAGTGGCCTGTGGAACTTGGCTGACCAGTCAAACCTGCACCCCCTACAGTAAAAGCACAGAATCAACCCCTGGCCCCAGGGAAGTCCAGTGATGGCTTTTTTAAAAAAATTCTTCAAATTACATTTAGAAGTGATTTTATGTATACTTTGCTCAAGTTGTTGAAGTCCTTTTACTTGTAATGTGAAGGCGATGGCACCCCACTCCAGTACTCTTGCCTGGAAAATCCCATGGATGGAGGAGCCTGGTAGGCTGCAGTCCATGGGGTCGCTCAGAGTCGGACACGACTGAGCAACTTGCCTTTCACTTTTCACTTTCATGCGTTGGAGAAAAAAATGGCAACCCACTCCAGTGTTCTTGCCTGGAGAATCCCAGGGACAGGGGAGCCTGGTGGGCTGCCGTCTAGGGGTCACGCAGAGTCGGACACGACTGAAGTGACTTAGTATAGTATACTGTTCCTCATCTAGGAAAATGTTCCTACACCATCATAGTGTGGATCATTTACTGTGGCCCAAAGGGTCACTTATTTACTGTTCACCAACAATTATAGTTCCACCACTTTTTATATAGCTCTTTGTATAGTTTTATAATAAAAAATTCATTTGTCCATTGTGTTTGTATTTGCCAAAATTCTCATTCCCTGGCAAGTTGTCAGCAAATCAGTATCCTATTCAGTTGAAAAAGTCATCTAATTGAAAATTTGTAGGTTGAAGAGAAGACAGTCTGCATTCACTACCTAGACCTAGAGTTTTTGCCATGAATATTAGTAATATCCTTGTGGTTTTTATTCCAACAGTTGCCAGAGTGAGAATCATGAACAACCCTTAAAAAATATAAAGCGATTGACATTTGATAGTTTTATAACAGAATCTGAGATACTGGTACAAATATTTGCAGTGTTACAGTTGTCGCTAGGCATGTGAGACTGAAAGGGGAGCTGTTGGCACCGTGCATTTCCCTTTTTCAAGCACCCAGATTTCATTGTTCTGGGTTGATAAGGATTTCATCATCAGAATATCATTTGTGTTTTAAGATATGCATCACAGATATGTTGTGAAGTAAAAGGTACTTTTAATACCTGATTTCTCTAAGATTATCAGAGTGGCAGAAGTGAGGTGACTTAAATTCTTTGGTAAGCTGTTAGCAAATGTAGGTACACTGTAGTGTGGCCTATTTGATGATACCATGGGAAGAGGTTACACACTTAAACTTGAAGCTGTTTTGAAGTCAGTGCCAAGTAAAAATTTTTGCTAAAAAACAAAATACAAAAGCCTACTACAGTGAGAGAATAGTGGGTACGGTAATAATGGCTTTTTCGTACATGCTTTGGAGAAGGCAATGGCAACCCACTCCAGTACTCTTGCCTGGAAAATCCCATGGATGGAGGAGCCTGGTAGGCTTCAGTCCATGGGGTCGCTGAGTCAGACATGACTGAGCGACTTCACTTTCACTTTTCACTTTCATTCTTTGGAGAGGGAAATGGCAACCCACTCCAATGTTCTTGCCTGGAGAATCCCAGGGATGGGGGAGCCTGGTGGGCTGCCGTCTATGGGGTTGCACAGAGTCGGACATGACTGACGTAACTTAGCAGCAGCAGCAGTACATGCTTGCCATAAAAAATACTTTACATGATTTATTTCATTAAACCATTGCAGTTCTACCGAAGGTGCTCATGAGTTGGAATATCCCTTTACTGGTAAGAAAGCTTGAATCTCAGAGAGGTTAAGTAATTTACCCAGAGTCACGACACCCAGTAAGTGATAAGAGTCAGCATCTGAACCTGTGTAGAACTGGAGCTCTTAAAATTCTGCTCATCACTGGGTAAGTTTAAAGCTGGTGTTCTGGTTTTAGTAGTAGGTGTTTTTGTGCTGGCCCTGAAATAGATAAATGTGCCTGGAATTCTAATACATTCATATTACTGCCTTGCCAGTAGCTAAAATTCTTTTCTGAGAACCTACGGGCTCTTAAAGCAGCTTCTTTACAAGGAGAGTGACAGGGCCTTTTTGTTGCTTTTTAAGTTTTCTCTGTCGTTTTTCTCATGACTCTTTTAAAATCTTTATAAAGTTTTTAAATCTTCAAAAATCTTTTTAAGATCTTCATTCTTTTAGGCATTTATTTTCATATGAGTGTGGTGTGTTTTTATAAGAATTTGCCCATTTTGTCTTTGACCTCTTGGTGTTGGTTTGTGACCTCTGAAGCTGGATTGTGGTCTGTTGTCTGTCATTTGCCCCATTATCCTTGGCCTAACTTTTTTTGGAATAAGTTACAAGTACAATGTCAGTCACCCTAGTTGCTACCCTAGCTGCACATTACCTACGGACACCACAGACACAGAAGTTCCTTTTCAAAAAAAAAAAAAAAGTTCCTTTTCCTTGTCTTTTGTTTTGTTTTTGCTTGTTGATTGTATTAATTTGTCTCAAATAAATGTCAGTTCTTTCTCATTAAGGAAGATATTTTTAACTAGTTTCAAAATTTTCTATTTTCTGTATATGACCCTGGGTTCATTGTAAATTTTTTATATTGGAATTTTTAATCTTTATTAGGTCTATGTCATTTTGCTGAAAATCTGAAGTCTCCCATTTCATCTGCCTCTCTGTATTCTGTGTATTAGGCCTTAGGATAGTGAAAGTAGTAACAAGGAGACTCCAAAATGCAATGGCTCTGATAAAGCATATTTGTCACCACTTAAGTGTCCTGTGCTGTCCTCCGTCCAGTCTTTCAAAGATCTGGATTCACATTTTGCCATTTTCAAAACATGGCTTCTGAGATAACTCCGTTGCTTTCATTTTAGCCCTTGAAGGGATGGCCTTTGGAAATCTAAGCCGTAAATTGTATAACTTCTTATGTTCTTTTGACTGTAGGTTGATCACAGGAATACATATAGCCTTAAGAGGCATTGGGGAAATGTAGTCTGTACTTGAGAAGCCAGGTCTAGTTGTGCAAGAAGAGAATGGATTTTAGTGCAACATCCCTATAGGTGAGTAAAGGTTGTGGGTTGAGGTTGGAGTAGAATTAAGAAGCAAAAATCCTACAGATAACAGGAAACCAAATTGAGGGTTGTGAAGCTAGTTTAAATCATTATTAGCTGTCATTAAAAACTGTTAATTTACTGAAGATCAGCATGCCGTCATTGAGTCAAACACTCTTCTGAGTACACTAGACTTGCTTTGTGTCTAATGAAAGATTTGGACAAGTAGAAAATTATAAAATACGATGAATAGTATTTCTGAGACAAATGAAGGGGGCTATGAGAATACTCAAAATGATGTTTAAGCTGAGAGCTGAAAGATGAGTACAGATTGGTGTGAGAGGAGGAGAGTATTAGAGACAGGAAAAGCAACATATGCACACATATGTAAGCCTGGAAAGCATTATATTTAAACGATTTATTGTGTATGGTGAGTGGGAGTGGTGAACAAGGGCTGAGAGGAGATGAAATGGACCAGATCATAGAAGAGCCCGACAATCAGAGTTTCTTTTTTTAAGACAATGGTGAGCCGTTAGAAAGTTTTAAATAAAGAAATGACACTCGTAGTTTAGATTGGCTTGGAGGATGAGGAATCAGGCAGGCACAGTGGTAAAATCTCATTTGGGTGAGATACTCTGATTAAGATCAGGCAATGGGAAAGAGAAGTGGGCAGGTGATGACCTGGAACAGGCAGTTAATAAAACTTGGTATCAGTAATGAGGGAAAGAGAGGAGTTGAAGATAATAAGTGGTGACATAGGATTAAGTAGGCTATGGAGTGTGAGAGTGTGTGCATACACATGCACACATTGGAGACGTGGTTAGGTAGAGTATTGTTGTATAGTCACCAAGTTGTATCCGAGTCTTTTGTGACCTCATGGACTGTAGCCTGCCAGGCTTCTCTGTCCATGGGATTTCCCAGGCAAGAATACTGGAGTGGGTTGCCATTTCCTTCTCTGGGGGATCTTCCTGACCCAGGGATTGGACCCGCATCTGTTTCATTGGCAGGTGGATTCTTTACCACTGAGCCACCAGGACAGTAGTTAGACTATATCCAAGTCAAGTACATACGACAAATTAAGATGGCCTCTGCCCATATCGAGCTGTTATATAGCTCAAGATCTATCTCTCTGTAGATGATAGGAAATACTGTTTTTATTGTTGGTGGAAGGTGTGGGGCCCAAACGAACTGCTCTTTTTTTTAATTAAAGGATAGTTGATATATTAGTTCCAGGTATACAACATAATGATTTGATATTTGTATATATTATGAAATGGTCATTATACTAAGTCTAGCTAACATTTATCACCGTACATAGCTGCAGAATTCTTTTTTTTCTTGTGATGAGAACTTTTAAGATCTAGCAGCTTTCAAATATGCAATTGTTGTCTAGTCACTGTGTTGTGTCCCACTCTGCCCACCTGGCTCCTCTGTCTGGGATTTTCCAGACAAGGATACTGGAGTGGGTTGCCATTTCCTTCTGCAGGGGATCTTCCTGACCCAGGGATTGAACCTGTGTCTCCTGCGTTGGCAGGCAGATTCTTTACCACTGAGCCGCCAGTACAGTAATAGCTATAGTCGCCATGTTGCACATTGCATCTCCATGGATTACTTATTTTATAACCTGAAGTTTGTACCTTTTGACTCCACTTATCTATTTAGCGGACACCCTACCCCCCACCAATCTGTGGCATACCAATCTATTCTCTGTAAGCTTGGTTTTGGTTTTATAGATTCCATTTAAAGCTGAGATCATACAGTATTTGTCTTTGTCTGTCTGATGTATTTCACTTAGCATAATACCCCAAGGATCCATCCATGTTGTTGCAGATGGAAAGATATTCTTTTTTTATGATTGAATAATATTTCTGTATATAGATAAACATATAGATAGCTATTTCAGTATATTGTGTTTTATCTGTTCTATTGATGAACTCTTAGCTTGTTTCCATATCTTGGCCATTGTAAATAATGCTGCAAAGAACATGGGAGTGCTAGTGTTTTCATTTTCTTGGATAAATACCCAGCGTGGATTTGTGAGATCACATGGTAGTTTCTATTTTTAATTTTTTTGAGGAACCTCTGCACTATTTTCCATAGTGGCTGCGCCAGTTTACATTCCCACTGACAGTACCCAAGGGTTCCCTTTTCTCCACATCCTCTCCAATGCTTGTTATTTCTTGTCCTTTTGATAATAGCCATTTTAACAGGTGTGAGGACCACTTTTGAACATAAAGAATTTATTATATTTTAGGTTAAAATAAGCCATTTTAATTAGTCCTTTCCGCAGCTTTCAACTGGCCTAATAAATTCAACAACCTTAGTAACTTGAGCATCTCCCCTATAATGTATTAAGAGCAGCTCACATGCTGAACAGAACACAAGTCCCTTTCCTCTAGGAACCCATACTAGAAAACATGCTTTAATATGTAGAACATAAACCATGTAATGTGATTTTTTTTTGTTCTGAATTGATATTTTAACATGCTTTATCTCTCAAATTAGCTACTTAATTTTAGCACAGAGCCAGTGAAACTCCCCATCTGCTTAGTCCTAAGCTCTTTAGGCTTGTTTTTAGAGGAATTTCGACAGAAAAACTGGTTATTGTGCTTATTCTCTATAAGCTCAGAAGTATCAGATAATCCTGTAATAAGCCATAGTGGAAAAAAATATGAAAAAGTATGTATGTATAACTAAATCACTGTTGTACACCAGCAATCAGCACAACATTGCTAATCAACTATACTTCAATAGAAAGTAACTTAATAAAAAGAAGTATCAGATAAGAGGTCATTCATAAGTTGTGATGACTCTGGCTTTTAAATCATGTTCAGGGCTACTTACATGGCTGTTGTGCTCCCTGTGTCACATAAAGAAACGAATAATAACTACAAGTGTTATGCATCTTCAGTATGCCAGGTGCAGAATGGCTGATAACTGAAACTGATGATTTTTTTTTTTGGAGTAGCTGTGGACCTATAACAAAAACAGTACATACACAAGAAGAGTTTGTAAAAATTCTGTTTATTTATTTTTTAAAATTTGTTGGGACTTCCCTGGTGGTTCAGTGGTTAAGAATCCAGCTTCCAATGAAGAGAGTGCGGGCTTGATTCTTGGTTGGAGAAGTAAGATCCTATATGCCATAGGGCAGCTAAGCGTACCCGCCGCAACTACTGAGCCCGAGAACCACACCTGGCAAGCCTACGCACCACGGTTAGAGAGAAGCCCTCGCTGCAATGAAGTATCCTGTGTGCCACAACTAAGACCTGACACAGCCATAAATACCTAATAAAAAAATTTTTTTTAATTACAAACTTAGACAAAACTTAGTAAAAATAAGAGTATAATCACTGTCCATGTGGCTGTCAACAAGCTTTAGTAATTAAAAATTCAAGACCTATTTTTAAAAAAATATGTATCCCTACCACTCTCTTTCCCTCTCAATTATATTGAAGCAAGTTCTCCAAATCATGTCTTCCTAAAATATTTCAATACATTTATCTAAAACTGATATAAAACACATACACATGATAGCATTATTACACTTTAATAATTCCTAGATATCACCAAATATCCAGACAGTGTTAAAATTGTACTAATTTGGGAATTTTCTGTTGGTTCAGTGGGTGGGACTCTGCTTCCACTGCCTAGGGCCCAGGTTCAGTTTCTGGCTGGGGAACTAAGATCCAGCAAGCTGCATAGCACAGCCAAAAAAAATGTTTGTCCTAATTTCCCAATAATTACTTTAAAAATTATTTAATTGCTGTCTCTTTATCGAAGTATAATTTACATATCAAAACATTTCACCCATTTTAAGTATACAGTTCACCCATTTTAAGTACACTTACAGAGAATGATTTTGATGCTATCTTTGAAGTTTTGCACTGGATTTTTTTTAACTTTTTATCTTATATTGGAGTCTAGGCAATTAACAATACTGTTATAGTTTCAGGTGGACAGCAAAGAGACTCAGCTGTACATATACATGTATCCATTCTCCCCCTAACTCCTCTCCCATCCAGGCTGCCACATGACATTGAGCAGAGTTCCCTGTGCTATACAGAAGACCTTGTTGGTTACCCATTTAAAATATAGCTGTGTGTACATGTCAATCTAAAACTCCCTAACTATCCCTTCCCCTGATCCTTCCCCTACTGGCAACCATAAGTTCATTATCTAAGTCTATGAATCTGTTTCTATTCTGTAAAGAAATTAATTTGTACAGTTTTTTTAGATTCTGCATATAAGGGATGTCATATGATATTTTTCCATCTTTCTCTGACTGACTTTACTCAGTATGACAATCTCTAGGTCCATCCATGTTGCTGCAAATGGCATTATTTTGTCCTTTTTAATGGCTGCGTAATATTCCATTGTATATAAGTACCACATCTTCATCCATTCCTCTGTCCATGGACATGTAGGTTGCTTCCATGTCTTGGGTGTTGTAAACAGTGCTTCAGTGTACATTGGGATGCATGTATCCTTTCAGACCATGTTTTACTCTGGATATATGCCCAGGAGTGGGATTGCAGGGTTATACATTAGCTCTATTTTTAGTTTTTAAAGGAATTTCCATACTGTTCCCCATGGTGGCTATACCAATGTACATTCCCATCAATAATGTAGGAGGGTTCCCTTTTCTCCACACCCTCTCCAGCATTTATTATTTGTAGATTTTTTTGATGAGGGCTATTCTAACCTGTGTGACGCAGTACCTCATAGTTTTGATTTGCATTTCTCTAATATAATTAGTAATGTTGAGCATCTTTTCATGTGCTTCTTGGCTATCTGTCTTCTTTGGAGAAATGTCTCTTTAGATCTTCCACCCAGTTTTTAATTGGGTTGTTTGTTTTTTGATATTGAACTGCATGAGATGTTTGTATATTTTGGAGATTAAACCCTTTTTGGTCACTTTGTTTGCAGATATTTTCTCCCATTCTGTGGGTTGTCTTTCTATTTTGTTTATGATTTCCTTTGCTGTGCAAAACCTTTTCAGTTTAATTAGGTCTCATTTGTTTATTTTTGGTTTTATTTTCATTAGGTGGAGCAAGATATTGTTGTGGTTTATATCAAAGAGTGTTCTGCTTTTGTTTGTAATAACTTTGTTTTTAATTTAACTTAATGTAATTTAAATTTTTTGGCTGTGCCATGCAGCATGTGGGATCTTCGTTCCCTCACCAGGAATGAAACATGTGCCTCCTGCAGTGGAAGCCCAGAGTCCTAACCACTGGACCTCCAGGCAAGTCCTGGAATAACTTTAAATGGAGTAAAATCTGTGAAATATTGAATCATTATGTTGTACGCCTGAAACTAAGATAATGTAAATCAACTACATTTCAATTAAAAACAAAAGCAGTCTATGGTCATACCACCCTGAACGTGCCTGATCTCATCTGATCTCGGAAGCTAAGTAGGGTCAGGCCTGGTTAGTACTTGGATGGGAGACCGCATGGGAATAACAGATGCTGTAGACTAATTTAAAAAAAAAAAAAAAAAAGGCAAAGAAAGAAACTATACTTATTTGCAGATGTGAACTCTTTAAAGGAATCTATTCAAAGTTCCTAAAAGTTCCTTTATTCCATTTTAGCAACAGAGGGTGAGCATGCACTCTTCGTGGTCACTTGCTGAGGATACTGGAGACTTCTGAGCCCTGCATTCTCAGTATTGGTTGGCTGCTTTGACCTAAATGAGCCTCACTGTAGAGACAGCAGGACCTAACCTGGTTGATATCATAGTAAGAAAACCTAGCTCATGAAGTGATAGGGAAACTAGTCAGTCATGATTCCTCTACTTCCAAATAGAAACAGAATCATTGATGTAATTTGGATCCATTAAAAGTTTAAAAAGCTTTTTTTTTTTTATCAGTATGAATTCATGGATTCTAACGTGTACCATACATCTCCTTTTATTGAACTTACTCATTTTTATGCTCAAATTGTTCCATCTTTGACTGGTAGGAGCTAGTTTGACTCCTTGATCATTTTGGCATAACCCTAGTATTCTTCATCTATTTTCTTGCATTTTGATGTGACAAGATGCCCCAGACTCACAAAAAAAGATCTTTTGACTTAGCAAGGCAATTTAGGGAAGGGTGTGTTGTACCTTGAGTTTTAGGATATATGGGTTTTAAAAAAATTTTCTTCATTTTCCAGAATTGGTATTTTACAAAATATTTAAACTGAAAGAATCCTTACAATGATACTATTAGTTAATTTTTTTTTTTTTTAATAAACAAAGGATATTTAAAGAAAGCTAGGTGGAATGAGCAAGGAAAACAAAACAGGGCACTAGCTTGAAGTGCAACATCTGGCTTGAGGTCTGTTCCCAGCAAATTTTAGGTATCCCTTTGAGGAGACTTCAGAAGTGTGAATGAAAATATGGCTAAGCATATTACTCTTGTTTTCAAATTATGATCCTCCGAACACAGATGTCTTACCATACAATTGCCAGTTTCCTGTTCTCCTAAAGTGAAAGTAAAGTCACTCAGTTGTGTCCTACCAGGCTCCTCTGTCCATGGGATTTTCCAGGCAGTAGTACTGGAGTGGATTGCCATTTCCTTCTCCAGGGGATCTTCCTGACCCAGGGATCAAACCCAGGTCTCCCGCACTGTAGACAGATGCTTTACTGTCTGAGCCACCAGGGAAGTTCTCCTAAAGCATCCTCTAAATGTTTTTCTCTCTCCCCTTCACCTCTACAGAAGCTGAAGTTGAATGGTTCTATGAAGACCTACAAGACCTTTTAGAACTAACACCCCAAAAAGATGTCCTTTTCATTATAGGGGACTGGAATGCAAAAGTAGGAAGTCAAGAAACACCTGGAGTAACAGGCAAATTTGGCCTTGGAATACAGAATGAAGCAGGAAAAGACTAATAGAGTTTTGCCAAGAAAATGCACTGGTCATAACAAACACCCTCTTCCAACAACACAAGAGAAGACTCTATACATGGACATCACCAGATGGTCAACACTGAAATCAGATTGATTATATTCTTTGCAGCCAAAGATGGAGAAGCTCTATACAGTCAGCAAAAACAAGACCAGGAGCTGACTGTGGCTCAGACCATGAACTCCTTATTGCCAAATTCAGACTTAAATG
>NW_011494775.1:4114999-4115186 GCF_000754665.1 Bison bison bison | reverse complement strand
AAGATATTAAGAAGAGATGGCAAGAATACACAGAAGAACTGTACAAAAAAGATCTTCATGACCCAGATAATCACGATGGTGTGATCACTCACCCTGAGCCAGACATCCTGGAATGTGAAGTCAAGTGGGCCTTAGAAAGCATCACTATGAACAAAGCTAGTGGAGGTGATGGAATTCCAGTTGAGCT
>NW_011494775.1:4109846-4114539 GCF_000754665.1 Bison bison bison | reverse complement strand
AACTGGACATGGAACAACAGACTGATTCCAAATAGGAAAAGGAGTTCGTCAAGGCTGTATATTGTCACCCTGTTTATTTAACTTATATGCAGAGTACATCATGAGAAACGCTGGACTGGAAGAAACACAAGCTGGAATCAAGATTGCCGGGAGAAATATCAATAACCTCAGATATGCAGATGACACCACCCTTATGGCAGAAAGTGAAGAGGAACTCAAAAGCTTGATGAAAGTGAAAGTGGAGAGTGAAAAAGTTGGCTTAAAGCTCAACATTCAGAAAACGAAGATCATGGCATCCGGTCCCACCACTTCATGGGAAATAGATGGGGAAACAGTGGAAACAGTGTCAGACTTTATTTTTCTGGGCTCCAAAATCACTACAGATGGTGACTGCAGCCATGAAATTAAAAGACACTTACTCCTTGGAAGGAAAGTTATGACCAACCTAGATAGCATATTCAAAAGCAGAGACATTACTTTGCCAACAAAGGTCCGTCTAGTCAAGGCTATGGTTTTTCCAGTGGTCATGTATGGATGTGAGAGTTGGACTGTGAAGAAGGCTGAGCGCCGAAGAATGGATGCTTTTGAACTGTGGTGTTGGAGAAGACTCTTGAGAGTCCCTTGGACTGCAAGGAGATCCAACCAGTCCATTCTGAAGGAGATCAGCCCTGGGCTTTCTTTGGAAGGAGTGATGCTAAAGCTGAAACTCCAGTACTTTGGCCACCTCATGCGAAGAATTGACTCATTGGAAAAGACTGTGATGCTGGGAAGGATTGGGGGCAGGAGGGGAAGGGGACGACAGAGGATGAGATGGCTGGATGGCATCACTGACTCGATAGACGTGAGTCTGAGTGAACTCTGGGCGTTGGTGATGGACAGGGAGGCCTGGCATGCTGCGATTAATGGGGTCGCAAAGAGTCGGACACAACTGAGCGACTGATCTGATGTGATCTGATCTTCACCTCTGCCACAGCACCCCACATCAGCTTCTTAGAAGTATTTGGATACAGATTTGTTCTCATGACATTTGACAAAGTCATATTTTTTGTTGCAATTTGCTTATATGAAGCTAGATATTGTTCATCTAGCCTTTGTGAAAAGTTTGAACCTTGATTTGGAATAGATATACTGACTACTGGTAAAGTTTTGTTCCAAGGCCCTCACTGCCTATTTCAGTAACTTATTTATTTCATCTTCCTAGTTTGATATTTTGGAGAAGGCAGTGGCACCCCACTCCAGTACTCTTGCCTGGAGAATCCCATGGGTGGAGGAGCTGGTGGGCTGCAGTCCATGGGGTCGCTCAGAGTCGGACACGACTGAGCGACCTCACTTTCACTTTTCACTTTCATGCATTGGAGAAGGAAATGGCAACCCACTCCAGTGTTCTTGCCTGGAGAATCCCAGGAACGGGGGAGCCTGGTAGGCTGCCGTCTATGGGGTCGCACAGAGTTGGACAGGACTGAAGCGACGCAGCAGCAGCAGCAGTTTGATATTTGTAATATGTTACTTTTCTCGTCCTTTCTATGTTTGTAGTAAAACACGTTGGATTTAGAGATAGACCTGGATTTGAGCCCCTGAACAGCCAGTCATTAGTTTATGACCTTGAATTTGAACCCCAAATTAAACTGTCGGTATGCCGGTTACACAAATGCATTATTCTCATTTAATTCTCACTACAAACCCATTTCTGGGGCTTGCTTATTCTTTCTAAGCCCCAGAAATGGGTTTGTAGTGAGAATTAGAATCATGGATTTGTGTAATTGTCATACTGACAGTTTAATTTGGGGTTCAAATTCAAGCTCCGTCATTTACTGTGGGAACTTAGGCTACTTACTTACTCTTTTATTTTCATTAAAAAAATGTATATCATGTCTATGTCAGGGATATTGCTAGAATAATATGGGATATGTGACCAAACTGTAATATTTAACCCACCACCTGACACATTTTAGTATGAGAATTTTAACTTTTGTTAGACATTCTGAAAGGCCTTTTAACGTGAAAGTATCTTAATAAAATGAGAGAAGATGCTGGATATTTTAATTTGTAAAACATGCCCATTGATTTGGGTATTTTATTATTTGAATCAGCAGAACATCAGGCAATATCCTAAGATAGTCCTTTGACTTTCATGTTTTCTGAAGGTTATCTGGAGTGGTGAATGGATCAGAGAAAGAAAGAGAACTTCCACTGATATCCAGTTGTTTTTTGTTGTTTGTTTGTTTTGCCACACAGCTTCAGGGATCTTATTTTTCCTACCACGGATCAAACCTGAAACCTCAGCCGTGAGAGCGTGGAGTCCTAACCACTGGACCACCAGGGAATTCCCTGCACAGTGATTCTTGCTTGGAAGACTTGGCTCTAAGGATACTTCCAAAACTTGAATGATTTTACCTTCCTTCTTAAGAATTGCATGTACTGTTTTTTTGTTTGTTTGCTTTTTAAAAGATTGAAATATAGTAATTGATGTACAATACTACATAAGGTTCAAGTGTACAACATAGTAATTCACAATTTTTAAAGGTTATACTTCATTTATAGTTATTATAAAATATTGGCTATCTTCCCTGTTTTGTACAGTAGGTCCCATAGCTTGTTTATTTTATACTAGTTTGTACCTCTTCAGGCCCTACCCGTGTTGTGCCCTTCTTTCCTCCCCTCCCCATTGATAACCACCAGTTTTTGCTATTTGTGGCTCTCTTTCCGTTTTGTTATATTCACTAGTTTATTTTTTAGATTCCACAAATAAGTGACAGCATATTATATTTGTTTTTCTTTGTCTGAAATATTTAACTTAGTATAATACCCTTCAAATCTATCTATCTTGTTGCGAATGGCAGAATTTCATTTTTTTTATGGCCTTTTTTTTTTTAGTATTCCATTGTATACATATACACTGCATCTTCTTTATCCATTTGTCTATTGATGGACACTTAGGTTGCATCTTTATCTTGGCAACTATAAATAATACTTCTAGGAACTTTGAGGGGTATGTATCTTTTCAAATTAGTGTTTTTGTTTTTTTCAGATATATATCCAGGAGTGGAATTGCAGTGTCATATGGTAGTTCTGTTTCTAGTTTTTTGAGAAACTTCCATACTGTTTTCCACAGTGGCTGCTCCAGTTTACATTCCCATCAATAGTGTATGAGTATTCTCTCTTCTCCACATCATTGCCAACATTTGTGGTCTTTTTGATGATAGCCATACTGTCAGGTGTGAGGTGGTAGCTCATTGTGATTTCAATTTGCATTTCTCTGATGATTAATGATGTTGAATATCTTTTTATGTGCCTGTTGGTCATCAGTATGTCTTTGGAGAAATGTCTGTTCATGTCTTCTGTCCACTTTTTAATTGGATTGTTTGTTTCTTGATGTTGAGTTCTATGAACTGTTTTTATATTTGGGATATTAATCTCTTACCAGGCATATTATAAGCAAATATTTTCTCCCATTCAGTAGATTCTGATGGTTTCATTTACTGTGCAAAAGCTTTTAAGTCTAATTACGTCTCATTTGTTTATGTTTTTTCCTTTAAGAGACAGATCCAAAAAAAATTGCTATGATTTATGTCACAGTTTTTTAGCATGTGCTGTTTTTAAAACAAAAGATATATAGACTTTTTTTTTTTAGTTGTGCCATGTGGCTTGTAGGATCTTAGTTCCTTGACCAGGGATTGAACTCAAGGCCATGGTACTAAAAACCCTGAGTCTTAACCCTTGGACTTCCAGGAAACTCCCTGTCCTTTTTTATAGTCACCATTTTGATGTAAGTTTTAATATTTTGAAGATAGTATTAGTGAATCAGTATCTCCAAATGCTACATTGGGTCTAGTATCAAATGCAGTAAGTTGAATCATAATTTATGGATTTCTTTATTGTTTGAAGATTTGGGATTTCTTAAACAGAACTTCTCAAATGTGTCATAAGCTCAAGTACATCTGAAAAAATCATATTCAATGAGTTGAAAGGGAAATGAAGACCATATTAGGTAAGTAGGTAATTGACCATTAGGTACTGGCTTAGATAGGTATTTTTTGTGTTATTTTTTTATTGTTATAACATCATCAAGTATTAATATTATAGGAATTCACACCTTACTAGTTGTGATAAGCCATCTTCCAAAATGGCTCCTAGTGATCCTTCAGTTCAGTTCAGTCGCTCAGTCGTGTCCGACTCTTTGCAACCCCATGAATTGCAGCATGCCCGGCCTCCCTGTCCATCACTAAGTCCTGGAGTTCACTCAAACTCATGTCCATCGAGTCAGTGATGCCATCCAGACATCTCATCCTCTGTCGTCCCCTTCCCCTCCTGCACCCAATCCTTCCCAGCATCAGAGTCTTTTCCAATGAGTCAACTCTTCACATGAGGTGGCCAAAGTACTGGAGTTTCAGCTTTAGCATCAGTCCTTCCAAAGAAATCCCAGGGCTGATCTCCTTCAGAATGGACTGGTTGGATCTCCTTGCAGTCCAAGGGACTCGCAAGAGTCTTCTCCAACACCACAGTTCAAAAGCCTCAATTCTTCAGCGCTCAGCTTTCTTCACAGTCCAACTCTCACATCCATACATGACCACTGGAAAAACCATAGCCTTGACTAGATGGACCTTTGTTGGCAAAGTAATGTCTCTGCTTTTGAATATGCTATCTAGGTTGGTCATAACTTTCCTTCCAAGGAGTAAGCGTCTTTTAATTTCAT
>NW_011494775.1:4085967-4109746 GCF_000754665.1 Bison bison bison | reverse complement strand
ATAACTTTCCTTCCAAGGAGTAAGCGTCTTTTAATTTCATGGCTGCAGTCACCATCTGCAGTGATTTTCGAGCCCAAAAAATAAAGTCAGCCACTGTTTCCACCATTTCCCCATCTATTTCCCATGAAGTGATGGGACCAGATGCCATGATCTTAGTTTTCTGAATGTTGAGCTTTAAGTGATCCTTACCTTCTGGCATTTATGTCATTGTGTAGTCCTATCCTACACGTACATGGTAAGATGTGGAGCCAACAGGATATTACAGAAATGATGTGTGATTTCAGAGTCTAGGACATAAAGGACTGCAGCTTTATCATTGTTCTTTTGGATCACTTGGTCTCGGGGAAGCCATCTGTCAGGTCATTAGAACATAGAAACTGTCCTATAGAGAGATCCACATGATTAAGAACTGAGCCTTCCTGGCAACAGTCATTGTCAAGTTGCCATCTTGGAAGCAGATCTTCCAGCCCCAGTCAAGCCCACAAATAACCGTAGCCCAAGTCAGCATCCCAACTGCAACTGTATGACACATCCTGAACCAGAACGGCCCAGCTAAGCCCCTTCTGAATTCCCAACCCACATAAATGGTATGATATGATAAACGGTTGTTACTATTTTAAGACAAAGTTTTAGGGAATTTTTTATGCAACATCAGATAATCAATACACTGATTATAAATGATTGTTAGGTTATACTAAGTAATCATGTACATAAGAAATAGCCAAGTCATAAGATTTCCCCTTCAAATTATTATTAGGACTCAATTATACTGGTAAGGCGGAGAAGGCAATGGCACCCCACTCCAGTACTCTTGCCTGGAAAATCCCATGGACGGAGGAGCCTGGAAGGCTGCAGTCCATGGGGTCGCTGAGGGTCTGACACTACTGAGCAACTTCACTTTCACTTTTCACTTTCATGCATTGGAGAAGGAAATGGCAACCAACTCCAGTGTTCTTGCCTGGAGAATCCCAGGGTTGGAGGAGCCTGGTGGTGGGCTGCCGTCTATGGGGTCACACAGAGTCGGACACAACTGAAGTGACTTAGCAGCAGCAGCAGCATACTGATAAGGACATTAGCAACTATCATCATCTTCAACTAACTCTCCCTCACCTCTGCCAGTCTTTCTATCACACAAGCCTGGCAAAACACTAACTCTGACCTAACTTTGGCTCCCTTTTATTTCAGGGCTGCTAAATGTTATTGGAAAAAAATGCTCAACTGTGCCAGTTGCCATTATAAATTCCAGCTTTGCAACCGCAGCAGGATCCCCAACACTATCCTCTAGTAGTATCCTTAGTCAGCTCTCATGGCATTTTATTTAGGTTATTTCAGATTTCCATTCTCCATACTCCTTAGATCCTTAGGTATTACCACAGGCTTTCTCTCTCTCAGCAGATCACTTTTCTTCTTACAGAGAAAATAGTTTATCTGCATTCATCCTCTCCTTCAATTACAATAAAGGAGGTATTCCTCTTACTGTCTCTAGTTTATCCTTTGGATCCCACCCTACTTTCTTCTCAAAAATTACCCTCCTATACCTTAAACCTCTCTCAATAGGATCCTTCTTGTTACCTTTGAAACAGTCAATTTAGTTAAATCTAATATTTATGTATATAAGCTCTTATGAAGTATTGGTTAACAGTGTAATAACATTTGAAATGGGTTCCTGATTGTACAGTATTGTAAAAAGTTTTTAATTCAGATTAATATTCTGGCCTCAGCTCTGTGAGAAACTCCCTGTATGACACTGAACGGTTTTCTCTGTGCTTTAGTTTGCTAATGAGTCAAATAAGAATGATATCTCTGGGAAAAAGCCTTCTGAGTGAAATCATAAATGCCACGGGCTTAGTAGCCAGGTCGGAAATGCAGAGGTCTTCTGGTTTTATAGTTGAGTTTATACTTGTGATCATGCCAGGCAGCATTTCATGTACAACAAAGTAAAGCATGATTCTGATTAGGAATGAAACTTAGGGTATGTGCCCTGAGTAGATAAATGGGGAAGAAGAGACTATGATTAAAACAAATATATATATATATATAACTACACATATATATGTATATATATAAATATATATTAAATAAAAAATATATATATTTGGCTGTGCTGGGTCTTTGTTGCTGCAAGAGGGATCTTTCAGTTACTGTATGTGGGATCTTTAGTTCTGAACTCTTAGTTGCAGCATGTAGGATCTATTTTCCTGACCAGGGATGGAACCTGGGTCTTCTGCCTTGGGACTGGGGAGTGTTAGCCCCTGGAGCACCGGGCAGTTCCTTTTTTTTCCCCTCTTTTTAAAAAGAGTTTCCTTAACTAATATACATTGCCTGATCTAACCTGTGCTTCAGGACATAACTCTCTTGTATATCTTGGGAGGCTACTTAATTATTGAAGGAGCTCAGTTTAATCTCCTTTTGTTATAACTGCAAAGAATATCCAGTATTGATGAAATAATAATTAGTACATTGGGTCATCTTAAGTCCATCAAAATACAACATCAAAATGATACAGCAGGAAAGGAGCTTGGAAGAATAACTATGTGAATACATGCCCAAAGTACTGATTTATTAATTAAATATTCTCATCAGATGAAAGGTATTACAGTATAAAATAACATGATCTAATTATCTATCCTATTTTAAAAAATCACCCAGGAAATTCCCTGGTGGTTCCATGATTAGGGTTACCTGGTTCCATTGAAGGGGGCACAGGTTCCATGCCCGGTTAGGGAACTAAGATCCTGTATGCTGCACAGTACGGCCAAAAAAAAAAAAAAAAATCACCAAAACTTAGTGACTTAAAACAATTTTTAAATCTCTATTTCAGTGGGCCAGGAATTTGGGAACAGCTCAAGCTGTACATCTCTGGCTATAGTCTCTCAGGCAGTAGTAGTCCACTGGTGGCCAAAGCTGGAACAGAGTGGGGCTGGGATCAGCTGGTGGTGGTGGGCATCTTTCTTCATGAAGCGTCACAGCTTCTGTATGCAAGCTACCTTGAACCTCCTCAGAGCACAGCAGCTTCAGGACAGTCCGTCTACCTACTCAGTGGCTCAGGGTCGCCTGTGAAAGCTTCCAGCAAAAAAGGATAAAGTTGTGTAGCCTCAGAAGTCATACAGGATCATTTCATAAACTGCCACATTCTCTTGGTTATATGTGAATCACAAGCCCAATCAGATTCAAGGGGAGGGGAATTAGGTTCTACCTGTTGATGGGGTGGGTTTCCCTGGTGGCTTAGTGGTAAAGAACCCACCGTCCAATGTAGGAGATGTGGATTCAATCCCTGGATCAGGAAGATCCCCTGCAGAAGGAAATGGCAACCCATTCCAGTATTCTTGTCTGGGAAATCCCATGGACAGAAGATCCTGGCGGGCTTCAGTCTGTGAGGTTGCAAAAGAGTCAGACATGACTTAGTGACTAAACAGCAGCAAAAATTGATGGGGCAGTGACAAAACTGCTTTGCACAACAGCATGTGGGATGGGGAATATTTTTGTGGCAATCTTTAGAAAATACGCTTTGCCACGGTGATCTTGTTGTTGTTCAGTTGCTAACTTGTGTCCAACTCTTTTGATCCCATGGACTGCAGCACACCAGGCTTTCCTTTCTTCACTATCTGCTGGAGTTTGCTCAAACTCACGTCCATTGAATCGATGATGCCATCCAACTGTCTCTTCGTCTGTTGCCCTTTCTCCTTCTGCCCTCAATCATTCCCAGCATCAGAGTCTTTTCCAGTGAGTTGGCTCTTCATATCAGATGGCCAAAATACTGGAGCTTCAACTTAAGCATCAGTTTGATCTTACAGTACAAGGGAGTCTCAAGAGTCTTCTCCAGCACCACAGTTTGAAAGCATCAATTCTTTGGGGCTCAGCCTTCTTCGTGGTAATCTAAATGAAAGCAAATACTTGTCTGTTGATGAAAGAGGAGGTGGGGGCGGAGAGAGAAAGAGGTCCTCATGACACCAGACTAAAATAATTTAGATAAACCCATCAAGGGGGATGGACTTCCCTGGTGACTCAGATGGTAAAGAATCTGCCTGCAATGTGGGAGACCTGGGTTCAATCCCTGAGTTGTGAAGATTCCCTGGAGGTGGGCATGGCAACCCTCTCCAGTATTCTTGCCTGGAGTATCCCCATGGACAGAGGAGCCTGGTGGGCTATCATCCATGGGGTCGCAATGAGTTGGAAATGACTTGAGTGACTAAGCACACATTAAGGGGTACAAAGTGAAGGAAAGTTACATGGCTCAAAATAGCCTGGAGTTAAAATTCCCCTCTGGGTCCTCCCCACCATTCTATGTAAAACAAAGAACTCTCTCACCCGAAGAAAAAAAATGGACATTAAGGTAGATTATACCCAGCTCCCAGCCGGTCCAGCCTCTGGCCATCTCCAGAATTCCTTGCACTAGCTGTTTAAGAGATAACTATTCCAAACAACCTTGGAGACGAACAGGGCCCCTTAAGACAGTAGATTTCCACATATATGCCTATATATACTTACTCTTTTCTTGGGTTAGTGCAGCAGCTCACTAATCTGACTACTGCCCCTTCTCCCCTCATTAAAGGTGATCTGATCTGTTCCTGTAAAGTGCTGGTCTTGTTCTTTTTCCGACCTTGCCTTCTCTAACTCCCTTACCCTACACAAAACACTGTGACTGCAGGTGTGTAGCTGTGAGTAACAATTTCTCCTTTCTTTTAAAAGTATTTATTTGGCTGCATCGGGTCTTAGTTCTGGCATGTGGGATGTAGTTCCCTGATCAGGGATTGAACCTGGGCTCCCTGCATTGGGAGCCTGGAGTTTTAGCCACTGGACCACAAGGGAAGTCTCAACAATTCCAAATATTATCAGCCTCTTGTGTAAACAATCCCCAGGATGTGTGGTGTTGGTGCACATAGTTCAGCCAAAGAAGATGATGTCAACTTTTTTACCTAGAAGGAAATGAAAGTAAAACCTGTTTTAAACCTGAATGTTTTAAACTCTCACTGAAAATAAGTGCATGTGCCACCTGGTGGTGAGACAGTCAAATATACATTCTGTCCTGTTGGCTGTATATATTGAGTTGTCATCAGAGGTAGCATTTATTGTAAAACAAGTCTAACATCTGGAAGTGCATGTGTCCAAACAGACAGCCAAACACAGGGGAATATGACATAATAAAGAGGAAAGAGAATGTGGATGAGCCAAATCAGCCTCCTTTTCATTAATCCTAAATTCTTTTAATCCTCTGTCCCATTGGCTTTTCATGCACCTTCAAATCCAGTAAGGACAATATGTTGTTGTTAGTTGCTAAGTCTATCCTATTCTTTGCCATCCCATGACTATAGCCCTCCTGGCTCCTCTGTTCATAGGCATTCCTAGTCAAGAATACTGGAGTGGGTTGCCGTTCCCTTCTCCAGGGGATCTCCCTGAATCAGGGATGGAACTGGAGTATCCTGCATTGGCAGGTGGATTCTTTATCCCTGAGCCACCAGGGAAGCCCAAGGTTACGGGAGAAAAAAAGAAAATCTTTGCTACTACACTGTTGGGTGTAAGGTTGTTATTCCAAAAGATGACTGTAGTGATCTAGTTTACAAATGTGGGCTCTTCCACCCATGTTGTCCATTGTCCCAGATCCTTCTGGACCCACTAGAAAATTTACTATAGCAAAACTAGGGCAGCCTATCAGTGGTCGGTCTCTTACAGTGAAAAAAATCATTCGTTGTTTATGTGAATTTTTAAAAATAGACATCCTGTGTTTTATCTGGCAACCTGGGAAGGATACCTGGAGATCTGAACCTCCATAAGCGCTCCAGCGGGAGGCTTCTGGGCCTTTCTGGCCCGAGAAGGAAGTGCTGGGCAGGGGCGCGCCAGGCCGCACCAGGGTCAGGCAATTTGGAAAACAGCCCGGAGCCCCAAGGCGCAAGCCAGAGCCGAGCCGGAGCCGGCCGCCCGACTCCAAGATGGCGCCCTCGGCTGCTGCCAGCTGCCAAGATGGCGATGCGGGACCGCGCCCGCGCTCCCGGCCTCTCCTCCCCCAGCCTTCCTCCGCCGGGGAGCGCGAGTCGCGTCGCTGTGCGCCTGTTGCCCTTCGGCCTGGGTGTACGGGCCGGTGCCCGCCCCGCACAATGCGGCTCCTAGGTTGGTGGCAGGTTCTGCTGTGGGTGCTGGGGTCTCCTGCCCGCGCCGAGGAGAGTGAGTACAGGCTGGGGCCGTGAGCGGCGGCGCGGGAGGCTGTGCGTGAAATGACCGGCAAGGCGGTCTACCTGGGCGACGCTCTTTTATCTGCGCGAAGGCCCCGATCTGCGCGCCTCGCCTCTCCCTGGCGCCCCTCTCCACGTTGTCCTGACCTCTTTCCTCCGGTGGTCCCGGCTCGCGGTCCGGGGTGGGAGGCGCTGGGGCGGGATGCCCCGACCGTGTATTAGCGCTTACTGAGGCGTACCCGCATGTGCTGAGCACTTTATTATTAATGATAATCATAACGAGTAGCCGACCTGTACCGTGTCGCAGAGTCGGACACGACTTAGAGACTGATCGACAACAACCGTGCCCTTAGTAGGAGCCAGGAACTGTGCATGGTACTTTCTATCATTTTCTCCTTTTGTCTTCCCACCGAGATACGTTCTGAGTATCCCTGTTTTACTGATGAAGATGCTGAGCTCAGAGAGGTGAGCATCTCTGCCTACATTTGTGCTTCTGGTAATTGGCAGAGCCTGTATCTCTCACTGCAAAGCCCGCGATTCACTTTGCACCCTGCAGACCACTTTCTTAAGAAGGTCGTTCTTGCTCAGGTGCCTGTGTGAAGGATAGATGGGAACAACACAGCAGACACCCCGGGTAACCCGCTGCTTGCCAGAACGTGCTCTCAGGCCCTCCTGCGTGGGGGAAGGCAGCCACCTGGAGGCATGGGTGGGACTTACTCTCATTGCTCTTTCTCCCCACTCCTCACAGCTGTTAAAGTCCAAACCCTTTGACCGTGCTTGTTATTCAGAACTTAACAGGAATACGCGGGCTTCCCAGGTGGTGCTAGTGTTAAAGAACATGCCTGCCAATGCAGGAGACAGAAGAGATGCAGCTTTCATCCCTGGGTGGGGAAGATACCCTGGAGGAGGGAATGGCAATCTACCCCAGTATTCTTGCCTGGAGAATTCCATGGACAGAGGAGCCTGACGGGCTACAGTTCATGAGGTCGCAAAGAGAAGGACACAACTGAAGCGACTTAGCGCGCATGCATCAGAAGTATGCAGGTCTTTCCTTTTGCAACAGTGTCCTGGAAAGAGGCAAGGCAGCCGGCTTGCTGAGTTATGAAAAGTAATGAAAACAGTCATTAAATGCCACGCAGTATCCTTAGCACGTTTTGAGCATCATTTGTTATTTTTATTCAAAAGAACTTGTTTCTCTATCACAAAAATTGTATAACTATACTGCCAACAGCAGCAGAGTCCATAGGGTTACATCGATGGTGGAGAGTTCACTGGATATTTCCAATGTCCTGAAGGTCATAAAGGAGAAAAGGAAAAGAAAAAGTACTCAAAACAAATCCAAAACAGATGGTGACTTTGGGGAGAGACGTCCCATGACAGTTTCTGTCTTCCCTTATTCTTACTCAAAATTCTAACTCTCTGCATCACTCAGACTTCCTTTTGATTTTCTATAAGGGAAATCTATCTAGTTGTACATGAAGGTGATCAAGAGCACCAGATTCTATTTTGTGCCCTGATTTTTTTCTCTGGAGAGTCTTTCAGGACATTGGCATTCTCCATTTGTTTTCTGTTCAGTCCAGTCCAGTTCAGTCACTCAGTCGTGTCCGACTCTTTGCAACCCCATGAATCACAGCACCCCAGGCCTCCCTGTCCATTACCAACTCCCAGAGTTCACCCAGACTCACGTCCATCAAGTCAGTGATGCCATCCAGCCATCTCATCCTCTGTCGTCCCCTTCTCCTCCTGCCCCCAATCCCTCCCAGCATCAGAGTCTTTTCCAATGAGTCAACTCTTCACATGAGGTGGCCAAAGTACTGGACTTTCAGCTTTAGCATCATTCCTTCCAAAGAAATCCCAGGGCTGATCTCCTTCAGAATGGACTGGTTGGATCTCCTTGCAGTCCAGGGGACTCTCAAGAGTCTTCTCCAACACCACAGTTCAAAAGCCTCAATTCTTCGGCGCTCAGCTTTCTTCACGGTCCAACTCTCACATCTATACATGACCACTGGAAAAACCATAGCCTTGACTAGACGGACCTTTGTGGCAAAGTAATGTCTCTGCTTTTGAATATGCTATCTAGGTTGGTCATAACTTTCCTTCCAAGGAGTAAGCGTCTTTTAATTTCATGGCTGCAGTCACCATCTGTAGTGATTTTGGAGCCCAGAAAAATAAAGTCTGACACTGTTTCCACTGTTTCCCCATCTATTTCCCATGAAGTGGTGGGACCGGATGCCATGATCTTCGTTTTCTGAATGTTGAGCTTTAAGCCAACTTTTTCACTCTCCACTTTCACTTTCATCAAGCTTTTGAGTTCCTCTTCACTTTCTGCCATAAGGGTGGTGTCATCTGCATATCTGAGGTTATTGATATTTCTCCCGGCAATCTTGATTCCAGCTTGTGCTTCTTCCAGTCCAGCGTTTCTCATGATGTACTCTGCATATAAGTTAAATAAGCAGGGTGACAATATACAGCCTTGACATACTCCTTTTCCTATTTGGAACTAATCTGTTGTTCCATGTCCAGTTCTAATTGTTGCCTCCTGACCTACATACAGGTTTCTCAAGAGGCAGGTTAGGTGGTCTGGTATTTCCATCTCTTTCAGGATTTTCCACAGTTTATTGTGATCCACACAATCAAAGGCTTTGGCATAGTCAAAAAGTAGAAATAGATGTTTTTCTGGAACTCTCTTGCTTTTTCCATGATCCAGCGGATGTTGGCAGTTTGATCTCTGGTTCCTCTGCCTTTTCTAAAACCAGCTTGAACATCAGGAAGTTCACGTGCTCTAGGCGACCTGGAATGTTGGTTAGGTTCGGGAGAGCAGATCTCTACAGAGCTGGTGCATTTGAGAGTGGGGTTGGCTCCCCAGTCTGTCACCTTTTGTTCTTCTCCAGACTTTTAGCCTCTCTGGCTTCATCTCCTGCTCTCATCTTAAGAACAATCCAGTAATCATGTTGAGTTTGACTTCTGATTATACATGCAGTACATATTTATCAACCCAGGGCTACAGAAAGACTGCCATCCCCACCATCTTGGCAGAACTCCCTGTCCAGGCACCCAACCCCTTCCCTAGGTCATAGTCAAAATAGCGCTTGACCCACTTCTGTCAGGACCTGCCTTGCTTCCCAAACCCTGTACTCTGCTGTATCTAACCTGTCATCTCTCCCTGCTTACCTGTTTTCCCATCAGTTTTATGTCCTTAAATTTATCGTATGTCCTAAAAAACAAATCCTGTCCCTTAGCCCCCTGCTGCTGCTGCTAAGTCGCTTCAGTCGTGTCCGACTCTGTACAACCCCATAGACAGCAGCCCACCAGGCTCCCCCGTCCCTGGGATTCTCCAAGCAAGAGTACTGGAGTGGGGTGCCATTGCCTTCTCCGCCTTAGCCCCCTACCTGCCCATAACAACTACTTGCTCTTTCTTTTCTTTTTCAGAGCTAGGTTTTCAGAAAGAATTGTGTATGCTTATACACTGATAGATACCACATATAAGAAAGATCATACAGTATTTGTTTTTCTCTGATTTATTTTACTTAGCATAATGCCCTCAAGGAGATCCATCCATGTTATTGCAAATGGCAAGATTTCCTTTTTTTAAATGGCTGAATAATGTGATATATATACACACATATATAATATCACATTAATATATTATTAATGTGATATTAACATATTAATGTTAGTATGTATGATGTATATATCACATTTTCTTTATCCATTCATCCATTGATGGCTTTCCTGTCTTGGCTTTTGTAAATAATGCTGCAGTGAACATGGGCTGCATATACCTTTTTGAGTGAGTGTTTCTATTTTCTTTGGATAAATACCCAGAAGTGGAATTGCTGAATCACCTGGTAGTTCTATTTTTTATTTTTTGAGGAACCTCCATACTGTTTTCCATAGAGGCTACACCAATTTACATTCCTGTTGATAGTGCATAAGGGCTCCCCTTTGTCCACACCCTTGTCAACATTTGTCATTTCTTGTCTTTTTGATAACAGCCAGTCTAACATGTATGAGGTGATATTTCATTGTGGTTTTGACTTACATTTTGATCTGTGTTTTTTTTTTTTTTTATCTTGTGTTCTCTGCATCTACTTTTTAAACATGTAGTGCAGTTGTTGCTGTTTTAATAGCCTTGTCTAATAATTCTGACAACCGTGCAAGTTCTGGGTCAGGTTTGATTATTCTCATTATGGATAATGAGGAGAATTTCCCTGCTTCTTTGCACGCCTGGTAATCTTCGACTGGATGCCAGATGTAAATTTTTAGTTTGTTGAATGCTAGGTATTTTAGTATTCTTATAAATATTCTTGAGCTTTGTTCAAATATCCAGTTATTTGAACACAGTTTGATTCTCACTTTTCAGGTTTGCTAGATGAGAGCAGAGCTGTATTTACTTTAGGGTTAATTGGGCCCTACTAATCCTCCTGCCAGTGCAGGAGATGTGGGTTCGATCCCTGGGTCAGGAAGATCCCCTGAAGGAGGAAATGGCAACCACTCCAGTATGCTTGCCTGGAAAATTCCATGGATAGAGGAACCTGGTGGACTGCAGTCCATGAGGTCGAAAAGAGTTGGCCACAACTTGACAACTCAACATGCACACACCAAAGCAAGTCCCTTTTGTGCACTCTTCCCAGGGCTCTGTGACTTAGGAGGTTTTCCAGTGTAGTGGGTGGGGACGGGTCCTATTCCCAGCTCTCTGTGGGTATTGGGTAATTGTTATCTCTAATCCTTTTGTGGTTCTTTCCCTGGTTTTGGGTAGTTTACTTATATGCATATGCTGACCAATACACTCAAGGAGGCCCTTCCACAGATGACCAGAGGGCTCTTTCTGCAGCTCTCCCATCTCCAGGGTTCTGTTGTGCAGACTCTGGCTTTCTTAGTCTTTCTGGACCCTCCATCTCAAGGAGGGAGTCAAGGCAGGAACTCCCTCAGGCAGTAAGCCGGAGCTGTTGTAGGGTTCTTCTCATCTGTTTCCTGTGTTTTCAGGGATCACTGTCCTTCCCTGTCTCAGTCTCCTGAAGCTTGTTGTTGCACATATTTGGCTGTTTTGGGGGTTGTTTTGGGAGGGAGAGTAAATCTGGTTTCTGTTTTTCTACTTAGCCTGAAATGAATTCCCGGAGAGTGTTTTTGAATTGCCGAATGAGTCTGCAGACATCTGTGGAAATGTTCTTTGAGACATTATACAAGCATGCATACCTTAGGAAGCTCCCAGACCCCTCCCCAGCTTTGAAGCCAGTTGGTCATTCACACTCTGGTAGACATGCTGTTTTGCATGCTGGACTCCTTCCACAGCTGCTGGCTCCCCAGCCATATGGTGGACTCGTTCGGGTGCAGCTGCACTCATTCCTTACCCAGAGTCTGGTGGCTGTTTTTGAGGTCATGAGAGGTGCAGGGCAGGAGTCATTATTACAGAGGTGAGTGGAGCTTGCTGTATGGATGTATGAGACTGCCTTGGACTCCTCACTTACCCAAACCTTTGGCTCAAGCCCCATCTAGTGGCTCCAGAGTGAGAGGAAAGCCTCCTCTTCTGGCTGCTGTGCCAGCTCTGCTGGGCACATCTTTAAGCACTCCTGTGGGCTGTAGCCCAAGGGCAGCAGGCAGGAAAGCAGAGGCCAGTGGTGGAGGCCACCCCAGGAAGAGCTGCTGCTAGCTGTAGTGGTGTTCCTCAGGCAGTGTGGCCTGGCAGCCCTCTGAGGTATCTTGCAGGAGGGTAAGGCCCGCTCTGGAGCAGCAGTCGCAAGACTTCGCTCCTGTTGCTTACTGCTTTGTGCCATTGCGCATCACGCTGAACCTCTGTACTTCAGCTCAGTCATCTATTAAGTTGACTTGGTAACCTTCATCCCATCCATCTCTCAGAGCTGATATAATGGATGCAAAGATGCTTTGCCACAGTAGAATCTTCTACATTGTTCAGTTGCCCAGCTGTGTCTGACTCTTTGCGACCCCATGGACTGCAGCACGTGAGGCCTCCCTGTCCCTCACTACCTCCTGGAGTTTGCTGAAGTTCACGTCCATTGCATCCGTGATGCCGTCCGGCCATCTCATCCTCTGATACCCTGTTCTCCTTATGCCCTCAATCTTTCCCAGCATCAGGGACTTTTCCAATGAGTCATCTGTGTGCATCAGATGATCAGAATACTGGAGCTTCAGCTTTAGCATCAGTCTTTCCAGTGAATATTCAGGGTTGATCTCCCTTAAGACTGACTGGTTTGATCTCCTTCCTGTCCAAGGGACTTTCAGGAGTCTTCTCCAGCACCACAATTAAAGGCATCAATTCTTGGCATTCTGCCTTCTTACAGTCCAACTCTCACACCTGTACATGACCACTGGAGAATCTTCCATAAAACCATCATTATTTTCTTGGATAGTCTCATCAAACAAATTAAATTGTTAAAGTGTTTGTATTGTATTTTCCTAACTGGATGTCTGAAGTGGAATGTTTTTGCTTGTAGTCCACATGGCAAGCTGCAGGTTTCATGTGAAGCTGTGCGCTTGTCCACTTCTGGGCATTCATTAATCTAGTACCCCCTTGTGATCTTCTTCATGACCTGGAGAATGATGGGTGGCTCTCTAATGGTTTAACGGGAATGTAACTTTTTACTCTGGAGGGGAAATTTTTCATATTTGAGAACTGTGATTCTTTGGGATTCATTTATTTTGAAGTCAAATATGCCTGAGAACATGCTGGCATGTTTTAGTTGCAGAGAAAAGAAGTCACTTATGGTCAGAGGAGCAGCCTGCTTACCCATTCCAGGTGGGGGCTGTGTACATGAATGAGGAGGTGCCTTCCCCTGACCCAGTGGGCCAGGACCCGTCTGCAGAAGAGACGGAGGCGGTGCTGGGGCTGGATGCTGACGGCAACCACATGGTGATGTTGTCGGTCATTCCCGGGGGAGCCGAGGACAAGCTGAGCCCAGAGTCCAGCAGCGGCACCTGCGGGGCCGGAGGGGAGGAGGGCTCGAGGTGCAACCTCCGGGAGAGCCTCTTCTCCCTGGACAGAGCTGGAGCAAGATTCTCGGAGCGAGAAGAGGAGTACTACAGTGAGCCTGACGTGGCAGAATCCGACCCCACCCCAACTGAGGACGCCAACACCACCGAAAGTCTGAAATCCCCGAAGGTCAACTGTGAGGAGAGAAATGTGACAGGATTAGAAAATTTCACTCTGAAAATTTTAAATATGTCACAGGTAGGAAAAAATTATTTAGTACTTTTCTCCTTTTCTGCACATTGATTTTATGATTTAATCCTCTGTCATCTTTCACATGCAGAGTCATAATCTTCACCATGTTGCCAGTGGGATAGCATTTAGTGGCTGCACTGGTGAAAATTCACCTGACTTTTAGGATGTATGTAGGGAAAGGAGGAGATATGACTAGTGTTGACTGTGCTTTTTAGGTGGCCTAAACCTAGTCATCCTTGGGGTAATCTCACTGCCAAGCCTCATGATAAAAATCCCAGTGGACGGGGAGGTGCTTGGTATCAGAATCATAGCACTTTCCTTCTCAGTGAGGTACTTGTTATGGAGACATAAAAATGATATATCTGAATTACTAGAATTGTAATTTAGCATTGTTTGGACCAGTCGTGTCCCTGAGAAGTTTGTTATATTGATGGAAAGTTTTTTTTTCCCTCCAGAGAGTATGAACCTAGTGTTTACTCCGGACTGGGAGCTGACACATTCGTCCAGGGCAGCCATGCTTTCCAGCTAGTTGGATAAATGGTGATTCTAAAGAGAATGCCAGGATTCTGACTAATGTTTTCTGTAAGATTGTTAAAGCCAGAGAGCAGAATGGATTCAGGCTGCTTATATAAGAAAAGAATCCTAGCTGTGAGAACTGTGGTTGCTTATTTTATTATTATTTTAAAAATAGTTATTTATTTGGCTGCACTGCGCATTGGTTGCAGCACGAGGGGCCTTCAGTCCTCGTTGCAGGATCGTCAGTTGCAGCATGTGAACTTTTAGTTTCGGCGTGTGGGATCTAGTTCCCTGACCTGGAGTCGAACCTGTGTCCCCTGCCTTGCGACCACAGAGTCTTAGCCACTGGACCACCAGGGAAGTTCCATACAATTGCTTATTTTAAATTAGGGTGCGTACAGTACGTTGAGCACCCCTCCAAGGCAGGTGTCACACCCCTGCGTGGTGCGTGGTGCGTGGTGAATGCTGTGCCTCAGCTGTGTGGACTGTCTCGGACTGTTCCATACATAAACAGGAGAAAGCACTTTGAGTGGTCAGAGTTAGCGTGGTGGCAGGGATGATGCACCCTCAAACTGAACTAACCTCTGGCCAAATACATGGAGCTGACTGCTGAGATTATAGCTTGGGCCTGAGACCACAGTGCTTTAATGATTCTGTTAGATTGTGTGAGATGCACAGTTCTAAGGTTGGGACATTAGCTTGTACCCTGTGAGTACTTAGTGTATAATTAAGAATTATGAAAAATATTAAAATTGCTCTATAGTAATATTAAGAAAGCTTAGAGGAGGAACCCTCCTCCACTGTTAGTGGGAATGTAAGTTGGTGCAGCTGCTCTAGAAAACAGTATGGAGGTTCCTCATCAGATTAAAATTAGAGTTGCCATATGATCCAGCAGTCCCACTCCTGGGCATATATTCAGACAGAACCACAACTCAGAAAGACATATGCTGGCCTTCCCTGGCAGTCCAGTGGTAAGACTTTGTGCTTCCACAGCAGGGGGTGTGTATTTGATCCCTGGTTGGGGAACTAAGATCCCACGTGCCACATTGTGTGACCAAAAACAAACAAAAGAGACGTGCACCTTTGTGTTTATAGCAGCACTATTCACAATAGCCAAGATGCGGAAACAGCTGAAATGTCCATTGACAGGTGAGTAGATAAAGAAGGTGTGGTATGCGCACGCGTGCGCGCGCGCACACACACACACACACACACACACACTGGAATATTAATCAGTCATAAAAAGGAGAAAAATAATGTCATTCGCAGCAACGTGGATGGAACTAGAGATTATCATACTAAGTGAAGGACAAAGACAAATACCATATGATATCACTTAAAAATGGAATCTAAAACACAACACAAATGAACCTGTCTACAAAACAGAAACAGGCTCACAGACAGAGAACACACCTGTGGTGCCAAGGGGAGGCAGTGGGAAGGAATGGACTGGGAATGTGGGATTAACAGATAACAGGGTGGACAGACTATTACATAGAAGATGGATAAACAACAAGGTCCTACGTAGGGAGCATAGGGAGTTATGTTCAATATCCTGTGATAAACCACAATGGAAAAGAATATGAAAAAGAATATATGTATGTATAACTGAATCACTTTGCTGTACAGCAGAAATTAACACAACATTGTATATGAATTACTACCTTTATTAATATAAAAAAAAAAGGAAAACCTTGGAGGAAAGTTGGTGATGCGTCATTTGATGCTGCTTTTCTGCTGGTCCGTGGATCCATATGGGTCCACCCCAGAAGGTTCTCCAGGTGCTACAGTGCTGTCTCCCTGCTGTCTCCGCCCCCACCTCCTCTCCCTGGTCTCAGTGGTGCTTCCTGCCCTTGAGTATCCTTCCAGAAGAAGTACCCATCCTTTACTGCTGACTGTAACACTTTCTGTTTTTTTTTGCCACAGGACCTTATGGATTTTCTCAACCCAAATGGTAGTGACTGCACTCTAGTCCTGTTTTACACCCCTTGGTGCCGATTTTCTGCCAGTTTGGCCCCTCATTTTAATTCTCTGCCCCGGGCGTTTCCAGCTCTTCACTTTTTGGCACTGGATGCCTCTCAGCACAGCAGGTATCTTCCCCTAGTATCTTCCCTCAGTGGGGTTTATGTCTCATCCCATTGGATGATGGTTATAGTTACTCGGGGGTCGTAATCAGTTAAGTTAGGAGCAGAGGAGGCCGGCTTGAACTTGAGCTTTGAAATGGAATTGAGGGAAGGAAAGACAGTGTGAGCAGTGAGGATTGGCACATTCCTGAGGGAGGCTTTCTGGAGGCTCCTTAAGAAGAAAGACAGTTCTTCCCCTGGTGGAATTTAAAGATGGCCCTGCCTGATGGCAGGGGAGGGGGCAGAGGATGTGTTAGGGTCCTGGCCAGATTGAATTAGCAAAATTAGTATCCTAAGTATGTTCTTCCTGTGTGACTTTCACCTGCAGCGTAGGTCCCCAACCTAGCAGCCTAACTCTTGGCACCCCTGTTTTATGTCTGCTAAGGATTTCTTTCTTTCTTTTTTATTCTTCTTATTTATTGTGGTTGCGCTGAGTCTTTGTTGCTGTGCGTGGGCTTTCTCTAGTTGTGGTGAGCCTTCTCTAGTTGTGGTGAGCTTGGACTACTTTTTGTTGCCACGTGTGGGCTTCTCATTGCAATGGTTTCTCTTATTTCGGAGCATTGGCTCGAGGCGCCCGGGCTTCAGTAGTTGCGGTACTCGGGCTCAGTAGTTGTGGCGCATGGGCTTTATTGCTACCGGCTGTGGTATCCTCCCAGACCAGGGATCGAACCTGTGTCCCCTGCATTGGCAGACAGATTCTAATCGTCTGTACCACCAGAGAAGTCCTTTTTTTTTTTTTTTAATTCTTTTCTTTCCTTCTTGGCGTCCTTCCTTCTTTCTTTTTGCTTACATTTATTCTTGAATGCATGTTCTTGGTAGACATTCAATAAATTTGATGAATTATTTTAGGACTTTGATATACATTTGCCTGTGTTTTGTAGTCTTTCACAGTGTTCAGTGGGGTTTTGTCTTTTCTGAATGTTCAGTAAAATAAGTTACAAAGAACTTAACTTACAAAGATGTTAAATATTTTCCCTGTGACTGTGTCTGAGGTAATAAACCATGTCCTCCTCTCCTGCTGTAAGTCAGATGCTACTTCTTAGGTCACATAGCGGTTGTGTGTGAATAAATTTGGGAAGTTTGGAAGATGGTCAAGTTGGTGATGAAAATGAGGCCCTGACTTCAGTGTGGATAATGTTTACCTGAAATTGTTTATGAAGAAAGAAACTGCCCCACAAATTAGTATTTCCCACAAAGGCTTCAGGGAAAGATCTCAGTGGCCTGGCCCAAGGTTACAGACTGACTGGAAGGACATTTGAAGTCACTGTCCAGCTTTGACCAGGCCCTGCACTGGCCCCCTAGTCAGCAGGGCTAGCTCCCAGCACCTGCTTAGCACTCTTTGCTTATGGATCTGACACCAGCCTCCACGCTATCCTCAGTTCCCTGCGGGCTTTTATCATCCCTTTGGTTGCTTCTTCATTTCTGCCTTCTCAGTGCCTGGTATGGTGCCTCAAGTTATGGAGAATACAGGATACTCTGTCTTATTGTATTGTGGGACATGTATTTGCCTCATACGTTAATATTTATGTTACAGCATATTTGCAAAAGAAAAAAAATCCTGATTATCCAATATTACCATTTTATTAGTGGGGGTAACTGAGGCTTAGAAAGGTTAAATAATCTGCCCAAAGGTCACACAGCTGATTCAGTGTTAGAACTCAGGCTTGAACCCAGAGCATTTTGACTTATACCACTGCTCAGTATTCTGTAAAAGCTGAAACAGTTCTGCTCAGGTCATGTTACTTCCGAATTGTCCAGCCTTAATTGTGAGCTTCCTGGTGTGTTTGTTAGATTGTAAATTCCTTTGTACCGACTCACCAACCTAACTGGTTATCCATAAGTTGAACCTTTTATGAGGGATAGAAATGAGCATTCTGGAGAGTTTGAAGTTTCTTCTGTCAAGTAAACTGACACAGCGTGCTTTGTCCATGCGTTAGAATTTTCTGGTCTGATCTGTTTTGGCTCTTAGGAACAAAAGTAGTAGAATAATTGTGTCAGGAGCAGCTCCACGTTGTAATAGAAAGCAAGTCAGAGAGCAGAACGGGAATACCCCCAACCATGACCCATGACGAAGGCAGTCAGAAACAGCCACAGCCTA
Organism: Bison bison bison; assembly: GCF_000754665.1. Lineage (NCBI taxonomy): Eukaryota > Metazoa > Chordata > Mammalia > Artiodactyla > Bovidae > Bison > Bison bison. Next base: position 4,091,662 of record NW_011494775.1, on the reverse strand, counting down.
TTATTTCAGTGTCAGAAGCCTCCACAGGTCACAGGAAACTGGTCCTTTCTCATGTCTTTCCATCCGTTCTGATATCGTAATTGTGTGGGGAAGCCCACAATTAATTCAGGTTTTCTCTCTTGTAGCCTTTCTACAAGGTTTGGCACCGTGGCTGTTCCTAACATCTTGTTGTTTCAAGGGGCTAAACCAATGGCTAGATTTAATCATACAGACCGAACATTGGAAACGCTGAAAATCTTCATTTTTAACCAGACAGGTATGTAGAAATAATATGCTGTAGAAGACGACATTTTATTGCTGGAGGAATATGCCTTCTGTGACTTTTGATCAGCTATTACCCTTAAGTGAAGGGTTCAAGATTGGCTTTGGGATGTAAAACTTTTTTTCTGATGAAATGTTGTGGTCCTGTTAAATGTCTGTCAATCAGTGGCAAGCTTAACATGATTAAGTAATACTCAGTTCAGTTCAGTTCAGTCGCTCAGTCGTGTCCAACTCTGTGACCCCATTAATCGCAGCACGCCAGGCCTCCCTGTCCATCACCAACTCCCGGAGTTCACTCAGACTCATGTCCATCGAGTCAGTGACACCATCCAGCCATCTCATCCTCTGTCATCCCCTTCTCCTCCTGCCCCCAATCCCTCCCAGCATCAGAGTCTTTTCCAATGAGTCAACTCTTCACATGAGGTGGCCAAAGTACTGGAGTTTCAGCTTTAGCATCATTCCTTCCAAAGAAATCTCAGGGCTGATCTCCTTCAGAATGGACTGGTTGGATCTCCTTGCAGTCCAAGGGACTCTCAAGAGTCTTCTCTAACACCACAGTTCAAAAGCCTCAATTCTTCGGTGATCAGCCTTCTTCACAATCCAACTCTCACATCCATACATGACCACAGGAAAAACCATATGATTATAGATAGCTTTGAAAAAATGTAACAGCTTTATTGAGATAACATTCACATGCCATACACCTATAGATACATTTCTATATACATTATTCATTCAAGCGTAATATTTACACAGAAATATGCATCAGTTGGAGAAGGCAATGGCGCCCCACTCCCATACTCTTGCCTGGAAAATCCCATGGATGGAGGAGCCTGGTAGGCTGCAGTCCACGGGGTTGCTCAGAGTCGGACACGACTGAGCGACTTCACTTTCACTTTTCACTTTCCTGCGTTGGAGAAGGAAATGGCAACCCACTCCAATGTTCTTGCCTGGAGAATCCCAGGGATGGGGGAGCCTGGTGGCTGCCGTCTATGGGGTCACACAGAGTCAGACACGACTGAGGTGACTTAGCAGCAGCAGCAGCAGTCACTAGTGCCTGTGACTCCTGATGAATTTTCAAAACAAAGCGAACACCTTGAGTAACCAGTGCTCAGATTCAGAAAGAGAACCTTACCAGCCCCCTTTCTGCACTATCACTCCTGTTCCCCCCAAGGATAAGCACCGTCTTCACTCCTACTATCACAGTATAGCATTCCTTGTTTTTGATCTTCATAATGCAGACATACAGTATGGATTCTTATATGTCTGACTGGTTTTACTCACCATTACGTCTGTGGGATTCATCTGCATTGTTGTGCATGGTTGTGCTTTTTTCATTTTTGTTGTTGTATGGAGTTCTATCTATTAATTTATGTGTGCTAAGTCACTTCAGTCGTGTCTGACTCTGTGCAACCCCATAGATGGTAGCCCACCAGCCTCCCCGGTCCCTGGGATTCTCCAGGCAAGAACACTGGAGTGGGTTGCCATTTCCTCCTCCAATGCGTGAAAGAGAAAAGTGAAAGTGAAGTCGCTCAGTCGTGTCCGACTCTTTGCGACCCCATGGACTGCAGCCCACCAGGCTCCTCCATCCATGGGATTTTCCAGGCAAGAATACTGGAGTGGGTGGCCATTGTTGATGCTATTTTAATTCCTTAATATTTGCTGAAACACAGGCCCTTGTTTTTATCCTTTAGAAGTCTGAGCACTGAATACTGATGAAATTTCCTTCATTGGAAAAGTTCATTCCTCAAAAGCTTTAATGCCTCAGTTATGAGCACCCACTTTTTCCTGAAATATATTCATTGGAAGTAAATAAAAATTATAACATACCTTCCACATATTCTTAGCTGTATGTAATTACTTAGATCTAACACAGAAGAACAAAGAGCTGAATTACTTTATGGGAGTAACTACCTACCAGGTATTGAGTTATTCCAAGTCTTGTAAAGGATCCCTGCTTGTTGTTTAGACTGATATGGAGAAGGGGAGCCAATTTGTTCAGTGCTCTCACAAAACTTAGAACACAAGTGAAATCTATGTAATCACTTTGGTAATCACTGCTCCCACTGTTGGTTAGTTGCTCTAACAATTCCTTCAGTAAATTATTTTAAAACATTTTGAATTTAGCATTACTCACCCTGTGACAACATTCTGTAGACTCCTGAGAATAGCTTTACTAAGTTGTTGAACTTTGGTCTTGAAAGAGAACAAAAGACACCTCAGACAATGCACCGACATAGACCTTTCTGGTGAGTTCACTGAAATTCTAGTGTTTTAGCTTTGAACAGCTGAATGGATTCCTGCTCCTTTGATGTGGTGGAGAGAAGGGCAAGTTACAAATTACACTGACAGGCAAGTGAAGCCATCCCAGGTTTACAAGCTGTGCTGTTTAAGACCACATATCATTTTGCATGCCATGCAGAATACTTAAGAAAAATCTGTAGTGGGAATGTTTTCTATCTCGTTTGAAACAAAACTGATTTCTCTTTCAGGTATAGAAGCCAAGAAAAATGTGGTGGTAACTCAAGCTGACCAAATAGGCCCTCTTCCCAGCACTCTGATAAAAAGTGTGGACTGGTTGCTTGTATTTTCCTTATTCTTTTTAATCAGTTTTATTATGTATGCTACCATTCGAACTGAGAGTATTCGGTGGCTGATTCCGGGACAAGAGCAGGAACATGCGGAGTAGTGATAGACTCAAAGGACAGTTGGGAAGAATCTCAATCCTTCATTTCAGAGACTAATGCTGCCATTTCATGTGTTTTCTCCAGTGAAGTGTTGACTTACAACTTTAGTCAGATTGAAAGAATCATGTGTTTGCTGAACTGTTGAATGTGTAAAAAAAATTATAAACTGATGTTTTAACTAGTCCTATAATAAGCAAATGCAAACATATTCAGTAGAATTCACCATTCTTGTTTTTACTACTTGAACATTTTAAGGGACTAATCCAGTTTGACATGTGAAGATGTATTCTGGTGGAGTCATGAACACAGTGACAGTATGCTTACTTAGGCAGAAAAAAGACTTTCAGATTGTAGATTTAGAAAACTGTTGATTTCTTGTATACATCTAAGGAAGTTGATTTTCTGTTCATTTGTCTTTTCTCTTCCAGAATCAGTAAGCAGGAAAATGTTCTTCTATGGAAAGAATAGTTAGGATCAATAGGTGTGACCTTACAAGTAGCAGCTGATGGGAAAATAAAGAGTCGGATACTATGGTATTTGTGACCTCTGATTTCACTGAAAGGATCTGAAGTGGTTTAAGAAGTTGTTTCTGGGTAAGGCAGATGTTAATCAGCATGCATTAACTGAGCCTTAAAATGTTCTTGGCCTTCTGCTAGGTTTAGTGAAAGCTGAAAGACATATTGAGTACTGTTGTTGCCCATAGTTGATTATGGTCTAGTTTAGGACACATGTAGAAAAGAGACAACCTGTAATTTACATGAAATTTTCGAAAGGCTGTTTCTCAAAGATCCCTTAAATTCAGACATGACAGCTGACTACATAATAATAAACTACTATTATACTGATCATTTCCAGAGTTTAGATAGTTTAGATCATAAGGTATTCTAAGTTCTGTGAAAATAGAACCTTAGATGAGCCTCCTTCCCATAGTGTAACATTCGATAGGGGTTTACAATGTATGTGTCATGCTATGGACAGCTGTGGCTGGGGTATTCCCTGGCAGGAGGGGACCAGAGCTCAGAAAAGTACCATTATTATTTCCATTTCACACAGGAGCCTAAACTGGCATATTGAGGTTAAATAACTTCAGTTCAGTTCAGTTCAGTTGCTCAGTCGTGTCCGACTCTTTGCGACCCCATGAATCGCAGCACGCCAGGCCTCCCTATCCATCACCAACTCCCAGAGTTCACCCAGACTCACGTCCATCGAGTTAGTGATGCCATCCAGCCATCTCATCCTCTGTCGTCCCCTTCTCCTCCTGCCCCCAATCCCTCCAACCATCAGTCTTTTCCAATGAGTCAACTCTTCACATGAGATGGCCAAAGTACTGGAGTTTCAGCTTTAGCATCATTCCTTCCAAAGAAATCCCAGGGCTGATCTCCTTCAGAATGGACTGGTTGGATCTCCTTGCAGTTCAAGGGACTCTCAAGAGTCTTCTCCAACACCACAGTTCAAAAGCCTCAATTCTTTGGTGCTCAGCCTTCTTCACAGTCCAACTCTCACATCCATACATGACCACAGGAAAAACCATAGCCTTGACTAGACGAACCTTTGTTGGCAAAGTAATGTCTCTGCTTTTGAATATGCTATCTAGGTTGGTCCAAGGAGTGAGCGTCTTTTAATTTCATGGCTGTGGTCGCCATCTGCAGTGATTTTGGAGCCCAGAAAAATAAAGTCTGACACTGTTTCCACTGTTTCCCCATCTATTTCCCATGAGGTGATGGGACCGGATGCCATGATCTTCGTTTTCTGAATGTTGAGCTTTAAGCCAACTTTTTCACTTTCCACTTAATAACTTACCTAGGTTATATACATAGTATGCTGATGAATCTAGGATTTGAACTTTCATATGTGTATCTGTATTTACAATATTTAAGAAAAAAAAGCCCTCTAATTATTCCATCTCTTATAATAATGTTTGAATATTACCATGTGTGCCACGTATTGCTTTAAGTGCTTGACCTACACCATTTCCTTTATCCTGTACAGTGGCCCTCTGAGGTTGACTCCACTGGAAAATGAGTAAGTGAAGCCCTAAATAACTTGCTGTTCATTATATACTTCCAGTGGTGGAACCCAGCTTCAAACTTAAGCATTCTCCAGAGCCTCTATGTGGGCTGGAACCCTGTCCTGCCTTGATGCTATGGCCCAGGCAACCATCATATGCATAACACTCCAGTCTTTCTCTTATGTTTCCCATACTTGTGGCGATTATATAGCATCTTTTTCTCCCTTCTTTTGATTAACAGTGATAAATATTTCACTGTTGGTAATACTGTTCCTAGCCATGGCTATAGTATAGGCCGTTTAATAGATTCAGCATTACTTACCTAACCTGTCCTCTTGCTGGATTTATGGTTTTGTATATAATCTTCATTTCTGGAATGTGAAGTCAAGTGGGCCTTAAAAAGCATCACTACGAACAAAGCTAGTAGAGGTGATGGAATTCTAGTTGAGCTATTTCAAATCCTGAAAGATGATGCTGTGAAAATGCTGCACTCAATATGCCAGCAAATTTGGAAAACTCAGCAGTGGCCACAGGACTGGACAAGGTCAGTTTTCATTCCAATTCCAAAGAAAGGCAATGCCAAAGAATACTCAAACTACCGCACAATTGCACTCATCTCACATGCTAGTATGGAGAAGGCAATGGCACCCCACTCCAGTACTCTTGCCTAGAAAATCCCATGGACGGAGGAGCCTGGTAGGCTGCAGTCCATGGGGTCACTACGAGTCAGACACGACTG
>NW_011494775.1:4084813-4085393 GCF_000754665.1 Bison bison bison | reverse complement strand
ACCCTGCTTATTTAACTTATATGCATAGTACATCATGAGAAATGCTGGGCTGGAAGAAGCACAAGCTGGAATCAAGATTGCCGGGAGAAATATCAATAACCTCAGATATGCACATGACACCACCCTTATGGCAGAAAGTGAAGAGGAACTAAAGAGCCTCTTGATGAAAGTGAAAGAGAAGAGTGAAAAAATTGGCTTAAAGCTCAACATTCAGGAAACTAAAATCATGGCATCTGGTTCCATGACTTTATGGCAAATAGATGGGGAAACAGTGGAAACAGTGTCAGACTTTATTTTTTGGGGCTCCAAAATCACTGCAGATGGTGATTGCAGCCATGAAATTAAAAGACGCTTACTCCTTGGAAGGAAAGTTATGATCAACCTAGATAGCATATTAAAAAGCAGAGATATTACTCTGCCAACAAAGGTCCATCTAGTCAAGACTGGTTTTTCTAGTGGTCATGTATGGATGTGAAAGTTGGACTGTGAAGAAAGCTGAGCGCCGAAGAATTGAGGCTTTTGAACTGTGGTATTGGAGAAGACTCTTGAGAGTCCCTTGGACTGCAAGGAGATCCAACCA
>NW_011494775.1:4082013-4084713 GCF_000754665.1 Bison bison bison | reverse complement strand
ATGATGAGATGGCTGGATGGCATCACCGACTCGATGGACATGAGTTTGAGTGAACTCCGGGAGTTGGTGATGGACAGGGAGGCCTGGCGTGCTATGATTCATGGGGTTGCAAAGAGTCGGACACGACTCAGCAACTGAACTGAACTGGACTGATATAATCTTCTCTTGGTGGCAGAGTCCCAGAGTGGGAGTTATCCTATCAAAGAAACAGGAGTTTTCCTATGGTTTCATATATAGTGGGGCCCAATACTAGTCTGGAGGGTGAGGAAAGGCTCCCAGGATGACCAGCAGATCCATGGCTTTGCCTCTGACACTTAGCTGAGGCAGGCTACCGAGGTTCCCCTGGAGGGAAATATGGAACAGAGCTGGTTCCTGGAAGGGAGGTCCAAGTGTAGAGGGTCAGCTGGGAAGCACTGGTGTTGAGGGAAAGAGAACTAGAGGGGAAGGAAGTGGTCCAAGACCAGTAAAACTTGTCTGTTGAGAACACTATACCAGGAACCCGTGCCAGGAGGGGAGTGCAACTCCATGGAGGATAGCAAGAATCACCACAATGCCAGCCACCAGGGATGTAAGCCCAACCCTTCTGTCCCTGACTTCTTGGTATTAGAGTTATCTAGGAAAACAACACGGTCAAGCATGGGATAGAACAGTATTTTTATTCTCATGAGAAGAGACATCAAGGTCAGCCCCAGTAGTGTGCATAGGTCCCTCATGGCTCAAGGATGTCCCTCACCCCCAGCCTATGGCCAAAGAGCACCCATCTAGTGCCACAGCAGAAGAACCCTCTCCCTCACCGAATGTGACATTCTGAAATGGGGGTGTGTGCCCCAGGGTCATTGACATCCATACTTAAGCAGAACAAAGGAGCACACATTCAGTCTGAAACAAGGAAGGGTACTCTCACAGGCCGATCAGCCTGGCACAGGCTGCTGCTGCTACTGCTGCTAAGTCACTTCAGTCGTGTCCGACTCTGTGCGACCCCAGAGACAGCAGCCCACCCGGCTCCGCTGTCCCTGGGACTCTCCAGGCAAGAACACTGGAGTGGGTTGCCATTTCCTTCTCCAATGCATGAAAGCGAAAAGTGAAAGTGAAGTCGCTCAGTCATGTCCAACTCCTAGCGACCACATGGACCACAGCCCACCAGGCTCCTCTGTCCATGGGATTTTCCAGGCAAGAGTACTGGAGTGGGGTGCCATTGCCTTCTCTGCTGGCACAGGCTGTGTGGGCTCTTTTTTGGTAAGGAAGTGTTCCAGGCCCAAGGCCTAGTCCATGTGGCCAAGCAGGACATGAAAGACTGAGCAGGAGGCTGTTTTTCTCAACAGTGTCCATGGCAGAGGACGTGCCCAGTAAATCTTTGCTAAGGAAATTAGATCCTAGTAAGAGAGCTCTGTGTTAGGGCAGGGCATTCACAGCCCCTGTCAGTGGACATCACTCTCCCTGGACCCTAAGCAGCATCCTGCTGCTAATGCTTTCATGACAAGAGCTGACGTGTCACAGTCTCGTCCAGCGGTATTAGGGAAGGAAAATGATGAAAGCAAACCACTGAAAATGATGAGGGGTCTCCAACCTATTATTTCACAACTACCAGTTAATTTCTCAGTTCTCACTTTAATGAGCAAGATAGTAGGACATTTTTCATGATCCCAAATGCCCAAAGTAAATATTGGAAATACAATCTACAGTTCCAGCTCTTGTATATGTCCATGTATGGCATCAGGCAAAGGAAACCAGAATGTCTCAGATAAATGCCTTGAGACCAGTGATGTTTGATGAAGGTCTACAGCAAGATTCCTCTGCTGAGTTTTCATCAGGTGGGCAAGAGTGAAGAAGATGGGTTGGGCCATAAGTCTGAATTTTAGACTATTTTAGGTGAAAGGCTTTATTTTTTTCCAAGTCCACATGGGAAATAAAATGCTAGCAGCTGCTAAGCTGAACTTAATTGGACTCTCATAGTTTCAAAAGTATATTCCTGAGTATATTGCTATGTTCTCTGCAAAAAATATTATTAATTTGCTTGAACTATTTAGTAAAAAAAAAATACAAGAATATACTAAGACCCACTAAATTGTACCCTTTAAAGGGATGAATTTTATGGTATGTGAATTATATATTAAAAAAAAAGGAATGATAAGAATAAAATACTAATATATAAAAGAAAGACTAAAGACTTTTGTCCAAATATATATATATATATATATATAATTTATCTAAATCTGTCCACATGTTATCTCCAGGATGCCTATTATGTGTTGAGTGTGCTACCTTTTAGAAAGCACTGTGAGCTAGGTTTTCCAAATTATTTTATCTAGACAAAGATGAGTTAGTCTGCCCAGGACACTGGCAGCTAAGTAATAACAAAGCAGAGCTTAGATGCAACCGGTGGCTCCCCTACTTAGAAGGCCCTGTTTGCATCACTGTAGTTCACTGTCCCACAACCGCTAGTAGAGTGCAGTGGTCTCCAGTCACCCCCCGACCCCCCTGCAGCTCATCTCTTCCTGTCGCCGTCCGCGACATCCTTCAGCCCGCAGGTGCTGTTTGCCCCAACGAGGTCAGACAGTGGGCGAGGCAGCGACAACCCGAGGGCCGGACACCGAAAAGCGAACCGCAGGTCCATCCTCAGAGCCGCGCCAGCCCTCCTACCCGCCCCGCACCAGGCAGGAAACCTGGCACCCGAGCGGCGATGACGCCGAAGGCCCGTCA
>NW_011494775.1:4069655-4081887 GCF_000754665.1 Bison bison bison | reverse complement strand
GCGCTGAGAGGCAGGAGCCAGAGCCTCGCGGCCATGGTGAGTGCCGAGGGCCCGCGGTGCGGGAGGAGGGCGAGGCCCAGCCATGCCGGCCGAGGGGTGAAGGGGCCTGGGCAGGCCCCGAAGTGGCCCCGGACTTCGGGTAGCCACGTTTGGGCACCCGGCTCCTGCCGACGCGCTGGTCTGAGACAGGGGTGGCCGTAGCATATTCCAGTTTTCTCTTGCTTGGAATTTCATCGTAGTTTCCGAAATTGCCAACCAGAAAACAAACCACCACGACTTAAGTGTTAAAAAAAAAAAGTATGCAAAGCAATTGTGAAAATTTTTCACTCGTGGTGTGACTGAAGCTACTTGTCGGGTCGTCTAGATTGTCCGCTCGGTGAGAGCAGGCACCGTCTCTCGCTCTCTGTAAACGGGGCCCTGAGTGTTGAATTAACTCATTTGTCTCGGTGTTAATTTTTTGGAGTATTTACTAATAAATTATCTTTTGAGTTGCACACTGATTTTTTTTTTTAAATACCTAGAGGCGCCCGGTCCGTTTCCCCGTTTTATACATTAACATATTGGGGGTAAATTGACTTGAGAGAAAGTTTTAACATGCAGCACCACCTAGTGGGAATATGTTGTATTAAACTCACCGTTTCATTTTCTTAAATTGCTTGTTAGAGCCCATTTGGCAGTTTGAATTTTTTTTTAATAGAAAAAAAATGTGACTCGATGATGGAGAAGATAAGCATTCTGCTTTATGGCCATTAAGGTGAGAACACAAGTTGAGTGCTTACTGTCACCTAGGCGTGTCCTAAGGCATACTTCTATCTCGGGCGCTGGTGATCGAGTACAGTCGTGGCATTGGGGAGGGGTGAATAAACAGGTGCGTTTGGAGTGGCTGCCACGTGCCAGGCTCTGTGCTGGGTGCCTCCACACTTAAGATCTCTTTAAGCCTTTTAAAAATCTTGGCAGGTGTATGTTGTAACATCCACACTCTAAAACATTGCAATTCAGAGAGGCTAAGATTTACTCAGCATCCACAGCTGAAAGTAACAAAGCTAGGCTTGGATTGAAGATTGCTCTCCAGATCCTATGCTTTCCCTGTCTCTCTGCATAGCTCCCACAGAAAGAAAATTAAGTCCATCACGAAGGGTTCTGTGGAATGTGTGTCCTTAAGGGGACTGTTTATCTTATATGGGTGAAGTGACTCCATTTTACAGTTCTGTACGTGGTTCCTATTTCTAGGTAGACACAAGTAGTGACCACAGTTCATGGACCTCACTGGAGATGTGGAGGTTTAGGGAGGAGGAAAACAGCTCAGAGTATGCTCCATAGACTCCCTGTGACTGCTGCATAACCTACAGCATAGTTAATAGTTTTCTTTGCAGCTATTCAATGATAATTCTGTTTCCTTGGCAAAATAGTCTTAGTTGAATTAAAATATTTAAATGTTTAAAATTTTTAGGTAATTTCCTGTAATAGGTCTTCTGTGAAATTTTTCATAGCTGTCATTAAAAAGCTAATGAATAGATACTTTTTAAAATGGTATGTGGTTTTTGATAACAAGCCTTTAAGCATTTTTATTTAATTAAGAGGCATTCTCATTATCGTCTGTTGTAGGGAAGGGTAGCTGACTAAGCAAGGAAGAGAAACTAGAAGGTTGGCTCATTAGCATCCTTTTTTCCTTTTTGCAGATTGTCTATAAATTTACTTACTTTGCCTTCTTAATTACACTGATAAAGGGTTTTAGGATTTCTGAAGTGGGAATGAGTTGAAGTTTCATGGCAGAGTATCCAGCTCAGCCTCTGTTTGCCCTTTGATAAGGAACCCCTAAGTTAGTTCATTCTTTCTGGGGCCAGTCCCTCCCTCACCTGAGCAGGTAGTAGCCCAGCGTAGGGGTAAGACAGGAGGTGCTGGTGGGCAGTTATGCCAGAATGAGAACATGCCTCTTCTGACTTCTCCTAGGGTGTTCTTTCCTTCTGTCTGTCATGCTGCTTAGAGTTCTTTCAGTTAAAAAACAAGTAGCATGGCAAGTGTGGGCCTGTTAACTAACAGAACTCTGGGTGGAGTGTCCTCAGCAGGATGAATAGGAACAAGGTGGACAGTTGTGCACAAGTGCTTCCAAGTGGGCAGTGCTGTGGCCACATGGTTGAGGGAGTTTGTCTTACTGATGCTTCTGAGAAAACTCACTCCGCTAAAGCAAGGGCTTTTTAACCTATAGCCCAAAGGGTGTATGAACGCCCAGAAGTTATTTTACAAAATCCCCTGTAAATGTGCATTTGTTTTTTCCTCTCTGAGGATTGATCGGTCTTAACTAGAATTGAAAGGGGATGATGAGCTCAGATAGTTGAGACCCATGTGAGTAAGGACTGAAGGCTGCTGAGGTGATATGGGGCCATCCAAAGAGAGTGGACCAGGAGTTGAGAGTCCTGAGTTCTAATCCTGGTTCTGCTGCTGGACTTGCAGAGTTCCTTGGGTGAGTGTGTTACCTCAGTTTCCTAAGTCCTGGAATGTTGGCCATTGGTTATGATCTTTGGTAAGATGTCCAAATGGTCAATCTCAGCTTTATCTGTAAGAAACCAGGAAAGCTGAGTTGTAAAGTTAGAGGCGTTTGTAAGGGGTGATAAGCCCACATACCATGGAGGCAACTTATTTTGCACAGAGCTAGTCTTGTTTTTATCTCTTTTGAGAGAGCTTTGTATTTTGAGAACAAAAGAATCGGAGATAGTTAGAAATCGTTGTCCTTAACACTTTTTTTCTGTATCTCTACATAAGTAAAGAGCTGTACATGTATTTGAATTTAACCAAACCTCTACATTTCAGGTATTAAATGTGTTCTTTTCATAGTCAGCAGGTACCCACCAGTTGACTGCAGAGGAGAGGAGCCAGATGATACTTGACCTTAAAGCAGCAGGATGGTTGGAATTAAGTGAGAGAGATGCCATCTACAAAGAGTTCTCTTTCAAAAATTTTAATCAGGTAATTAGTACATATTCTTGCTTGTGCCATGGTTTTTTTTTTTTGGTCACCTTAGGCTGTAACTGTTTCTATTAGTACTGGTTGTCTGGTGCCCTGTGGATCCAGGATCTAAATCTTTTCTTCCTAAATAATTCAGTGATAATTACTCTTTCCTTGTTGACAGTTACTGCCACCCAACTGGGTGATTCTCAACTCTGGAGGAAGGGGATGATTTGTGTGATTTGGAAAAATCAAATTCTGAAACCACTGTTGCTCTGATTTGGTGTTGGTTAGGATATTTAATTCCCTTTCAAATTTTAAATAACACGAATGGAGTGTCAGCTTTTTATATTTATCACAAGGGGCCATGAATAAAAACGGTTGAGAAACATACACCTGCTTGACTGATTTCCTCTAGGTTTCTTGTATGGTTGTCAAGTTTTCTTTCTCCTGATAGTTGCATTTCTGTCTCTAAATCATTCCCCAGGCTGCACCCTCTTCTCTGATTGGTTCATTTTCTCCAAGTCCAATAGCCGGCCCTTGTAACTTTTCTTGAAAGCTGTAACTTTTCTTCAACCTTGAAGGTTGAGCCTTAACAGGGGAACTGTTCCATTAGGGCCCCACCCTGTTTAGAGAGTCATCTCCCATGACTTAGCCTTCAGTTCTTACTCCACTGCATTTATATAAGGTCCATGCTTTAGACTGTTCCATGTTTGTTCAGTTAGTTTGGTAATCCTCTGGACAGATTTATTGTTTTTATTTATATTAGGTGTCAGCATCTAGAAGGCAGAGACCATGTTTGCTCAAATAACTGTCTATTGTACCTAACACAGTTCTGGGTACAAACAAGCATTGGATAAATGCAGACATTGATTACAGTGTTTGCTAGTTTCTGGAAGGGTGTGTGAGGACCAGATTTCCACCAAAGAAACCTTCGACATGTTTTCCTAGTAAATGCCGTTGGCTCCACTGTGCTGCACGCCCCATTCTGCTCTCCATCCATCTGGCTGCCAGCCTTCTGCTGTGTCTCCCACTCCTGAGGAAGCCTGGACCAAGCTGGCTCCTTGTCCCTGCTGCCCCACATGCTTGATGGCTCTTGTCAGGGGCTTAGCACTCTGTGGCTGGTGGCAGGGAATCCCATTGGTACAGTAAGCTTGTGCATAAGCTCTAGGTAGCATTTTCCAAGCTTATTAAAATTCTTACATGTGTACAGCCTGACTTCTTTAAGCCTGGGCTAATTTATTGGGCTTGAACATGTGGCTTAAAGTACTTGAGTAGTGTTGCCTAAGGCTCTGCCCATGAGTCAGTCATCCAGCCCCACTCTTAACCCTGTGCTCAGGGTACCTTTGGAAGCTGTGCAGGGCATCCTTGATTAACAGTAATATTATTCACCAGGACATTTAATTAACTTGACTTTTTTTTTCACCCTACCTTCATTCACCTTTTAGGAGAAAGAGCCAGGTGACAAGAAGATCAGCTGATATCAGGGCACATACTCAGAGAACCAGCCCTGAGATTATGTCCTGGGGTCAGTTTTCCAGCCAGGCTCCTGTGACTTCAGCATGTAATGGCCTGTAATGGCAACTGATGTCATGACAAATGTCAGCGCCCACCATCCAGAGACCACCAGGAACATGGCCATAGCTGAACAAGTTGGGCTGTTGCTTGTTGCAGTGAGGGAGAGCACTTACCCTATACGGGGGGCCTTGGGGCATCTCCGGAGGATGGTGTAGGGAAAAATTTATCACAGGGTTTGGGCTGGTGCTAGTGATTTTGGAGTCTTTAAGGGTCAGGGCTTAGATCTGTGTTGGATGCTGTCAGAAAATGGGTTCTTCTATGACTCACTATTTTAATAAATCTAGTCTGTAGGGAGAATGGACTCCAGTGGGACCAAAGCTGAAATTGGTAAAGCAGCAGCAGTCTCTCATTAGCCTGGGGAAGGGGGTGGGGGTTTGGTATTTTGTGATTTGGACAGTGTTTAGGTTTTGTCTGTGTTGAGATATTGTGGAGTGGTGTCCGTGATTCTCTGTATTCCACTCTGTTATTGTCATGAGTACAGTCATTGTTACAGGAATGGTTTTATTTTTGTTCTCATCTTTCATGGTCACAGGGCAACCCTGTCTGATGTTGATTTTCAACACCATGGCCTAGATGTGAGTGCCAGGAAGGCTTCTAGCAACTTAGAGGCTTAGGCAGTCATAGTCCAGGCAGCTGCCACGTGTTGGGCTGAATTTGTCTTTTTCACAACTAATGTTTAGAGTGGTGACCCTCTGGCCCTGTTAGATCCTCGCTTATCTTTCACTTGTTTTTCAATATAGAAAAGGTACATTTTAAATTATAAAGCAATGCTATATAACATTAAAATAGGGTGGTATAAATAAAAAAAAGTTTCCTATTGCAACTACTTCCATTTTTTTTTTTTTCCTATTCTCTTGTGGTCTTTCTCCACATGTATAGTTTATTCACAATGTGACAATTGTACACACATTTAAATTTCTAAAAAGTAGTTTAATTTTTATTGTAAAGGTAATACTCATTAACGAATATTTATTAGGCACCTCCCCTGTGCCAGACACTAATTTAAGTGCATGTAGCTCCCATTCTAGTGGAGAAGTTAGGCAATAAACAAATGAATAGATAGTGTAATTTTAGGTAGTGATAAGTCATGAGGGAGAGTAAAGCAGGGTATTGGCATGGAGAGGGGTGAAGAGGTGAGCACACTGTTTATGATGGAGGGGCCTGGGGGGGGACTCTGAGGCCTGAGTAATACAAGGGAGTTCAGCACGTGAGGAACTGGAGAACGAGCACTGTGGGTAAAGAGACATCAGGGACCAGATTCCTAGAGCAGCAGGGATCTTGGTGTGACCGTGGAAGAGCCAGGAGGCCAGCGTCCTGGAGGGGACAGAAGGGAGAAGGGGTTAAAGAGAGGGAGGGGCCAAGCACAGGAACTTTGTGACCTTGACAAGGAGTTTGGGTTTAATCCTGTGAAAGACAGCTCTTGGAGAATTGCAGGCAGAGAAGTGCCATGGTTCTAAAGAGCTCACCCTGGCTGTTCCGCTATGAGCAGATGGTGGAAGGGCAAGAGTGGCAGCAGGCAGAGTGTGGAAGTTGCCATGTAATAGGCTAGGCAGGAGATGGTGCGAGACCGTGGCAATAGCAGTGGAATGTGGAGAGAAATGAAGGATTTCTCATTTATTTTGAAGGTAGGACAATCCAGACTATCAGATTGGATGTGGGGAGAAGGAGAGGGTCAAGGATGATCCCAAGGCTCTGCCTCAAGCAGTAGGGTAAAGGGCGGTGTCATTTTCTTGGCTGAGGAAAGTGGGGCAGAGATCAGGGTAGGGAATTATGAATCCCTGTGTTGGACATGTCAGGTTTGAGATACACCTAAGTGGCGATGTCAGTCAGCAGCTGGAGATATGAGATCAGAGTTCAGGCGGGAGATAACAGGGAGCCTCCAGAAAGGGTAACTGAGAGCACCATCGTGCATGGGATGGGCTGGAACGAGCAGGTGGAGGTGCAGGCACGCCATGTCCATTGTGATAGGAAGGAATGCTGAGTGTACGTGTACAGGTGCAGGTAGGTTGCTACGTTTGTCCTGGGAAGAAGAGGTGGTTTTCTCTTTTGATGGCTTCTATTTTTTTTAAGTGAAGTCATCAACTGAGAATGAGTCAGGGTGGGAGGGAGGGGTGTTGGAGATCTGGGGAAATAGGAAAATAGGCAAGAAACAGTTCTCTCAGAGACTAAGACAGTGAAGGAACTAGTGAAGTGTGGTTGGTTGCTGAGCAATTCTCAGTGTCACTGGAGATTTATGGGCAAACATTTAAGGTGAAGATCCTGTGTGTTTTTACACAGGCTTGGAGAAGGTGCTGGGTTGGGCTTAATGAAGGCTGAAGTGTTTTGTTTTTTTTTTTTTAATTCTTTTATTGAAGTACAGTTGATTTACAAGGTATTCTTACTGTTCAGTGATTCGGTTTTATTTGTCTGTGTACACATTATTTTTCGTCTTCTTTTCTATTATGGTTTATCATGGTATAATTTCTTGTGCTGTATAGTAGGACCTTGTTGTTTATCCACCCTCTATGTAATAGTTTGCGTCAAGTAATTTCAAACTCTAGTCCATCCCTACCCGTCAGCAAATCTGTTCTTTACGTCTGTGAGTCTGTTTCTGTTTTGTGGATAGATTTGTGTCGTATTTTAGATTCCATATGTAAGTGACAGCATATGGTATTTCTCTCTCTCTCTCTGATGCATTTCACTTAGTATAATCTCTAGGTCCATCCATGTTGCTGCACAGGCGTTACTTCATTCTTTTTATAGCTGAGTAGTAGTCCATTTTTTTATATACACTGCATCTTCTTTATTCCTGCATCTTTTGATGGACACTTAGCTCATTCCCACGTCTTGGCTGTTGTGAATAGTGCTGCAGTGAACGTAGGGTGCATGTATCTTTTTGAACTATCTTTTTGTCCAGATACGTGCTTAGGAGTGGGATTGTTGGATCATATGGCAACTCTGTTTTTAGTTTTTTTAAGGAACCTCCAAACTGTTTTTCATAGTGGCTTTACCAATTTACATTCCCCCCAGCAGTAGGAACGGGGAGGGTTCCCTTTTCTGGACGCCGTCTTCTGCGTTTACTTGTGGACGTTTTCATGGTGGCCGTTCTGGCCGGTGTGAGGCGGCACCTCATTGTAGCTTTCATTTGCATTTCTCTAGTGATTAGTGCCCTTGTGCATCTTTTCATGTGCCTCTTGGCCATCTGTATGTCTTTTTTGGAGAAATGTCTATTTGGATCTTCTGCCCATTTTTGGAATAGGTTGTTTGTTTTTTGTCGTTGAGTTGCGTGAACTTTTAACAAGCACTGAACTTTTGACAGAAGAGTGCAGTGGCGGAATAGAGGGCAAGGAAACTAAGGACATGTGCAGATAAGGGGTCAGAATATTGGACCTTGGATGTGAGAGATGGAGAGTGAAGAGGTCGGAGCGTCAACTAACGCATTGTCTCTGCACGGCAGTTAAGTGACGTTTATCAACTTTTAAAACACACCCATTGTCTGAATCTACACATTTATTTTCTAGGTACAGCTCCCCGTGTATGCCAAATGGATATGACAAGATGTCCACTGTAGCCCCGTGGGCTTGTAATTTCTTTACTGTGAGCAGGCATTTCCACGTGCATGTGTACACCTTGCTAAGCCCGTGTCTCCCTCACTGCAGCCCTGCCCTTAGCAGAGTTACGGGAGGCCCGCTGTGCTCCATGTGACAGCACTCTCCAGGCCTTGACTTCATACCCTGGAGGGAATTGTGGGCAGAGCTGATGACCCGCATCTCCCTTAAAAGACTTCACTCCACACTGGGTGTTAGCATATATATATATTTGGTCTTTGCTGAATATGTAGGTAAAAAATGTTCTGTTTTGTTCGCTAAGTAGGGTGTGAACATTTTTCAGTTCTTTACACAGTCTTGTCATTTTACTTATAATAAATCTTTCAGAAGTGAGATTACCTTTGTTGGGTGTTACAGTTTTTAAATGCTTTGCTTATGTGGTGGGTATACGTGAAACGGTAGCATAAGTTTGCTTTAGAATTCATTTATTTTATTGCTGTAGAAATTGAACCACACATTTTAGAAGGATTTTCATTTACCCTGGATGAAAAACCTACTTCTCAACGCTTTGGGTTATACTAGGTTTTACTATAAAGAAGATTTTTTTTTTTTTCCGTTCAGACATTTTATTCCAAGATATGGTTAGTTCCAAATAGTTCACGTGCATTTGGTAGCTCAGATCAGTGCAGATACTTAGTGACTATACGTGTGAAAATAAATTCCCAAGGGGTCCTCATGGCATAGGTGGAGGAAGTGGCCGTGGGTTTCAGTTGCCGTCAGCCCACTGTCTTTCCTCGGTGGCGATGCAAAGGCCATGGTGAGACTCTATGAGTTCTCTGAGCACAGCAGTGCCAAGGCTGAGGCAGGAAGTTTCGACATTTGGAGTGCTTAGACTCAGGGTGGAGTCAGCATTTGTAAAGGAGTTTTGCTTTTCTTTCTCTTCGTGTAGACACAAGGAGGGAGAGGTCTCGAAGTGACATGTAAATGTATTCTGAGGTGTTTGGCAACTGCAGGGTGACTGCATTGAAAGAACAAAATGTCAGTTAGAAATGTGGGTGTGAGCCTTCCATAAAGATACATTTTAATAGGCACTGTCATGTGGGGACAAGTGGGAAGCTTACAAAATCAGGAAATTTTATGCTTTGGGAGCAGGTGCCGAGGGTGAAGCTTTGGAACCCAGGCACCAACTACCCAAGATGCCAGCAGATGGAGCCCTCCAGGGCAGGAGCCAGGTGGTCCCGACAGCATCAGAGGCCTCCCCCCGCCACGGGGGAAGGCTGTCTGATTTCTCACTCATGGATACTGGACCTCTGGTGTTCAGCACAGAAACAAACTTGTATCAGAAATAGATAAAGAGTGGGGATGGGGTGGCTGACCTAGTTTGGTACCTTTGAGTGAATGAAGAGTTCTGGGTACAGGAGATACAGAGTTTCCACTTGGTGATGGAATGCACTTTTGATTCAGGAGCTTTGTGAGAAAGAACTGTAGTTCTCTGCATTCCTGGAGGAGCTCCTATACCTTGTCTATGGTTTATTGGGTGGGCCTGCCTGCAGGGCATTCGATTTTGTTAGAGGGACTCTTAGGAACTGGCTGCTGCCCGGCCAGGTTTAACCCACAAAAATGGCTCTTTTGTTAGTACATGGTTCAGTCTAACAGCTGGTCCAACTAGACTATCTCTCGCAGGGCAGGGTCCAAGCTCTATTCATGCTATATCTTGTTCATCACATTTTGGTTAATGTAACTGCTGCCATTAAAAGATTTCAGGCACTGGGGTGGTAAGAGGCCTTCAGAATGGCCTAGGCTGTGGCAGCAGCGGCAGTGGGGGGAGGTTTCTCTGCGTCTAGCCACAGTAGCACCATATGTGAGTTTGGGGTTTGTAAATTGGTTTCTATTCCTGTGTCTGGAGCTCCTGCTGTAAAACAGTTGAAAGTTACTGTCACTGACTTACTTTGTAAAGATGTTTTATTGAGGAATTTGTTAATAGGCTTATGGTTAACATTTTGAAACACTTAGTGAAGTCAAAGGCTTGTTGATACCAGCAGACAGACAACTGTTAATGAAAATCTTAACGGTCCTCAAAGGACGTGGGTGGAGGTCTCAGGCGCTGTCCTTGTGAAAGAATTAGTTCAGGTTTTATTGTTCATTGTTGTGTACCACATCTTGGTGCGCATCAAAGCTATGAGTCAGTAATGCTGTAATATAAGTGTCACGTCTGACACTCTGGAAAGTGGGTGTTCACTGCCTGGTGAAGGTAGAGAAACACTAAAGTGGGAATGTTCCTGAGGCTTCAGCACCATGGAGGTTAGAAAGTATCATTTTGCTTTTAAAGTTTAGACTAGTATCTGTGTGCTCAGGAGCCAGGTAAAGTGAAAACTTGATCACACCAGTAGCTTGCTCATAACATGTGCCCACAGATGGGCTTTGTTAGCCAGCTAGAACCCTAAGAAAGTGTTCATAGTTATCATTGGAGTAGAGAGTAGAGATGCTCACATTTATGTAAACTTTTTTGGTAAGTATTTTTGTAAACTTACCTAAAATTTAAGAAGCTAGTAAGAATATCTGTGTGGTGTATTCATGTTGGTTTTCACTTTGAAGTTGTTCCTGGAGCCCTGGGAAGGACACGCTGATGTTGTCAGGTGGTGGCTGGGATGTTGGTTTGATGTCCATCAAGATAGGGAAATTAGAGCCTAAAATGTTGTCATTCAGAGTCTTGCTTCTGCTGTTTATGTCATAGAATAGGTTTAGGCCTGATGTGTATTTGTAAAAACACATGTGATAGATAGACGAGGGGAAATGTAAAACAGGTGTAAAAAATGCAAATATGACACCATGCTGCAATGTGAAAACGCTGTGGTCATTACACCGTCCTTTAATAAAAATGGACTTTTAACTGCATCGTTTTTTCTTAGTCGTATAGTAAATCTTCTGTTTACACAACTTTGCCTGAGTATTTTGTAAAAGTCAAACAGCCAAGAAATATAATTTCCTCAAAAGTCTTTGTCTTGCCCTTTTACAGATGGCGTAAAATCAGGTGTGTAAAAAATAAAAAGCAGTTTGAGCTGACGTGAAAGGTATTTCAGATTTATGCTTTGCAGATGATATTGGTATGATTAATGCATTCATTGCTTTTTTTTATTGCTTTTCACAGATAATGTACATGATGCATGGAAAATGTTGTGGGTTTAAATCTTTGCCAGGTTTAGACTGTGAATATCAACAGATGTTATCATATAAGTACTCTAATTATTATAAAATAAAAAATTTGTCATGAAATGCATTGACATAAATTTCATTTATGTAAATTGCTTTCATTAGTATAAAACCTTAGTGTAGCTGTTAGGGTTTGAGAAGCACTTTAGATGAGATTAACTTGGTATAATGTGGTCACAAATGGGCTGCTTTAAATTTAACTGACAAGAAAATAACACTCGAAAGGAAATTACCGAGGCATTTGATTTTAGCCTGCGTTGCTGGTGCCGCTTAAACAGGCTGAATATGAATTAATAACAATGGACTGCTGGCTCGATAATTACGGAAAATAATTTAAAGGAGACCTTAAGTAACCACTTAAAAATATTTTGGTCTTGTTCTTTTCTGTTTTTCTTTGGTACGCCAGTCCATTGCTTCAGTGCAGCCTCTATCAATAGCATTGAGGTTTGCACAGCAAGAATTTGGTCAGTAGAGTTTTGGTGCATTAGAGCCATGACACAGAAACTTGCATCCAGCTGTTCTGAAATACAGGCCTTGGTGCCTGATGAAGTGGCTTTCTCAACTAGTCAGCTCTTGCGAGCAGCAGTCAGTTCCACACTCAGGTTTCTGTGGCCAGGTGGTGTCCAGTGCTTCTCCGACCTCAGGAGGCACGTGGCCCACCTGAGCTCTCCCTGGCTCTGAGCTCTCCGTGTTGTGCTCTTCTCTGTGTAACCTTTATATAACAAAGCAATACACCCTCTCCCCTGTCTTGCAGGTAATTTATTGTCATCATATTGCCCTTCTGATCCAGGCTGGATTGAGCTATTCTGACTAATTCACTAGAATTAGTCTCCTGAATTTTACAGAAGGACACTGAACCAGACCGAGATCATGGCCTGGCCGTGGTCACTTAGGATCGCATCACAGTTACTAGGTGCCAGACTCATCTCTGGTTCCCTTAGCAATGTTTTTAGATCCTACTCTGGTATAGAAAG
>NW_011494775.1:4016690-4069555 GCF_000754665.1 Bison bison bison | reverse complement strand
TTTTTTTTTTTTTTTTTTTTTATTTCTTCTGTGTTTTCCTTGTTTTCCAAGGATTGTCTGTTGGATTACTTTTCTGCCTTAAATGGATTTGACAATACTTCCCTGAGAAACGGACTGTTCACCAGCTAGAACAAACAAAGCTGTACTTGTGTGGGAGCAGCCCAGATATCACTGTTGAGCAATCGGAGGTTATGGAAAATGATTTAAAGGAGACCTTTACGTTTATTTGCATAGTTTAATTGTATTGTTAAAATCAGTTTTAACAAAATAGCAAATGCTACTCATGAATCAGTTTACTCCTGTGCTCTCAGCTGGTAAGGCAGGATTGTGGCCTTCTGCTATATCATTCATCAAACTGGCTTGAACGCCTTGTCCTTGCCACCACAACCCTGGCCATGGACATGCACCATGTGCCCGAAGCAGGCCCAGTTGGGGCTGGGTGCCACATGGTCTCCCCACTGAGAGCCAGAAGGCCTGTCTCCGGCAGGATCAGTGAGTGTAGCGAGATTTCTGGGCTGGCACCCGCTGAAAGACTGGCACTGTCTAGGCCCAAGGCCTGGAAGGAGGAAGATGCAGAAGAAACACCTGATCTTGTCCCTGCCCAGCAGTGTTGCCAGTTTTGTTGTGGAGGTGGAACGTCTGGCTTGTATAAGATATGGGTAGTTGATCTTTTAAACTGCCGTGCTAACCAGGCACTAAAATATGAAATACTAAGATGCTGAAAGAGGTGTAATCCAGGAAGCCTGCCTGGAGCGGGGGTGGGGGTTTAATAAATCTGAGAGGTTTTATAGAGGGCAGGAGTTACGGGGGAGGGGTCGGCAGGTGGCATAGGTCAGGACGAGGAGCAAGAGGGCACATCTTACTGTGACATGTGGGGGCGGTGAGCTGGGCTGAAGGCTGGCAAGGAGGGTCCTTGTGGCACTCTCTCCCTCTTTGAGCATTGCCTCGGGTTTAACATCTCTGTAAGCAAACTCTTAGCTTTCTGTCTTTCCTACAGGGAAATTTCCTCAAAGAGACCTGTTTGTTTGTCTCAGCTGGACCACCATTCTCTCAAGCCCCCAGGCCTGAAACTGAAGAGTTGGCTTGGCAGTCAGTCACCAGGGACCGGCCTGACTGTGCTTCCCGTCTGGGTGCACCTCCCCTGCGCCTTCCTCTCCTGGAGGCCATGGCTTTTTCCTGACGCCTTTTTGTCTCTAGGCCCTCTGCCTTCATTGGCTTTCGTGCTGCTTCACTGTAACCAAGTTGGTCTCTGCTCAGAAAATCCCAGTTCCTTCCTGTTAGGTTTTCTAGGACATCATCTTCTCAGAGGATTTCAAAGCCACCTGCCGTCCCTAACCTTACCTCTTGAGTCTGTTAGTTAGAGGTTAGAACGGTGAGGTACCTGAGTCATCCTAGTCATGCCCTCCACTGAAGAAGTGGGGAAAGCAGGGATGGGGGAGTAGGAACAGTAGTGTCCATAGTGGAGCCAGAGCTCCCTCCCTGAATGTTTCGGTTCATTTCTTTCCTGATCTAATCTGTTCTTCCCCCTCCTACACTGCATCTCACCTACGCCTATCGTGTCCCCATCTGACCACATGCTACACATTTTGAGAAAGGTTTTTGTTTTTTTTTAATCTTATGCACTCAACACTAATAAACAGTTACTGTGCACTTACTGTAGGCCGGCACTGTGCTGGACACAGAGGTGCTTTGGTGAGCAGAGCAGGTGTTTCCCCTATTTCCGTGGTGCTTACAGTATAGTAGGGGGAGAGAGAGCATAATCAAAGAAAATAGTGCATATAGAATTGCCCATTGTGATAAGTGCCATGAAGGAACATCCTAATAGTTAATGCTTAATGAACACTCAGACTTTGGGCCAGGACCTACGTGGTGAGGACTTCACACGTATTTACTCATTTAATCCTCACAAATCCCTATATTCACAGAGAACATTTGACTCATTTTACAGATAAGGATATGAAAGTTTAGATTAAGGAACTTGCCCAAGGCCCCACAGTGGAGTTGGGCTTTGAGCTAGTCAATCCCTGCATCAGTTTATTAGTGTGGATACCACCTCTCCTGCAGAAAAGAGAAAAATGTGGGAGAGGAAAATGGGAAACCCAAATTCAGCTGGAGGAGAGCTGTCAGGGAAGACCTCTTTAAGGAACCAATAAGTTGATGCTTTTTCTTTTTATTCCTTTGTCCATTTGGTATTTTATTTGCACGTGTGTATTGCATCCCTAGGAAAAGAATATCAGAATTTTCTTTCCTTTGTTTTTGTTTTGCTTCTTATGATGCCAGCTGAGGTTGTCAGCGTAAGGAAACCAAATGGGCAGTCTGCCATATTTTTAGGTCTTTGAGCTTCACATCAAATCTGGGACTGATGACTCTACACTTGTTTAACCTGTCTGTGGGGTTAACAACGATTTTCCCAGCTCTCTGATCATCAGTGATTTCAAATTTGCCAGTGTAACCATTCTTCCTTACTACTCTTAGAAACTGGACGATGACTTTGGAGCACAGTCTAGTAAGAACCTGGTGTTTGCATCTCTTTGGCATCATCGGTGTTCTTAGAGCGTCAGCCAAGACATTCATGTACATAGGACGTGGTGGCCGCACAGAAAGGCGACAGGAAGGGTGAGGGTGCAGTGTAATGGACAGTGGGCAGACTGTGGGGACCTAGAGGGTGAAGTGGACACAGAAGGCGGCAAGAGTCACACGAGGGGAACAGCAAGGAGGCTGTTGCATTCGTCCAGGTGAGGCATCTTCGCTTGGTGGACACAGCAGGAGATGGTGGACTGGGGAGTGATGGAGGGAAGCAGAAAGGTCTGGAGGCTGGAGCTGCTTTCCGTTCTTTACATGAGCAGGAACCAATGATGCCATACACAACTCTTGCAGGGCATAAAAATATCAAGAGAAAACCCACGTTTCCCTGAGTAGGGAGGAATGGTGATGGGTGGTGAGGAAGAAGAGCAGGGGATTTTAAGAATGACTTTCAGGTTAAGGACCTGAGGAAGTGAGTGGTCAGAAGTGACATTTACTGAGTTGGGTAAGTGTGGCAAAGGAACAGGATTTGGGTGCGGGGATCAAGGTTTCTGGTTTGGATATTGTTAAGTGTAAGTTGCTATGAGACATCCCTAAATCACCTCCAAGAAGGTAGCTTTATGTCTGGGTTGTAGATAACTGGGGAGACATAGATGTGTATGGAACCAAGCCAATATAATAGATGAGGTCACCCAGGCAGAAACTGTAGTGTGAGAAGAGGCGAGGACTCAGAACTCAATCCATTAAGGGGTTGGATAGAAGAGGAGGTGCTTGCAGATCACTGAGAAAGACTTTATAGTGAAATAGGAAGACAGTCAGGCCAGTGTTGTACACAGAATCCAAAGGAAGACAGTGTTTTAAAAGGGAGAGTGGAATCCGCTCTGCCAACACTCCAAGTAAGGTGAGTTCTGAAAGATTATCACAAATGAAGCAGCCTGGAGTCATTCGTGGCCATCAGAAGGATGATTCAGATAGGGTGGGGGGGTGCAGGCCAGCCTGCAGAGGAAGTGAAGCCCACGTGCCTTATATACTTCTTTGTAGCCACAAATGTTAGTCTCCTGTCTGTCCTTTCTGTTTGTAATTCAGCCCTTGCATGGTCTTATTTGTTTGTGATTTTCTTTCAGCCTTGTTTGATATTCAACCTGTGAACATTAGCACTGAAAGGGATGAAGCAAATGAGGCCTAGGGGTGAAGCTGACAGAGAACCAGTGGCAGAATTAGGATGTAAGTGCAGCTTAGATCATGTAACAGAAGAATGCGACGACTTAGCTTTGTCTCTGTGCGTCTCACGTGTAAGTAAGTACCTTGAGGGCCAAGGCTTGGGGTGCGCTTGTGAACTTCTCCCACAGTGTCCTCCCTGTATCGTCTAGGTGTTTTGAATCCATGAAGCCCCTTGATTAGGCTCATATAGGTGACCCTGGTCAGTGCCCTTAGCCTCAGGGGAACATAGTGTTTTTTATCTTTTTGTCTTCTACAGGTTATTACCTAAAACTCTCACCAGGGACTTCTCATTCCTTACTCCTAGACACAGATGTTTCTGAACGGTGACCAACTTATTGGCGCCTAAGTTGCTGTGTATGATGGGATGCTCTTTAGGGCCATGGCGCCCTTCCCAGCAGAACAGCACTGACGTGTGCCTTTGTTCTGCAGGCAGTTTAAAAGTGTTGGAGAAAGAAACAGGCCACTTGTGGCATCTCTAGTAAATCACCTCCAATGAGGAATGGCTGGGGTTGGCACTTGATATTTTGGCTCCACAGTTCAGCCACACACACCCAGACTTTTATAAATCTTGGTGTCCTGAGGGACCATGGCAGGTTCTTCCAAGACTACAGATGTCACACTGCTGAAGGCCTTTTACCTGTTATCAATTAGGCACTCATTTCTGTTTCCAGACAGTTCTTTTAATCTCAGATCCCTTTCCTTTTCTGTAGCCACTGGTTCAGCCCTCTTGGCTGACTTTCTTTTCTTTCTTTTTTTTTTTAAATCGTAACTTGGTGGTCTTCCAGATAGAAAAGTTTTAAAAATTTGATATGTTTTTATTTTATTTTATTTATTTATTTTTTTTGAAACCGCTGAATTACCGCCCCTCCAGCCAATCCCCGCCCAGCCCTAAAAATTTGATATATTTTTAATGTAAACATTTTTTGATATAAAAATGTTACTTTAAGGTCTTTCTTAATATTGATAGGTAATTCTAATATTGCATTATTTACCTGAAATGCAGCCAAGTCAGTTTTCTTTCTGACAGTTTGGAGAGTCACAAAGTATTTTACGAACCAGTGAGTGTTTTCTAGGCATTAGTAGCTCATTGTTGGGTGACCTGGGAAATAACGTAGGTGGTTTCATTGAAGCTTCCCAGCAGCCTTGTGAGTTTGGGTATTAGGAAGCCAAGTTGAGGAGTGGTAGGAAGGAAGCTGCTCAGACTCACAGAGGAAGCAGCAATGAGCCGTCCTTCCAAGGCCCTGCTTCCTACTTACTCTGAGGCCACAGCTCTTTTCTAACCCAAGTCTGTGTTTTGAAGGATTGTGGAATAATTCAAGATATGGATGCTATTCTATTTAGGAACATCCTAGACCTTTGAATGAACAACTTAACTGTTCAAAATTGAGTCTGTTTCTTTGTTATATTTAAGGAATGGTGTTTGTTTTGGAGGGCTTCAAAGAGGCGATGTGTTCTTTGCATATTTTAAAGGAGAGGGTAGGTGGCTACTGATAGGAATTTGACCTGTAAATTGCTACATGGTTCTGCATGCCCTGTCCTGAAAGCATTAGTTGATTGACCAGTTACTTGTCCTAAGTCAGTTGTAGATTGGGGGTCAACTTCTACTTGGAGGAGAAAGTCACATTCAGATAGAACGTCTGCAGAGAGCCTCTAAAAACTTAACTTTGTAAATTAGAACTCTGCACAGAGAAGACACACTTCTGCATTGAGAGATGCCAGCTTTCTGACCATTCAGCTGTGGATACAGATGTGTAGAAGAGAGGGCCATTGTAATTCTAAATGTCTTCATCTATGATTCTGTTATGTAAGCTTGAAAATGAGTCTCTTCCATCTTCTTATTTGTTTAAAACTGTAAGCTTTAAATAGAAGGGTTTAACGTTTGTGGATTCCTCATATCCCACAGAGATTAACCAGGCCACTCTCTCTTACGGGAACGATAGCACCCTGTTAGGTTTGTGTGGTCTGTTTAGCTTATTAATAAATACTTTTTTTTTTTCCTGATTGCATAGTATGTTTTGTAACTTGGAAAACACAGTAAAGTACCAAGAAGAAAAATCTGTCTTTTGCCCACTTAGGAAGCAATATGCGTGAACACGTATTTTGTGAGTATACATGTATGTACATGGTGGTGGTTTAGTCACTAAGTTGTGGCCGACTCTTGCGACCACATGGACTGTAGCCCACCAGGCTCCTCTGTCCATGGGATTCTCCAGGCAAGAATATGGGAGTGGGTTGCCATTTCCTTCTCCAGGGGATCTTTCCCACCCAGGAATTGAACCTGGGTCTCCTATATTTCAGGCAGATTCTTTACCAACTGAGCTATGAGGGAATTTCCTATGTATGTACATATGTTTATATATATATATTTTGAGTCATATTGTGGACACTTTTCTCAGTCACTTTTTTTCTACTTCATACATGGTGAACATTTTTTCCTGTCAGTAAAATATTTTGCTTCATGATTTTTAATGGTGGGGTATATAGAGTATTCCATTGAACAGAAAGGCCCTGTTTAATTTAACCAGTGCCTTTCTATCATAACTAACCTCGTAGCACAGATGAGACTTGGTGAGCCTACCTTTTCTAAATGCTCCATATATTAATAAATGCTGTCCATTTATCACAAGCGTATCATACCAGGTTCTTCTTGCTTATGATACCCAGGATCTTCATGCCCACTGAAATCTGGCATAGATCCATTTATTTGTTAAAGTAAATGGAAGTCATCATCTAGATTGCATTGACCTGTTGAAGCTAAAAAATCAAGCCCTTCAAGTTACTTGAGAAGGTCAGAAGGAAAATGTTTCGTTATAGGGCTTTATAGCTAACATTCTCACAGCTTAGGGCAATGGGGTAGGGAATATTTTCATAGAAATATTTCTCTTTTAGAGATTTTTTTTTTTTTTCAGATAAAGAAGGCTTGTGTAATTCGGGAAGAGTTATTTCATAGGAAATTAAATCTTTGTAAATCCTCTATCACATTTCCACACTTGCCAGTTCTCTGGCAAATGATGGCTTTTGAGTGGTTCAGAAAGGGTTTCTTAAAAGGGAACAATTGTATATTTTATACATATTCTTTTTATTTTTGAATTGAGTATGTAAGAGAAACTTATGTTTTCTCTTTGTATTTGTCTGTAGTGATATTGCTGGTTCTCAGACTTGAAATAGTGATTACTTGTAATGATTTTTTTAAAATTTCACCTGATGAAAATGTTTTCTTGGACGTTATGAATGGCTCCAAAGAACTTTAAAAGCCCAACCAGTGATGTTGGCCAGGCACTTAGAGATCAGTAGTTGTTACGTCTTGGTTTGGTATGCCTAGTGGTGTCTAATCATGTTGTGTGCTTGGGAACCATGAAAGAATTTTCTTTTCAAGTCTTAGTGCATCATTTTTCCCAACATTGATCAAAGGATGGAACACTAGTATTGTATACGTAGCCAGGGTATTCATAACTGTCTTACATTCTTAATCTTTTGGCTATTTGGTTGAAATATATCTACGCCTCTTAAATATTGAAAGCATAATATCTTTTAACCTACAACTGCAGAGTTAAAATGAATTTTATGTGAAATATTTAGTTGTGGACCACATCTTCAGCTTTTTATATGCCACAGTGGTCTTGTTTTTTTCCCTTCCATTGTCTGATAGTGAGGTCATTTTCAGTCCTCTGAGAAATTCTATTCCCAGCCAGATGCGGCTCATATATTAAAAGTAGCACCTGTGGCTAATATCACAGCAGCTTACCATAAATTTACATGGTAACTAGGATTATATCTGTCAAGACTGTTAAAAAACATCTAGATTTAATTTGATTTCCAGTATTGTAGAAGCTATCCAACATTTTGCTTCATAACTATATTTTAAAAGTTAAAAATCACTCCATTGTTAAGTTTTATAGCACTCCTAGTGCCCATTAAGTTGATTTGTTCAATGGAGGTCAGAGTAAAGCAACTTGGCTACATTAAGATCGGAAACCAACCCATTTGTGACAAATTTAGTCCTTTCGTGTGAATCTTCTCAGCGTCTCTGCGCTGATTGGATTCAGGTGTAGCTTATGTCAGTAGCATTTAACCTCAAAAGAATGAGCAATGTGATTGGCTTGTTGTAAATTATGGAGTATTTTGCCTTTGCTTGTTTAAATGTAACTGTTGACTCTGGTGCCCGTGCAGACTCTGCTCCACTGCATCTGCCTCTAAACGAGTAGTTTGGTCTTAAAGACATCTTGGAAAATTGCGGTACATGCCCTCGCTTCTTTCCCTTCTTTATGTGACCCTTCCTAAACTGTTTTATTCCCCATTATCCTTTGAGTCGTCTCCCACATGTTATGATTTGCACACCTGCAGTTATAAAATTATTTTGGGGTGTCATTATATCATGTTGTTCACCAACTTTCCAGCATTTATGAATACAATAATGATTCACTGTAAATCAAAATAATTTACAGGTTACAGAGAATCTGCTCCTACAAATAAGAATTGAATGATGAATTTCTTTAGTGTCCTCCCATTTGAACATGGGTCCTTAAAAAGAAACCCGTAACAACATATTTCTTTGTGTTTGTGAATTAAAGTGTAAGTTCAGCCTTCTGGACATTTGTTTTTAAGACTTGTAAACAAACATAAGCCAATTAAGAAATAAGCAACATCTCTTTCGGAATCAATAGTTGTAATTGCCTTAGTACTAATCTTGCTCCTGAGTGAGAGAATCCTAAGCATGGATTGCAGGTGCGGTGAAAGCACCTGGGCACAGGGGTCCCTGAGTGGGCGTGTCCGTGAGTGGGCGTGTCCGTGAGTGGGCGTGTCCCTGGGTGGGCGTGCCCATTTTAAGTTGAAACAGTGCAGGGGCAGTTTCTGCTCTGTTGGTAACCTTTCCGGAGGGAAGTCCATGAGCTTCTTTGAGCCTGAGCCTCACCAAGGAAGTGGAATGGTGGCCAAGAATTATTATGCTGAAAAGGTTGTGGTGATGGAAAAAATGATTAGGAGTGAAGATAAAATTATATATATTTAGTGTGTTACCAGGTGTAGTCAATCACATAACAATATAAGAAAATACCGTAATGACCAATTCGGAAATATTTTTTTATGTGTGAATTACACATCTCTTTTTTAAGTTTTGTACTTGGGATAAATTTAGCTCCTATGGTGACTTAGGTGCTCTACTTAGGAATGTGGATTGCTGTTGTGTCTGTGGAGAGGAGGGTAAAATGGGTATGATGCCCAGCACCGTTCACTCACACAGCCTCTCTCGATTGCTTCCTCCCTACCTCCTTTACTTCCTGCCAGGTCTTTATGGTTGATTGTCTGCCCTCTTCCACCACACTGTAAGGTCCTTGAAGGGCTAGAGTCTAGGAAGGTGGTTGGTAAATGTACACAGTCCATACTTTCAGAAGCAGAGTATTAGGGAGATTCTGAATCTTCTGAGTATGTTGAAGGTTTTGTTTTCAGATCCAGTATGGAAAGCAGAAACATAATTTGGTAACTTGTTTTGCTGACCATGTTCTCAGCCTTCCATTGCAGTTAGTAGCACATGTATGATTTTGTTTCTGAAGGTTTCTGTGGACATTCTCAAGGGGATAGGAATCATGAGATTGCTGGTGATGAGGCTACCCTTGCCATGTAGCCATCTTCAAGATTTCTGTATTTAGTCTGCAGAGGGCCCAGGAGCTGCATCTGTCCAATGGCCAGAGATGTAGCTTTAGAAGGCTGATTTTGAGAATAGAAATAAAACTTATTGTAGAAGACCTACTTGTTTTCATTGAGAAGTGCTGTTTCTCCTCAACTCAGAAATGAATTAAATCCTAAAATAATCAAGGAAGTGCACAGTGTCGACTTTTCTCACTCATTAATGCCATATTACCTTTAAGTGGTTTATATATGAGAGAAATGGCTAATTTAAAGCCAAATGAACCGATTTTATAGCATTAAATATATATAAAGTACTTTCATATGCATTGGTTTATAAGGCAATATTTAGCTTGGTTCTTTCATAAGTAACAGCTCATTGGAAAATGAAAACTGTTATTAACTGCTTTTTTATTCAGAATTTTTTTAAGCCATGCAAAATAGTATCATGTAATTGGTTTTTCAGATTATAATATGTGAGTAAATTATCCATTTCTTATAATGAAATCCTCATTTGGCAAATTTTGGCTTTTATAATACAGTTGCTATTGGTGAACAGATATATTCATTTTACATGAAAAAAGTTTTCATTCATCATTTAAAAAATGCATGTAACTTTTCCTTCATAAATTATTAAAAATAAGTTTCATTTCACAAACAAGAACTTTGTTATAATGAGACCATGCTATAAATCTAATTTTGTAATATTCTGAGTCTGTAATTAAGAGTGAGTTCTGCTGGTAAATGTTGGGAAGAGGCAAAGAAGAAAGTTATAATACATTGCCTATTTACAAATTAACCATTACCTGCCAAAAGCACATCAGACCCACATAGCGGACATCCGCTAATCCAGTGGTTAGCCGTTCCGGGCTCTAATGCACACTGTTTTACACGTTAACGGTTTTGAAGTTCCAGGCCAAAGCTGACCTTTCACATGTGCTCCGTTCACAGTAGGAATCTCCACTCACTGCTTCCTGTCAGAATGGATTATGGTGACACAGCGCAGGGCTCACTTTGGCTGCAATTAAGTTTTTGATCAGAATTATTTCGTTCACAAACAATCACATTTGTTAAAATGTTACATCTGCCCTGAAAACCACTGGCAGCCTCTCAGTTTATCAGTGTGATGTGAATGTAATTCTTCATTTGTTTTTCATAAAATGGCAAGCCATCTTATTGTTTTTTTTTTTTCCTTTTGCTGGTTTTTGCCTTTCATTTCATTGGGTTTGGAAGGAAACTGTGTCTTGAAATTAGTATGAATCTGCTCGTAGACTTTGGGAATTTGAACGGTTTTGGTGCAGAACAAAATTATCCAGTTGAGCCAAGACTCAAATATTATTTCCAAAGATTGTTAGTGGTGGTTCTCTTGCTCACATGAGGAAACGTTTTAGCTCTTGAGTGTAGGGTTCGAGGTTTTGATTCTGGTCTGCAGTTCCTGGAGCACTCATGCCTGTGATGTCGCTGCCTTTTGGTGCTGATCGCCAGGAATGCTTCGAGCTCCATCACTACTGCCGTAGATGCTGGGCGCCAGAGTGAAATCAGAGGTGGCTGTCAGCCTTGTCTTTCGTGGTTCTTTGACTAGCTTTCAAAAGTCATTTTCTCACTAAGAAATGGCAATAGAGAGATACAGAAGTAGGTTTTTCCCTGAACTGACCATTTTATGTATAGTAGGGAGTGGGTATCAGTGGGATTTTGGAGTTTTATAGCTGATTTTCACTCTTTTTCGAGTGTTTGTCACCCTCTCGTGAACCTCCCACTTTGGAGAAGACTGTTTGCATGGTAGTTTTGTGTGTTGGGTGGGGTACTTTGGGAGCACATTGGATTAGAATTTGACTTAGATTGGAAATTAACCTTTGACTCATTTCTGTGTGAGGGTAGAGGCAGAAAAGTGGTGCTGAGTGGAGGTACTGTGGGGCGGAGGGGGAAGGAATAGGGTTAGGAGGCTGTGAACTCAAGGATATTTAAATGCTGTCTGAAATTCAAACATTTTGTTTGGAAGTTTTAATTACTTTAATATACACACACACACACACACACACATATGTATATTTAGAGTGCTTTTAAAGGAACTTATTACCAACTTTTAAAAATTGCAAAACCCAAACTATTCCCCATTTGTTTTGATGTAAACAAAGTCATTTCTTACTAACTCATAAAGTTACAAGTGGCAAAACAAAGGTGTTGCAACAAAAAGAAAAAAAATCTCTTTATTTAGCTTTAATTTTTAAAGTTTTAAAAATAGAGCCTACCTGTATTTACAATAATTTGACTTTTATTTTCTCTCTTGTCAGATTTGTGAGCAGATTTTTCTTAAATTCATTATTATGTTTTTAGTCTTTCAAAAAACTTATTTGGAATATACCTAATCATATTTTCTGCTTAAAGGAAATATATTGGAAGAAAATACTCAATAGTATTGAATTTTGTGAGAAAACACCAACCTTGAACCTTCTAAAAAAGGCATGTGTGTGTCTTTTCATTGTCATTAATCAGTATGGCCCTGCCTTCTTAGAAACTGGTACACAATAAGAAGGTGGCCAGATGATTTTCTTATATTCAGGTTTTGGTTTTTGTTTCTTCTTCTTTTTTGAGATTCTGAAATTTTTAGAACCTTATGTCCATAACCTGTTAATGCCTAAATATGTGAGGGTCATCTTCTGGGTCATAGGAACCTTTACCATTTTTGAAAGGAGTTTTACCCACATCTGAGGCAGTCAGGAGAAAGTGATGCAGAGTGCCCCAGTCTGCCAAAACACAGAGACTACTTAAATCCTGTGCAGCATCTACCATGTGTCAGCACAACCTCTAGGCCTAAAACTTTCAGTGCATCTAAGGAAGGAAACAGAAACTCATAAGAAAAACAAACACACAAGAAGGTTCAAAATTCTCTGTGAAAGGCTGAGACAGGTATTTGTGACTTGGTGTCTGCTCTCACAATGTATGAAACCGAAAGATCAGTTGAACACTTAACTACCGTAAAGTTTTACTGGAGCTTGTAAAATCGCTTCTGCCTTCCCAAATAGGTCATTTATGCCAGACAGAGAGCTCTAGGTTCTTTCCTGACTACCATGAAGAAACAAACTCTCACTTCCTAAACAATATGGTTGCTGGCCTAGGAAAACCCCAGTCTGTGCAATGAGAAGAATCTTTTCTATGTTTTGTTAATCATCAGGGAACATAGCACTTAGCTCCTTATGCTGGTTGTCAAGTCACAAAGTGGGAGGAGCCCTGCCGCCCTGGTCCACCCTCTTCCTCCTGCAAGAGGAATCCAAGGCTGAGCGGGAGGGGGAGTGTACATTTTCCTTTCTGGGTCTTTCTGTATCACAGGACTTTTCAGGCACTTTCCCATAACATACTGCGTGAGTCCAGATAAGACTTAACGTTAAAGTAGCACACTTTTTTTTTGTAAAGAAAATGAATTCAGGCTAAAAATTGTAAGGCATGCTTTTCTGTGCCTTGGGGTTTCAGGCTCTGGCAACTCTGACCCTGTTAATCTCATGGAGGATGGCTGTTGGCGTTGCTCATTTCTCTCAGAACCACCCCCAGTTTATTTCTGGTCTCATGCCCACCCCCCATATTTACAGATGAGCGTATTTTTTTTTGTTTTACTATAACTCTGGATTTGCAACTGGCCATAATTCTGAAGATTTCCATGAAGAATACAGTAAGACTACCAGGTAGGCATGGCCCCAGGTTTTCCACTGGGTGCTTGGAGAAGATTAGGCAAACCAAGAGGGTAATGGAGACTTTAACTTCATTATGAAACTCTACCGATATTATAATTTTGAAAACTTAAGATGCAGATCATTTCAGAGC
Source organism: Bison bison bison (assembly GCF_000754665.1). Classification (NCBI taxonomy): domain Eukaryota; kingdom Metazoa; phylum Chordata; class Mammalia; order Artiodactyla; family Bovidae; genus Bison; species Bison bison. The sequence continues at coordinate 4,056,373 of NW_011494775.1, read as the reverse complement.
AGTACTCTGTTTTCTAAGCACTAAAAACAAAAACAGAGAGAGCTCTTTTGTATGCTGACTCCTGGGCCTTCTCTCTACCCCTCAATGAGTCCTCTCCTGGGCAGATTGGAAACTGTGTGAAAGTTGGGTAGTGGGAATTTTCCTGGTGGCCCAGTGGTTTGTGCTGTCACTGCCAAGGGGCTTTGGGAAACTAAGATCTCACAAGTCATACGGTGTGGCCAAAAAAAAAAAAAGAAGGTTGGGTGGTGTGCCCACAGTCACATGCATGGCTGGGAGAAATATTTGAGGATAAGACCTCAGGTCCCAGAGAAGTCTGCTCTGGGGATTGATCCTTCCACAGGGCACACTATTTTTCCTGTACAGCACAGTGACTCAGTTATACATATATATGCTTTCTTTTTCATAAATATTCCATTATAGTTTGTCACAGGATATTGAATGTAGTTCCCTAGGCTATACAGTAAGACCTTGTTGTTTATCCATTCTCTGTGTAATAGTTTGCATCTATTTAGTTTGCATAATCCCAAACTCCCAATCCATCCCTCTCCGACCCTCTTCCTCCTTGGCAAGCACAGGTCTGTTCTCTATGACTGTGACTCTTTCTGTTCTGTGGATAAGTTCTTATTTTATTTTTTTCATGGAAAAACTTTATTTTAAATATGGCAGCATTTGTGTCATATTTTAGATTTTACATTTAAGTAATATTATGTTTATTTTTCTCTTTCTTCACTTAGTATGATAATCTCTAGGTCTGTCCATACTGCTGCAAATGGCATTATTTAATTCTTTTTTATGGCTGAGTAGTATTCCATCGCATGCTGCCGATATTGTAATTAGCTAATATTCTTTTTTGTTGAACTTCACTTTGTGTGTGAGGGCACTGTGCTGTGTGATTGGTACACATCATCTCCCTGTATCCAGATGGGGGAATCTCAGCCTAGGCAGGACGTGTAGCTTGCTCAAGATCTGGGTCTAGAACACAGGTTCTGAATTCTTGGATTGATATTCTTTCCATCTCATTGTATGCTTCTGTTACAGTAGATGTGTTTTTAAAATGTTCATTTCCTCTGCAAAACAGTTTTAAAATATGAATAAGTTAACCACACTTTATCTGTTTCCCTTTTGATGGACATTTGTTTTTTCTGATGTTCATTACTACAGTGAGTTTTGTTAACAGGCATCCTTTTATTTCCTTGTGGACAGGTGTGAGAGTGTCCTTAAGGTATAGATCTAAAAATGAAATTGCTGGGACAACCTTCTGGTATACAGATTAATAAAAAATTAAGGTTCAGGATTGTGTGAAGGACAGGACTTGGAGACATTCACATATAAGCCCAGTGGCAAGGCTGTTTGTCATTAAAGAACCCCACCCATACATGAAGCCAGTGAAATCTGTAGTGATCTAAGCCCTTAAGACCTCAGAGCAGTAGGAGCTGATTTTGAAGTGGCTCTGGAAATCTGGGGAAGGTGTGCGTAAGGTGCCAAGATAGAGCACAAGTGGGGCCTCAGTCCACGTACTGAGTACTTTAGGGTGGAAAAGATCCACTTTTAACCGAAATTCACTGTTGAGAGCGCTAACTTGGAATGTCATCCATGATACTGCAGATTTGTAACTTGCTACCTTACTTGTTTATAAATGTGCAAAGGTTAGGTTTAAACTCGTTATTTTATAAATGTCTATTGCCTGAAAAACGATATTCCAAAAGGATATTCTCCCTTTAATTTCTCAAATCAAAAAGCTCCAGATTGTGATAAAAATGTACCTACTTGCTGTCTCCTTTGCTCTGCAGATATGCGTGGCTGAGACTGAAAAATGGCGCTAGTCAGGTCGGTTAGCTTCTGCACATTCGGGAACGGGTGGACTTAAACTAGGATGTAGTGTGGACTTCAGTGGAGCTGGGGTTGGGATGCGGATGCTGAGTATCTGCTAGTGCTGTCTTACCCAGCTGTGTTTAAGTAATCTCATTGCTTTCAGTGGAAGAATCCTATTTTACTCTGGTCTTCATGGGCAAAGATAATTATATATATTTGCCTGGGTAAGCAAATCGATCAACTTGTAATAAAGTGTATCAGACCATTTCTTTGGCAGGACCAACCAGAACAGTTTGTGAAGCAGAGCTGTTTCCAATGGAGCATGGAAAGCTTTGAAAATTCTCAGTAATAGCAGAAAGCAATATTTGAAACCACCCTTAAACAATTGTTTGTTTTCCTCTTTCCTAACCAAGTTTATAAAAATTTGGTCAGACAGGCGTTTTGTTTTGATTTAAAATATTTTCAGTGAATTGTTATCTGCCGAATGCACATGTGTTCCTGCACTTTTTCTTTCATGACTGAAATTTAAACCCTTCCCTGAAGTCCCCCTGAAAACCTCACTCTGCCCAGTAAGGTTTGCGTATGGGAGGAGGGTGAAGGGATTGGGACCCTGGAGAAAGCTTGCTATTTGAAATCTGCCTGTGCAGTTGTGTACTAGAAATGGCTGTGGTTCGTGCCATAAGGGCTCTTTGTCTTTCTCCTCTACCAAGATTCCTCACCCCCGAAGGACGTTGGTTAATGCGGGCATTTCACTTCGGTTAATCAGATCATGAGTGCCTGTGAGCATGGCAAGAGGCATGATTGAAGCATTTATAAAAAGTTGGCTCATAGTAAGCCACATAATTTGTTTTAAAGAATTACCTCTTCAGTGACATTATATATATTGGGGAAAAAAAAGCCCAAAGATTGTGGTTTATAACACCACACCTGGTCCACATTGTACTGGATGAATCCATATTTGCTTCGCTGTAAATGATTTTGAGGGTGGAATTCTTGAATTGTTTTGTGTCTTGTAAGCCCTTGACATTGTACTGGTACCTGTGTGCACACAAACCTCCTGACATGGGAAAGGCCAGCTCAGCCTTCCACTGAAATGCAGGTTGGCTGCATTTATTCTGCATGTTCTTAGAATGAGGAAATGATATGACAATAAACAGAAATGCCCTTGCTGAAGAGAGAAGGGAAGCTGGTGTTTATCTGGTCAGGTGGTTTAGATTAGCCATGATGCGGCTCTGTATTATGTTACTTTAAATCATTGTGTCCCAACAGGACATAAATTATGAAGATTGTTACAGTATGTTTCATCCTATGTAAGATCAACAAATTGGAATAATTTTTTTATAGGAAAATCACAGTGCTTTTTGGCAAGGCTATTGAAGCCTTTAATTTGACTTGAGTATTTCTCAAATATTATTGCCTAATATATAAAGTATGATTTGCATAAGGTATGAAATAATAAACTTTTAAAAACAAAAGGGAAGAAATTCTCTTTAGCAGTTGCATCAAATGGCGAAGTGCTCTCACTCCATCGGGATCCGTATGCTTTCTTTGTCCTCGTGTCTTAAAGCCAGTTTGTGGTCCTTTCCTCTGACGTGATTGTGAGTGGGATCGTGAGCGCAGGTCTTGGTGCAGAGATGAAGCTTTGCTGTGTGCTGCCTGCCCGCCAGCCTTCACCTGCACAGAGAAGGCAACTGCTCTGGGGTGGAACTGTATGGGAGCCTGCTCTAAGGTGGAGAAAAACTTTCCCACTTACATACGTCCAGGAAAACAAACCTTTTTTTTCTTTTTTCCTTTCAGGACTTTGTGGATTAAAAAAAAAAAAAAAGGCAAAAACCAACCCAAACCTCAAAACTGTACTTGATCAACAACTAAAGTTAAGGTAATTTATGTAAGAATATTACAAAAAGAATTGATTTAAGTAAGCATTTATTCTTTTAAATAATTCTCATTACTGGTTTTCTGAGTTAGTCGCCTTATTTGTGAATTTTAAACAAGAAACGGTTTTTCGTTTGTATTCGGGACGCATCTAAATTTATTTGGCCACACAGGACAAATTTTCTAGATTAAAAAAATGGCATGAAATTACTTGGTGTGGGATTTAAACAAATTGGAGCTTTTTCAGTGTCCCACAGTAGCACATTTTCTACATGTTCTTATCAGACCTCCTTACACTGAGAGTGAGCTTAAGAAGTAGTAGAGCCTCTGGTTTACAGAGACTGGGAGAGGTGAGACAGATTAAGGATTTGCTTGAGGCCATAGAATGAGGCAGAGCTGGGGTTAGAACTTTTTGGAATATGATGACACCTGGGCCCCCCTCCCACCCCCCACCGTCTGACTCCCCAACAGACCTTGTGATCTTTTGATGCCAAAAATAGGATAAGTGCTAAGTTTTTTCTACTTTTTGTGCCTCAGACCTTGATATTTTTCTTTTAATTCTTTAGTAATACTGTTTAGAACATAAAACCGAAAAAGTCCCTAGTTTCATCAATAAGGGTAGGAATAGAGCTCTCCTTAAGCCTCATCATAACAGATTGAGGATAAACTCGGAGTATACTTGTGGTTTGCTTCAGCTCAATGTCTGAAGACTGACAAGTTCATGGACCTTTCCAAGTTCATAACCTGTGTGTGCACTTTGAAACAAATAAATACAGACGACTTATGGGATGGTCTCTATCTGCACCGGCTTCTTCAGGATTGGCATCGTTTTCTGAGATGTGGGTCTGGCAGACTGTTTTCTCCCGGTGATTCATTGCAGCCGTCTATCACTGGATGTCCTCTGTGGAATGATCAGGATGCCTGATGGGGCTTGAATAGTTGGGTGATATATTTTTCCTACAGAAAACATTGGCAAGTGTTGCTGAAACTGTACTTAAAAACTCTTACAAGGAGACTTGATTCTGTTTAAAAATAGTGAAAGAAAGGATAAGTATGAATTCACTGATGCTGTACAGACCTTTTTATACCATCGGATATTTTGTGATGTGAAGTGGAATGAGACTGTTTTACAAAATGTATACTGCTTGTAGAAAATGTATTTACTGTACCATTAAGCCAGATTAGATACTACTTTGTTTCTTTAAAATACTTTTTGAGTGCTCCCACCCCCAGATGGTGGGGGATCGGGTGTTCTTTTTGCCCTGAGCCCTTATTTTCTTCCTTTACCCTTTTGGTTATTGTTACTGGATCTTGACTTTCAGATTAATTTAACACATCCAGTTTGGGCAGAAAGAAACCTTTTCACCTTTTCTCTCTTTCTCTTTTTAAAATTAAGTGCATATATATAAAAAATAAGGCAAGGAAGTTTCCTATCAGATATAAACTGGAATTATATCGTGTAAGTACTAGTTGCATCTATTAAAAGGAAACAGTTGATTATAAAGAAGAAAAGATAGGGAATAAACTGCTATTTTGCATATTATTCCATTAAAAAAAATGTATTTGGCCAGATACTCCCCATATATGGTTTGGATGCATGACATTGAAGCCTAGGGATATTTTTTCTATATAAATTTGAATTTTTATAAATTTTATGATCACAGTATAAAGGAGTGTAAATTGTAATTCTCAAAGGGTTGCTAAAACAAAACAAAAACTTTGGTAGTCCTTGCCATACTCGCCCTTTATAAGACTCCTGAAAGCTAACAAATATGGATTATCAGCAGATTAGGGAAGAAAACCTCCAAAAGAACTTTTCTGAGGCAATTGATTGGCAATAATGAATAGCAGCAGTCAACAGCAAGGCATCAAAAGTTATTTTGACGTTGGTGAACTTGGTGTAAATGACTTCTCGAGTGATTTTGAAACCATTGTTTCTCCTGATTCCAGGAGAGCAAAACTAATGGATTGTGAGAAATTCTAGAGGAAACTAATCAGACTGAGCTGTTTGTCTGCCCAGTAGTAGCTACTGATGACATGGGGACATATGATTTAAATATACGTGCAGAGGAATTCGGAAATGAATGGTGTCTTTTCAGGGAAAAAGTATTCTCAGTGAGTGATCGTCTTGGTCAGAATGTCTTTTTGGCACAGAGAGAGCTGTGTGAAGTCTAACTATTGTAGTTAGAGAACGTTCACTGAAAATAGAACAGAAACGAAGGGCTCTTAGGTAAAATTGTGTGTACAGGTGTTTATGTTGCTTATCTCCGCTGCCTTGAGAAGAGTGGATTCATGCTAGTGGACCTCTGTCAAACAGTCATCTCCCTAGCCTGGGAATTCAGGAGGTGTTTACTAATGTAATTATAAATCCTAATTCTGCAAAGAAAACTGTTTTGTACCTTGTGTTTTCATTTAACGGTATGTATTGAAGGTAGTACTGTGTAATTAGCTAAAAGAGCTGCCTTATTTTTTCCAAATGGCTGTTTAAGATATTATGATTATTGCAAAAAAAAGGTGACTGAGGAACTTATTTTTAAGGCTCTAAAAATATTATGGTTCTGTGAGTACAGCTTTCGAAGGTAATATTTAGAAGTATGTGCTCTCTCACAGGTGGTGTACTTATTACCAACAGCTGAAAGGGCACTAATTCAGCCTAGGGCACAGCAGAGCGTCTGCTCATTCAGTAGCTTGTGGACATTGTCTTAAGAGCCTGGGGAAGCCGGTTTAATTTCAGAGTTGGATATTCTTGGGTGGGTTATTGGGAATGTTGGGCTCTGCAGTGGCTCATGTAAAAGGCAGGTAGACTAGAGGCCCCGTGTTGGTGGGGGTTGTCTGCCCCAGACGCACACATGCTGGACTGCCTAGGGAATGGTCCTCAGGTAAGGCCTTTCGTTTGGCTTCTCAGGGAGATGTGAGTCACCTGCTTGGCTAAGATGCTTCCTGACAGATTGCCAGTTCCACTGGAAATCTTCTTTTGAGGGTACCCACGTAGAGAAATAGTTTTAAATATGTTGCTGGTTTTCTCAGCCTTGCAAAGATGAATTTCTTTGGTCTTTCTATTGTTCTTGTACTGAGTTTGAAAAGAAATCCTTCCCTTCCAGAGTCTAGGCACTATAATGTTGAAGTGTTGGTGGTGATGATAATTAATAATAGCGTTAACTGAGCACCTAGTAGAATGCCTGTCATACTGTAAAGTCTGCTACATGAGGTATCGCCTTTTTACATATGGGAAAACTGAGGCTCATTTCACATGTTAAGTAATTTCTCTGAGGTCAAATAACTAGTGAACAAAAGAGCTAGACTTGAACCTAGGTCTCTGACCCTGAAGTTTCTGCAGTTGACCACTGTGTCAACATACCAGTGACAGTTTGGAGGAGAAAAACATGATCAAATACATCTTTGGTTGGATCTGCTCTGCACATTTCTTGTGTTGTTAATTGAGAATATTCTTCTGTTGCCTGCAGATTAAGATCTGGTGTTCTCTTTGCAGCAACTAGAATAGTTGCCCATGTTTTTCAGAGAAAGTCATTGTGAGACATGAAGTCATATTCTAGGGCAAAGAATGCCTTCCTTGGTGTACCAAGCAATGTTTATGTGGTTGATCAGTCATCAACACCAAGAGAAGGTCCTGTCCTGTGACATGTGCGTGCTTGGCAATGATCTTGCTCTGCATTTTGCTTAATAATTTTCATTATTTTTAATTAAAGTTGAAGAAGTGCAGACTCTAGCTAAAATTAAGGTAGGTTGTGTTGCCGGAATCTGGTAATTACTTTAATTGATCACAAGATAGTTTCCTTGATCACCAATTAGACTAAATTGCCGATCATGTTTCAAGACGTGAAGAAATGCCCGAACTGATTTATGTAATAGTGTTTTCATTTCTAATCAGACATAAATATCGTTTCCTTCCATAGCAATTGTATTTTATAAAAAAAAAAAAGGGTTATAGGCCTACAAACATGAAGGTGATTCATAAACAATAGAGTTCTAATTCATTGAATTAGTAAAGGAAGTATTTAGAGGCTTAATGGAGATTGTACTGGGGAAATTACTTTGGAGTTGCTGGTGCTCATTTTCTTAGTGGGAGATGTGTTCTTTTTTAGTGTGTAATTAAAATAGTCTATAATCAAAATATAAAAGGCAGCTGACTTAAAGAACATATCAAAGAGAATTGCTCTGAGTAATGACAGATTCATATTGTAAATATGTGCTAGAAGTTAAGTCTTAGAACTTTAATAAATCATACATGTTATTTGGACTGAAGCTGATGCTGTTAAACATTTCACAGATCAATACAGGGTTTTGTTTCAGTTTTGTGCATCTGATAGTCTTTCATATTTTCATGGAGTAAACTGAAACAAAAGGAACTTTAAGAAAAATTAAGGTTCCCAAAGAATACTTGATTTGGGGGTTCATGGAAAAATCTTTTAATTGCTGATGGTTTGGAGATTTCCAAATGACAAACTCCATTGGCCCGATTTACTGTGATTGTAATGCTTACATTCCTTAAAATGGCAGAGTGACTTAAAAAGTCATACTTCATCATGCATTCATGGACTTGTTCATAAAATGTTTGTAATTTGCAATAGAGGAAAGACTGAAACCATTATCAGCCATTATATGCTATTTGTTGGACATATGTTTGTTTGAAATGGCCGTGGCTCAACAGAATATGGCTCATAGACAAACTATGCTGTAAATTGGCACTAAAAACCCACCTAAACAGGTAGGCATATGTTAAGAAGTTAATGTGAGCCAAAATATTTTAATATGAACCAGGTTACATACATTGCAGGATCCCAGTTCCCTTTACAGTGAGACCTTCATTTGCATGGTTTCCTCATTTTTTCCCTACCCAGCTTTAAAAATAGGTCATGTATATATTGGTTCAAAAGTTAAAAGGGACCAAAGAGTATAGTAAGCCTCTTCCTCTTCCTGTTTCTGGTTCTTAACCGTCCAGTTCTCCCTCTCCCCAACCCCATCACTCACTGTTAGCGGATCCTTATGTATGTCATTCCAGAGATGTTAATTCACGTGGTTTCTTTTCTTTCCTTTTCATACAACTTATAGACTATTGTTACCCATTTTTTTCTTATTTAATAATATATCTTGGAGGTATTTCTAGTCAGAGGATAAATAGTTTTCTCCTTCTTCTTAATGGCTACGTAGTATTCCAGTGAATAAATATACCGTGAAATATAGTTTAGTCAGTTCTTTATTGATGGACAGGTGGCTCTTTCAGCCCTGTCACTGTTAAAGACTGTGTTGCAGTGACCATTCTTGTAATTTTTGTATGGGTATGTCTGCAGGAAAAATTCCTAGAAGTGGAATTGCTTGGCTGAAAGGCATAATCCTATTTTCCTAAGGGCATAGGCATTTTTAATTTTGATCTTGTCATGTTCTCTTCCATAGTGATTATTGTATTAATTTATTTTCACCAAAAATATATGGAAGTGCCTTTTCTCCTGTACCTTCACTAGCAGAATATTATCAAACTTTTTGATCTTTGCCAAACAAGAGATTTAACTTAGTTCCCCACACCCTGACTTTTTGAGATAAAATTGACAAATAACTTAGTTTTAATTTGTACTTCCATATATGGGGTTAGGCAATTTTTATGTTTAAAAACTATTTGATTTCTTTTCTGTTAGCTATTATGTCCTTACCCATTAAAAAAAATTGCATGTTTGGTCTTTTTCTTATTCATCAGATCTCTCTACATGCTGAGGAAATGTGTACTGCAAATAAAGTTTGTTGTTTGTCTTTTAATTTGTTTGTTGATTTTTATTGTCATACAGAAAAACATTTAATGTAGTAATCTTTTTTTAAGTAGTGGTTTAAAGTTTTCTGCATGTAGAATTTATGCATTTCTTGTTAAGCTTTACTTTTAGATAATTTTTGGTGCCATTTTAGGTGGGAACTTTTCTTATAGTATCTTTGCTAATTCATTGTTTTTATAAGAAGACTATTGACTTTTGTGGGGGTGGGGGCTTGTTTATTTTCTACTTCGGTGGGAATTCTTCCAGTGTTTCCTTGTTAAGAAAGATGTTGCCTTTTGAACTGAGAATATATTCTCTCATTTAAGGAGCCCATATGTTTTTATTTCATTAAGAGTTTTCATGCATAAAAAATATTGAATGTATCAAATATCTTTTTAGAATTTATAGAAGTCATATATAATTTTTCTCTTTTGATTTATTAGTATGGTAAATCATATTAACAGGTCCCCAATATTGAACTATCCTTGCATTCTTGGAAAAAATCCTATTTGCTCATGGTGTTTTGTTCCAGTGTACTCAAAGTTTTATTTATTAGGATTTCAATTAATATGAAATCTATAGTTTCATTATTATGTACTATCTATGTGAGAATTTGGAGACTGTTATTATAGGTTAGGGAAGTAATCTGGAAATATCCTTCTTTTTCTTTGCTCTGGAATAGTTTAATCAGTATTAGAGTTAACTGTTCCATATAGGTTTGGTAGAATTCCTCTGTGAAATGATTGGGAAGGGTTACATTTGGGTGTTACTCTTAGACACATTTCTCTTTTACAGTTATTTAATTAATTTTTTTCTCTTCTAAAGTCAATTTTGATCATTTTTCTGTCTCAGAGAACTATCTTATGTTTTAAAGTTTATTTGTATCAACTTTGTTTAAAAATCATTTTTTGTATGTTTTAAAATTTTTCTTGTAATTGTAGTTACTTCCCCATTCTCATCCCTTTACCATACAGTTTTAGTACATATTATTTTTTAGTTCTAGTGCTTATGTTTTACACCTTTAAATATACATGTATCTTTAACATTTGATATTTCAGCTTTTAAAGATTTTTTTAAACTTTCATTTACCTTCCCTATTTCTATTTCTTTCAACTCTTTAAAATATTTATTTATTTGGCTATGTTGGGTCTTAGTTATGGCTGCTGCTGCTGCTGCCAAGTCGCTTCAGTCATGTCCGACTCTGTGCGACCCCATAGACGGCAGCCCACCAGGCTCCCCCGTCCCTGGGATTCTCCAGGCAAGAACACTGGAGTGGGTTGCCATTTCCTTCTCCAGTGCATGAAAGTGAAAAGTGAAAGTGAAGTCACTCAGTCTACTGAGTTACTGCAGCCTACCAGACTCCTCCATCCATGGGATTTTCCAGGAAGAGTACTGGAGTGGGCTGCCATCGCCTTCTCCACTTAGTTGTGGCATGTGGGGTCTTTTGTTGTGGTGCATGGGCTCTCTGGTTGTGGTGCATGGGCTCTGGGATATATGGACTTAGTTGCTCCATGACATGTGGGGTCTTAGTTCCCAGACCAGGGGTTGAAGCAGTGTCCGCTACATTGCAAGGCAGATTCTTAACCACTGGACTGCCAGGGAAAACTATTAAAATAATAGTTTATAACATTTATATTTTATTCTGTAAGTATAAAGCCCCACAGTTGTTTTAAATGTATTTCTAGAGCTGAGTGAATTTATTACTCATTGCCAATACTTTTGGTATAGTTTCTCCATTAAACTCTTAGTTACATATATTTCATCCTTTAATAAAAATTTCCTCAAGAAGGGTGAATGGAAATTATTCCCTGAGTTACTGCATTTAAAAAACATATGTCCTCTGCATTAATTTCAAGCAATGGTTTAGCTGGGTATAAAATTCTTCACACTTTGATTTCCTAAAGTCGTTATAGGCATTGCTCCTCTGGCTTGTATGTTGAATTTGATATGTGGAAGTTTAAAGTCAGTAAGATTCTTTTCATCATTATAGGTGAATTGATCTTTTTGACTAGATGCCAAAAGGATTCTTTAAATCTTCATAGTTCATTAACTTTACTAGAATGTATGGAAATGGATGAATTCTTAGTCTATGGATTTAAATTTTTTCTTTTTGGAAGTTTTTCTTGAATTAAATCTCCAGGGTTTTTCTTTTTTCTTTCTTTCTTCTTTTTTTTTTAAGTTGTTCTTTTATTGACAACAGTTATCTATAAGTTAAATATACTTCATTTTCTGTACTTACTATTTTCTAGTTCTTATTGACTCTAGTTGATTTCTAGTTCATCTGTCCATTTTCTCAGTCCTGTTCTCTAAACTTATTAATTGCTGGTGTCTATTCTGCCTTGGCCTGTTAGCAACTTTCTTTGATGGAATGGTTTTAGAAAGCCTGTGCATTTAGCTAGCTCAAGGCCTTTAGATTCCAAGTGGCATCCTGGTAACAAGTAGCTACGGCTATAAAAATAAATCTTTGAAAGAAGGGACAGATGCTTTTCACGATTTGCCAAGTCTGCTGTTTAGTCATATTCCTTCTTTATTGTATTCCAGATAATCAGAATTCCCCTTTGAAGTTTTTCTTTTTCCCTCTCCTTACATACTCATCTAACTTCCTTGCAAAAATTCTTTTACTTTAATTTGAATGTGTACTGATATAGATGTTTTTAATTTGTAGATTTAAAAATAAATATTTGGAGGATTATTTGGTTCTGTTATAAGGAAGAAAAATTATGGAATTATCTTTTTGCTCCCAGAGAAGATTGAATATTCTTTTCCTAAGGAAGAATTAGGAGCAAATCCTGTGTAAATAGTTTATTAGGCTTTGTGATGTTTTATTGAATGTAAATATTAGGTGACAGTTGAAGGGAAATATGTAAAAGGAAGGAAAATGCAAATTTGGAGAATCTTTGGATGTGCCTTTTTTCTTTTAAGCATTGTATATAGATAGGGTAGATGCTTTTTCTTTGATCAGTATACCTCTAATGATATGGCTGTTCTCTTATAAGTCATATTTTTGATGGAATAGATTTTGCTACTATGCTGATAGCATGCTGGGTGGTCAGAGATTTGAGGATCACTTCTGACCATGTTCAGATCAGACACTCATTCAGTCCATTTGGCTCTTGGGAATGTTAAAGTATTCTAAGCATCACTTTGGACCTTTTTGGATGGCTTTGTTCAAAGAAATTGTGGCAACAGGGCTTAAAAACTTGGACAGTGACCCACTGTGCCACCTGATTTCTTATTATTCACTAGTTTTCCCCAGTCAGTGTGCCTCAGAATGTTATCCCACAGTGTGTTATTCGTCTGATATATGTGTGTCAGTTTCTGTTTAAGGCCCATGGGAAAATGCGAGGGCCATTCTTCCTAGAGACAGCAACTAGAATCTTAGGTTCTCAAGACAATGGGAGGGCTTTTTACTTATCGTTATGTTTTGTAAGGTTTGTGGTGTGCATTTGGCCAGAAGCTGTAGTGGTAGCATTGTGTGCATTAGTAATCTCTGACTCTGTGCCAGGTGCTGTGCTGAGTAATTTTATATCCCCATCTCTTTTTAAAAAATTAAAATAATTACATGAGCTTTTTATTATTATCCCCATTTTACTGAAGAAAATTGAGGCTCAGAGTTAAATCACATGACAATTGAGTAATAGAATTGGGATTTGAATCCCTGGCTCCCTGGCTCAAAAATCCATGTCCTTAATGTCTGTATTACTGTCTCTCAGGGGTGGTGATATGATTGTAAATCTTCTAAAGCTAAATGAGAATAAGGCATTAGAAGCAAGCAGAGTAAAAATTCTCATAATAATTTAGTACAGGTTTACTCTGTTTTAATAGTTAAAACAAACTTTCTCATTCGACTCGCCCCTTCCGCCTCACATAATATGGAGAATCAGATTGAAATAAGAAGGGGTGGGAGAGTGAATATTGTTTGTCCACTGATAAGTCCATGCATGGTTAAGTGGATTTTTCTTGAACTTCCTTCCTTTTCTTAGTAGGGAAAACCTTCAGGCATTAAGTGTCAAAATGGAAATCTTTATCCTGAATGAAATCGATTGTGAGATAAGAACCATTATGAATGACAGAACTGTTTGAAAATGACATCTTCCATATTTCAGTTAACTTGGAAATGTGCTCCTATGTCATTTGGTGATTCAAAAAAACATAGCCCAACTAACATCAGATTGGTTTTTCTGGATAGGGGTAAAGAAGTTAAATATTTATATGGCTGTGATGGGTACTGCCCTGTGAATTCCACTGTAACTTTATAATTAATGTGCCATTACCTTAGAGCCTTACCAAGTATTTCTGCCTTCTGGACACGAAAGAGACAAACTCTTCTATTGTTTGCAATTACCCTCATAAAAATTTGAAAGTAAGCAAAGCAAGCAAAAAAAAAAAAAAAATGTTTTTCTTTCCTCTCAGGACAGGTTTGCCTTCTGCTTAACAAAATTAGGTTTGCACTTTCCCAGTGGTATGAAGTCAGTGCCCTGCAGGTCCCCACTCAGGCCTGTGGCTGACTCTGCAGCCGTCTGCCCCAAGCGGAGTGTTTTCTCTTCGAAATGGCAGTGCTAGGCAGTAGCGAGAAGATCCTAAGCAGGCAAGCCCTTCTTTTCTGTTCCACTCTGGGTGTCAGTGAAAATAGTCTCTCATCCCCTTCTGTCCTGCCTGGGGGATAGGATGGTGGTTCACTTCTACCAGAGCTTTCGCTTAAGACACACTCTCACATTTTCCCGTAGTCTTTGTGGTCAGTACCTTAGCAACCCAGTCACTAAAAACAAAAGGAGCAGTGCTGCAGGAAAAGAGACTGCTAAGATTTGGGGCCAGGTACACTGGCCCCATTTGAGAGCCAGGACACTGAGTGGAAGGGAAATTATTCCCTGTTTTATAGAGTCTCATCCTGAGGACAGTTAAACAGTCCAGACAGGTCATTGGGTGAGACCAATTTCCCGGTTTGTTTATTTGAGCCTGAGTGTTTTTCACATACAGCAGCAGGTCACAGTCCTGCTACACTGCTATCCCACCTCTGTGGAGAGCACTCCCTTTTATTATTGCTTCTCTAGGCTTTCCTAACCCTGTCTTTATCGGGTTGCTCTGGGGTCCCTCTCAGGGGGGCACGGGCAGTGTCAGTCATCACTTTTGACTTCGTCTTATGCAGGCCTTTGGCTTTATGTCCCGAGTTGCCCTACAAGCAGAGAAGATGAATCACCACCCGGAATGGTTCAATGTGTACAACAAGGTAACTGAATTGCCTTATTTTGGGATCACCTTAATTTTGGAGTTAAGAAACTTCTTTCTTACTTGCTTGTCATCCTGTGCAGCTAAGTGTCATTCATTGTGCTTAGGAAAATACTCTCTTATTCTTTCTCTCAGAATCCCTGTGTATTATTGCAAATTAGTAACAAATTTCAGATTACTCAAAAGAACAATGACTAAGTTCCTTATTTTCATGCTTGTCTTCTACTGAAACTATGAAAAACAGGCCAAATTAGACTCCTGAATTAAGCTTGAATATCAGTCATGTAGATAACATTTTTTAAACCCTCTTAAGGTAAATTATTGAAAGAAATGGTAGCAAATCAGAAAGATATGTTTTTTTTTAATCTCATTGAAATCAATTTGTTCAAGTAAATTCTCTATTCTCAATTGGAACTGATCTTCGTAACAGCAGGGGGCACAGTGAGAAGACTCATGCTTGCCCCCGAAGTATCCTTACCTTCATGGTTATGCCATGTGAAATTTCTTATCGTCTGCTTTCTGTGAGGTTCTATAGTCTCTTGAAAGTCCTCTTTAAAAAAATAAAATTTCATATTTTTGTGATTTATTGCAGTAATTCAGAGGATGCAGGTACCAGCATAAGCTTTTATTTCCTAGTTGCCTTTCTTTACCCATAATTTTGCTTTTGCTTACTAATTGGTTTGTCAAGAGGCAACAGTCTGTTCTTCCACTGCCCTCCCCAACTTCTCTAATTTGGAAATGGGCTTTTTTTTTTAACATGGTTGCTAAGGTATTACATTTGATAGCTTAGTTTTTCTCAGTGGCCTGAAAAGAGTGTAATTAAAGTAATGGGAGTTAAAATGGAACTTCAATCTCTCTCTCTCTCTTTTCCCCCAAGAGTCAAGATTTGAGATTCTGGCAGCTCATTTGCCCTTATGAGAGAACCTTTTTATCCCTGGGTGGCTGCTGAGCTCAGCCTGGAGTTTACTGGGTTTTGGAAATGCATTGCTTATTCATAATGTAGTATTTTCTAAATCATTTAATCTCCCCAGTTCTCAAAGATAAATACTGAGTAATAGATTGATTTCTGAACCACCAAAGGAGAGTACCATGAATTGCAGCTCAGGGTTTTAAAAACTGTTTCTCTTTTTCTTAGGTCCAGATAACGCTCACATCGCATGACTGTGGCGGACTGACCAAAAGAGATGTGAAACTGGCCAAGTTCATTGAAAAAGCAGCTGCTTCTGTGTGACTCCTTCTAAAATGCATGTAGAATCTTACATACACATCTAGCTGCAATGGACTTTGAAGGCAATTTACATGAATAAATTAAGTTATAAATTTAGTTCACCTTTTGAACTATCACATTTTGTAAAATCAGTGCTTAAATAAAAATGATTTAAACTTGAGGCTGAGGTATTTTTCATTATATCTAATCACATATATAAGGTAAATCAACCCAGGTAATTCTATTAATATTTAAAAAGACAAGTAGCATTCTTAGAGAATAGAAATGGATATGCAGGAGCATTCTCATATCTGGAGGATTCTCATTCTCATTCCCATTATTCATATGGGCGAGCATTTTATATCCCAGAAATTCAAGTGATTATGGTGACTTTACAAATGCATTGTATTGGAAAGCAGTTGTAAGGTAGAAAAAGAACGATGAACTCAATAGGTAAAGGGTTTTAACTGTATGTAAGGGTTCTCGTGACACTAAAGTTGATTTGGAGTTTACCTGTTGTTGCTACTTAAGTAGTTAATTAAGTTATAGAGATTACATAAATTGGTTGAGCTGTCTGTGTTTTAGCCTTCATTTTCAGACAGGGAGAAAGGAGAAGACAAGTGTCTTGTTCATGGCTTCCAGCAAGGTGAGGCAATAAAAGGATTCACTGTCATAGTGACCAGGGTTTCACATCATTAGCTGACATACTGAGGGAAGAGGAACCAAGGGTCATTTTTTCCCCATCATTTGCGTGTTGTGAGCCCTGACCTGAGAGTCTGTAGCCACTGAGCTTGAAGCTACTGGGGTATTATCCAGTTACAAGCTCTATTTATTCCATGTGTCACTGATGGGAGTAAAATGGAATATAAAGTAAGCTGTTGCTTAAAAATTGCAGTAACTATTCTTTGAAGGAACTCAGGAATGTAGTTATTAATGAGATTAAAATGTAGATTAAAAGAATGTGTACATATCCATCCAAGGAACATGCCTTATAGTAGTAGGATTTAACAGGGATCATCTTTATACTCTTGCCTCACATCAGAGGCCAGAAAAAATCACTTTATGTTACAAGCAAAGCTTCACCCCTGACCCCCGACAGCCCTCACCCCTAGTCTGAGAGCCATTTGGGAACATGACAAAGAGGCTGAGCTTTCTGAAGTCAATTTTTGGCTCGTTCTGTTGGCCTAGGAGAGGCAGGTAAGTTCATTTTGCTCTATAGGTATGGAGTGTACATGGGAGTGGGGCGTGGAAGTGGAAGAGCCTGGATCTTGTACTTATTTGAAAATTTTAAGAGTAAAAGGCAAAGTCATATGTTTTTATAAACTATTCCCTGCACTGTAGATTTGGGAGCTTTTGTAGATTACCAAAGATTTCTAGATCAGTGTGTCAAATTTCTTTACATAAATTTTTATACATGAAAAAATTTAAATGTATTTTAAAATAAATAGTCCATTCAAACCTTATGTGCTGATCACCCTGATTTAACAATTACCAAGATCTTGCCAGTTACTTCATATAGTCTCCCATTTCTTTTTTCTTTGCTTAAGTATTTAAAAGCAAATCCCAGATAGCATGTCATTTTATCCCTACATCCTCTAGTAAACAACCCTAGAAAATATGGTCATTTTCTTATAAAAACCAAAATGTACTTATCACACCTAAAAAAATAAACCATAATTTCTTGGTATCAACCTAATACCTGGGCAAAATAAAGTTGTCTTGAAGGTCAAGAATGTCTTTGGACAGTAATTTTGTCCTAATCAAGATCTGCATGACATCTACCCATCACATCTGGTTGTTGTGTCTCTTTAAGCTTTCAGACTTAGAACTAGGAAGCCCCCTGCCCTCAGTTCCCTCTTTCTATGTCATTGACCTACTGTAAAACCTGGGTCCTGTAGAATATTCAACCTTCTGGATTTGTTTATTTGTTCCCTTGTGGTGTCATTTAACTTGTTTCACTGTTCCTTGAATGGATACCTTTCACCATATTTTGAATGTAAGTCTGAGAGGCTAAACTATTAACCTATATAGTGCATATGGCACAGTGGAGAGAGCTGTTGCTAAGTCACTGCAGTCGTGTCCGACTCTGTGCTACCCCATAGATGGCAGCCCACCAGGCTCCCCCGCCCCTGGGATTCTCCAGGCAAGAACACTGGAGTGGGTTGCCACTTTCCTTTCCTTTCTTCAATGCATGAAAGTGAAAAGTGAAAGTGAAGTCGCTTAGTCGTGTCCGACTCTTAGCGACCCCATGGACCACAGCCTACCAGGCTCCTCCATCCATGGGATTTTCTCTGGAGTGGGGTGCCATTGCCTTCTCCAGTGGAGAGAGCAAGTATAGCTAATAACTGCTATGTCAGGACCTGAGAATGTAGCTAGTAATTCGCGTCTACATGAGGGTTTCGCATAGGGTCCATGTTAAGGGATGTCACATCTGCTGGAACTCATGAAACTTTAGAGAATCAAAGATCTCATATCACAAGTCTATGAAAATACTCCCTGGGGTAAATTCCAATAGAACAAATCCCCAGATTTGCTCAAAGTAACTGACATTTCAACTTAAAGGAGGCATTGTCAAAGTTTGAGGCCCCCAAGTTTTCTTCTATTCCAAATCTTTGTGATAACAGTGGTTTCTCTACATCAAGCTTTGGTTTCCCTCGTTTTTTTTGTTTTTTTTTTTAATGATCACTGGAGTAAAGGGGGAGTTAAATAGACCTGACCTATGACTGTTTGCGTGACTTCCATAGATAATAAATCAGGACTAGGATGTTTGACACCCCACTCCAGTACTCTTGCCTGGAAAATCCCATGGATGGAGGAGCCTGGTGGGCTGCAATCCGTGGGGTCGCTGAGAGTCAGACATGACTGAGCGACTTCATTTTCACTTTGCACTTTCATGCATTGGAGAAGGAAATGGCAACCCACTCCAGTTTTCTTGCCTGGAGAATCCCAAGGACGGTGGAGCCTGGTGGGCTGCCGTCTATGGGGTCGCACAGAGTCCGACACGACTAAAGCGACTTAGCAGCAGCAGCAGCAGCAGGATGTTTGACAGTGTTCTTTTCTAAAATGAAGTTAGTGAAAGTTTTGAAAATTGTGATTACTGACATTGATAGGATTTAGGAAGTCTTTAGATAAATAGGATAAGCATGATTCTTTATGTTTCTGCTTGAGCCAAAAAAGCGGTAGCATGCATGTTGCGTATGGACACATTCCTAACTTCCATCAGTGCACTGAAGTATTGGACTACTAATGTGGAGCAGTCTGTATAATTTCTTTTTTATTTTTTTGCTTGTAGACTTTATTTATTTTAATTAGAGGCTAATTACTTTACAATATTGTATTGGTTTTGCCTTACATCAACATGAATCCGCCACGGGTGTACACGTGTTCCCAATCCTGAACCCCCCTCCCACCTCCCTCCCCTCTAATCCAGTGTTCAAAAATATACTAGTTGAACTCAATAACTTCAGTTTTGTAAAGTTTCCTGCAAAACAGCAGGAACTATAATAGGGTTTGGATATAATATGTGAGCTTTGTGCTTCAATTCCAGTTACTTGGAATTAGGAATGACTTGGCTAGAAGACTTTGAGTCAACAAGCTGCTGTGCCTTCTGACCGTCCCTGGCTGTGTGCAGCTGAGGTGGTGCTGCGCAAGTCAGGCAGAGGGTGAGTTGCTGCTAACAGGGCATAACAGGTGGCCCTTTAGCTTCTCATCCCAAGATATTTATCCTGCCCACCTATCCATGAAGGTGATTTCAGTAGGCCTAGAGAAGCTGGTCACCTTTGGTTCCACAGACCAGACTTCTTCATCAGTGACTCTAGAAACCACATTCAGCTTTGGTTGGCTGTGCTTATGTCATATACCAAGATCAGTTGGTCTCTTCTTGAATACTTCCAGCCTGCCATCTTTCCTTACCCCTCCAAGCATCATGGAAGAATTTTTATATTCTTTTTAAAAATATATTTATTTGGGGGGCAGTGTCATGTTGTTGGGTCACACAGGCTCTTTCGTTGTGACACATGGAATCTCTAGTGGTATCCACTCAGTAGCTGCAGCCAGCAGGCCTAACTCCCCCATGGCATGTGGGATCTTAGTTCCCCGACCAAGGATCAAACTCACATTTCCTGTATTGCAAGGTGGATTCTTAACCACTGGACCACCAGGGAAGTCCCCCAAATTTTTTACATTCTTAGTCTCTTCTTCATTTCTCCCTAAAGAGTGCTTTGGTGCTTAAAGAGGGGACGTATAGGAGTATATTCTTGGGGTTCCTGGAAATAAAATTCCTCTCTGCTCAGCTACTTGAGTGAGCATAAGAATCCCTGAGGACATTCATGTAGTCACATAGCATACGTTACCGAGGGCCTCCTGTATGCCTAGACAGAATTAGACACACTGATGTATTGAGGCACGTGGAAACAGAGATGGAGAACTGATTGAGCAGCTCTTCCAGGAGACCACTATGGGTGTAGGCAGAAGCCCGGAAGGTCTTGGGGGCATATGATCAAAGGAGGCGGTAGGAGGCATCAGAGAAACTTGACTCCTGAGGAAGAGAATGTAGAATAAAAAGGTGAGGCCAAAGTGTGAATCCTGAGAACATAAATCAGTGTTGCTTAAAGCTTTGCTGTTGATGATTTTAAGTGGAGAGACTGAGTAGATAAGATATTATTTCCCAGTTCAGTATTCTGCTTGCCTGCAAGAGTATTTTTCTACGAGAACTAGTTGAAAACACTTGTTCCAGAATACTTAGGATGTTGGAGGTGATGAGGTGTTTACCTCCTATTACAGTCCAAGAAATAAAGTTTCCAGGAATTTGACCAATTTGGCTAACTAACCATTTAATTCAATACAGGACTACCCAGAAGCCTATATATTGATTTGCCTTGGAAATCAAAGGAGCTAGGAGTAGGAGAATGAGAAGAATATATTCATCCCAAGAATTGAACAGAGGAATAGTGCCTGTTGCTCTTGAACCTAAAACATTTCTACCCCAAGACTCGTCCCTTACACTCTTTAGGTGGTTCATATGTGTATATTCTGTGTCCCCAGTTAGCCAGTGTTGGGCATGGATAACCTCTGCACTTCCTGTTTCTGGTGTTCTAGCCCCAAACCCATCAGAATCTTTCCTTGTCCTTCCAGGTATCTCCAACTGCTGTGCCCTGGCTGTTCACTCTTGCTCTTAGAAGCCCAGAGAGTTTTGCTTTCCCCTCTTCCATGACCCTTGACCTATTCTAACACATTATTAAGGGCAGATGAGGGTACTTCCTGAAGAAGGAAGGCTCTTGTCTGGCCTGTTTCTGCTGTCTTCTAGTTTTATCCCAGAGCTGCACAATTGCAGGGTGCTCTTGACTCTACTCCCTGGAGAAGGGAACGGCAACCTGCTCCAGTATTCTTGCCTGGAGAATCCCATGGACAGAGGAGAGTCTGGTGGGCTGCAGTCCATGAGGTTACAAAGAATTAGACACGACTGAGCGAGTTTCACTCACTCACTCACTCATGACTCTTCTGCTGAACAGAGGTGCTTGGTCTCCTTGGGAAGAGAGGATCTGTGGGTAAAACAGTGGGGAGTTCTCCCCTACAGGGGCCTGCTGGCTAGTAACATACTGGGCTGTGAAGAGTGACCTCATAAAGCAAGGATTCCCTCTGTGGACCCTTCTCCGTGGCCTTGTGGAATCTAGATGCAAGGAGATTCCTAAGCAGAGATTTTCTGTTGGATGGTTAAAGCAAGGAATAAAAATTGAAAATTTGGAAAATGTCTCAGCACTTTTATCACCAGGACCATGCAAGAATCCTTTCTAACTCACTGTTGGAGAATGCGTCACATATGTTCTATGAGAAGTTATGGAAATTTCAGTAAATATTCTTTATTTCTCTTGATTAACAAGTATGCAGATGGCAGTGTTGGGGGCTCTTAGCGGCTTCTCATAGGCACTCTTATACTTCCCAAACTGAGGGATTCATCCTGGATAATCTGATTTCTCTGACTGGTGAGGTTGTTGAAGTCTCAGCCAATCAATTTTCTCAGCTTTACTGTCACAGATAGCTGGTTAATCAGATATTCAGTCACACTCTTATTTGACCTGTAGACCAAATGACTAGTTTGTTCCATCTTTTCCCTTTTTGTTCAATACTGTGTTAGATAATTTGAAGGCTTTTTTTTTTTTTTTTAATAGGATCTCAAATCAGATAATGGAAATTATATATTTTATTTTTATAGGTTATAGAAGTATATACATTCTATATATTTTTTTTTACTGTGTGAGACTGTTCATTTCTTACATGAGAAAAACTGAACAACACAGATAAATATAAACAGGAAAAGGAATTACCTATAACTTTACCATCAGTAGGCAGACACTGGCAACATTTTGGCATATTTCCTGTTGAATTTTTTTCTACCTGCTTTGCACAGTTGAGATAATTTTAAATAGAGAATTTTTATTTTGTGTTGTTTCTATGTTTTGCTATCCAGTGGATCATATGCATTTTTCTCAAATCATGAAAAATACGTAGACATGTTGTGATATCTGTGCAATATTCCATTAGCTGGATGTGCCATAGTTTACTCAGCCTGTCTTCTTTTGGTTAAACTTTTAAATTGTATCCAAGTTCTTATTACAGCAAATAATGGTGAGATAATCACATTAGGCTAAAGTTACTGTTTGCATTTCCAGTTGTATTCTCTTGGGGTAGATTCCTTGGATCTGAGGATATGAATACAACTAATGTTTTTCAGAAAAATTGGTCAGTTTACATTCCCCTGGAAGTTTATGAGAATGCTCCATCATATTGTGCTCTTGCCAGCATTAAATATTATCAAGTTTAAGTCTTCTCTAATTTCATAAGCAAAGTTAATGGTTTTACTTAATTTGCACCTCCTCGATTAGTAGTGCCACTGAACATTCTAGGGAGGGGGACTTTATTACCATTGTTTTTCTTTCATGAATTGATTATGTGTTTTCCCCTTTTTTCTTAGAGTGGTCAGTTTTTAAAATCATTGATTTGTAAGTGCTTGTATGGTTGATTATTTGATAAGCAGTTTTCCCTACTAGACAGACTGTATATGGTTTTACTTCACCTTATTTCAAGGGCCTACTGTACTGCCTGGCATATAGTAATCATTCAATAAAAACTTGTTGAGTGAATAAATGAGTGAGTTGAATAGTAGTTACTTACGGAAAATTTTGAGCCACCATAGCTCAGTTGGTAAAGAATCCGCCTGCAATGCAGAGACCCCAGTTCGATTCCTGGATCAGGAAGATCCCCTGGAGAAGGGATAGGCTATCAACTCCAGTATTCTTGGGCTTACCTTGTGGCTCAGCTGGTAAAGAATCCACCTGCAACGCGGGAGACCTGGGTGCGATCCCTGGGTTGGGAAGATCCCCTGGAGAAGGGAAAGGCTACCCACTCCAGTATTCTGGCCTGGAGAATTCCATGGACTGTATAGTCCATGGGGTTGCAAAGAGTCGGACACGACTGAGCAACTTTCGCTTTCACTGAAAATTTGTTGAATGAGTAAAGGAAGATGATGCTTTGTTTGAGAAGAAGTGGTAATCATTTTTTCCCCCATAAGTCTAGAGAGAATGAACTGAGTTAACTGAGTGGGGACAGCCCGAACCCATTGATTGTCATACATATTTCAGTGGTCATCTAGTCAGCATTTCATTGCGAATCTAAAGTATATATATAGTTTAGATTTATAGTCACAGAAGGGGGAAAGCAGACCCTAGTTCCTAAAAAAGTGTGCGTCGTTTGGGGATCTAACTCTGTTGCAAGATAATCACACCTCTTATTCAACTTTTTGACAGGAGGAAAGATACTCAGTTTCAGGCATTTGTGAAGAAAGTCATAATGAGTCATCTCTTTAAGATAATTATGATTAGCACCATTTCAATGAATGCCTTTTTTATGGTCTTGTGGACTGATTATAAAACAAGATACAACTTGTTCAGACTTTTTGAGGTAAGCAAACAAAATGGGTCCATTTCCTTCTGTTTTATTTCTGAAACTGTTCTAAGATTCTTAAGGCATTTTGTTCAAAAAGTTTTCTATAGAAAAATTCTAAGGACTATTAAAATATACCTTAAAATCTAAGAAGATGGTGGCAGCAGTAGTAGCGGCATTTACATCAAATCTAGTTAACAAGAGGGACTTCCCTCACTGTCCAGTGTTTAAGACTGCACACTTCTGTGCAAGGAATGTGGATTTGATCCCTGGTCAAGGAACTGAGATCCCACATGGTACGCAATGTGACCAAAAAACCAAAACTAAAACAACAGCAACAACAAAAACTAGTTATAAGAGATCCTTACAAGAACCACACTGCATAGTATTAGCATCTGTAGCAGAGGAAGCAGAGGGACATCAATAAGTGTTGAATAGCAGTTGATACCAAAGAGTGTG
Organism: Bison bison bison; assembly: GCF_000754665.1. Taxonomy (NCBI): domain Eukaryota; kingdom Metazoa; phylum Chordata; class Mammalia; order Artiodactyla; family Bovidae; genus Bison; species Bison bison. Next base: position 4,032,097 of record NW_011494775.1, on the reverse strand, counting down.
TTGCCTGATCTGTTACTTGTGGGGTAACACAAGAGGTTCCTGCAGTTTATGAAGGGGCTAGAATGGTTCAGACCCCGTAACTTTTAAAACTGACCGTCCAAGGCTACTTTCAAGTATAGAGTTCCATACTTATGGGAAATATTGGAAGTAGAATGAAAATTGAGCAGGTAAAAGACCCAGAGAAAGGAAGAGAGGTTCAGATAAAATTGGAAAAGGGAAACAGAACCAGGAAACCTCAAGAATCAAGCTGCTGCTGCTGCTGCTAAGTCACTTCAGTCATGTCTGACTCTGTGCGACCCCATAGACGGCAGCCCACCAGGCTCCCCCGTCCCTGGGATTCTCCAGGCAAGAACACTGGAGTGGATTGCCATGTCCTTCTCCAGTGCATGAAAGTGAAGAATGAAAATGAAGTCGCTCCAGTCGTGCCTGACTCTTAGCTACCCCATGGACTGCAGCCCACCAGGCTCCTCCGACCATGGGATTTTCCAGGCAAGAGTACTGGAGTGGGTCGCCATTGCCTTCTCTGAAGAATCAAGCTACCACATGTTAAATCAAGAATAGATATTTAAAGTTAGAATCACACTTTCTCCTAAAAGTTCAGGAAAATTAATTTCATACAAAAAAGTATAATAGAAAAAGATTGTGGTAAAGTCCCATATAAAATTATAAGAACAAAAGAACAAAGTGGAGAATAGTATCACTACAGATAATGAAAGCCCACAACAAAGACATGTTCACAAAGCAGATAAAACCTGTACTATTTCAGAACAAGGTATATTTTTACAAAAGTGATATTAGGAAAGAAAAGAGTGAAGTGATAGAACTCAGAGAAGAATTAGAAATAAAATCATTTAAAAAATAAAGACCAAATTAGACTAAGAGCAATTAAATACAGCAGATAAGGACTTAGAAATACAGGATTAAATGGGAGAAATAAAAATTTTATTTTATTTTTTAAATAAAAAATAAAATCAGTAACTTTAAATTAAAAATCAGTAATAAATGAAGAGATTAAAAAGAATTCAAGAGAAAATGAACATTGAAGATTGGAGAAAAATGATCCCACTTAAGGATAATAGGAATCTCTAAATGTGAAATAGAAGCAAAGTAATGAAACAGAATAAACACTCAAATGTAAAATCTAAGATAAGTTACCTGAAATAAAAGAATTGAAACTATATATTGAAAGAGCACTCGTTGTATATTGAGAATATGGACTTAACAAACACCAGAACATATTCTAGTAATCTCTTGATTACTACTAGATTACTTGAAGGAATCTCTTTGGCTTCCCTGGTAGCTCAGCTAGTAAAGAATCTGCCTGCAAATGCTGGAGACTCCAGTTCGATTCCTGGGTTGGGAAGATCCCCTGGAGAAGGGATAGGCTATCCACTCCAGTATTCTTGGGCTTCCCTGGTGGCTTAGCTGGTGAAGAATCTGCCTGCAATGCAAGAGATCTGGGTTGGATCCCTGGGTTGGGAAGATCCCCTGGAGAAAGGAACAGCTACCCACTCCAGTATTCTGGCCTGGAGAATTCCATGAACTGTATAGTCCATGGGGTCACAAAGAGTTGGACACGAATGAGCAGCTTTCACTTTTACTTTGAAGGAAAGAGGTGTGGAGGAAATTGTTAGCATATAAGTTAAGAGGCTTATAAAGAAAAGAAAATTATTAAACTCTGCTATGGTAGCAGAGACATTACTTTGCCAACAAAGGTCCGTCTAGTCAAGGCTATGGTTTTTCCAGTGGTCATGTATGGATGTGAGAGTTGGACTGTGAAGAAGGCTTAGTGCCGAAGAATTGATGCTTTTGAACTGTGGTGTTGGAGAAGACTCTTGAGAGTCCCTTGGACTGCAAGGAGATCCAACCAGTCCATTCTGAAGGAGATCAGCCCTGGGATTTCTTTGGAAGGAATGATGCTAAAGCTGAAACTCCAGTACTTTGGCCACCTCGTGCGAAGAGTTGACTCATTGGAAAAGACTCTGATGCTGGGAGGGATTGGGGGCAGGAGGAGAAGGGGACGCCAGAGGATGAGATGGCTGGATGGCATCACTGACTCGATGGACGTGAGTCTGAGTGAACTCTGGGAGTTGGTGATGGACAGGGAGGCCTGGCGTGCTGCAATTCATGGGGTCGCAAAGAGTCGGACATGACTGAGCGACTGAACTGAACTGAACTGATGGTAATGCTTTATGCTGAACGAAAATGGGGCTTCCCCAGTGGCTCAGTGGTAAAGAATCTGCCTGGCAATGCAGGAGACATGGATCCAATCCCTGGTCTGAGAAGATCCTGCATGCTGTGGGGTAACTAAGCCCGTGCACAACAGTTCTTGAGCCTGTGTTGTAGAGCCCAGGAATCACAGTTACTGAGCCCACGCTCCTCAACTACTGAAGCCCTCCTGCGGCTCCACAACAAGAGAGGCCACCACAATGAGAAAACTGTGCTCTGTCGTGAAGAGTAGTGCCTGCTCACCACTGCTAGAGAAAGGCCTGCACCGCAGTGAAGACCCAGCACAGCCAAAAATAAAGAAAAGAAAACGGAGCAAAACATTTAAGATACTTTAGGAAAGAAAATGTGAACCAAGATTTCTAGATCCGGCAGAACTGACTTTCAGGTTTAAAGGGCATAGACAAACTGTCATCAACATAAAAAAATCTTGACTAATACTGCTTCCATGAGCCCTTTCTTAGGACTCTGTTTAATAAGGAATAAGTTTCAGCCAACTAAAATTATTAAAGAAGTATCAACATTGGAAAGGCAATGAACAGTAAAATATGTTTTTATTTATAGAACTAATCATAATTATGGGTTAACAAGGAGAGAATATATTACAAATGAATATATACTCTGACAATGAAGATATAGTATTGATTAAAATGGGGAAGAATGGAGAGTCAATGCAAAATTTTAAACCATTTGTCAGAAATCAACTTTGTGGTGATGCTCTTAGTATTACTCTGAGACTGCTGTTTGTGTAATACAGGATAAAGCAGATGAGTAATGGGATAGTTTAATTCTGTTATCCTCAGTATTCTTGAGAACCAGGTTACTCATGGAAGAAAGGAAATATGAATATAACATAGACAATGTAAAACCCTGTAGTTTTGCATTTAAATTGGAAGTATCAATATAAATTCCTAAGATATTTTATCATTATCCATTGAAAAACCTAGAACACTGACCAACTTAACAATTATGCATCCTTAGTGCCCATAATGTGGTGTTGAAATACTGTTTATCACTAGAAGGAGCTAGGGATTCTTTGAGATGTGGTTGATTGCAGGTTTAGGCCTGAAATTATACCAAATGAGCTCAGAATATCTTGTACACATAGCAACTGCTGCTAAGTCACTTCAGTCGTGTCCGACTCTGTGCGACCCCATAGACGTCAGTCCACCAGGCTCCCCCATCCCTGGGATTAGAACACTGGAGTGGGTTGCCATTTCCTTCTCCAGTGCATGAAAGTGAAAAGTGAAAATGAAGTCGCTCAGTCGTGTCCGACTCTTAGTGACCCCATGGACCACAGCCTACCAGACTCCGCCACCCATGGGATTTTCCAGGCAAGGAAGTTATCAAAGATTACTGTGAGTAAAAGTCACTCAGTTGTATCTGACTCTGCAACCCCATGGACTGTACAGTTCATGGAATTCTCCGGGCCAGAATACTGGAGTGGGTAGCCTTTCCCTTCTCCAGGGAATCTTCCCAACCCAGGGATCAAACCCAGGTCTCCTGCATTGCAGGTGGATTCTTTACCAGCTGAGCCACAAGGTAAGCCCAAGAATGCTGGAGTGGATAGCCTATCCCTTCTCCAGGGGATCTTTCTGACACAAGAATCAAACTGGGGTCTCCTGCATTGCAGGTGGATTCTTTACCAACTGAGCTATCAGGGAAGCCCAAAGATTGCTGGGGTCGTGTCAAAAGGACTCAGGAGACAACTTGATGAGACTCCTGCTGGCTAAAGATGGGACTCTTTGAGCTTTAATAAGGATAATAATTATAGTGGATTTTTAAACTCACCAAATAATATGTAAGTTTGCTGCTGCTAAGTCGCTTCAGCTGTGTCCGACTCTGTGCGACCCCATAGACGGCAGCCTACCAGGCTCCTCCATCCATGGGATTTTCCAGGCAAGAGTACTGGAGTGGGGTGCTATTGCCTTCTCCCTGTAAGTTGATAATGATACAAAAAAAGCTGATGGGTCACTTTTGGAGGGTGATACCTGGTGGCTCAGCAGTAAAGGATTCGCCTGAAGTACAGGAGACATAGGAGATGCAGGTTCGATCCATGGGTCAGGGAGATCCCTGGGGGCATGGCAACCTACTCCAGTATGGGAAATCCCATGGACAGAGGAGCCTTTCCATGGGGTTGCAAAGAGTTGGACATAACTGAAGTGACTGAGAACAGCAGCACAAGGAACTAATACTTTATCTCCAAAAAACTGTTAAATTAAGGGAAGGAATCAAGCTTTACTGACTTTCTTATATGAATTGTATTATTGTGTAACAACATAGTAGATAAGGGAAACATCTCTTTATAGAAATGTCCCAGTTAATAAAAATAAATGATAGAATTAAAATATCAGTTTTTCAACCGCTAGTGAATTACAGGATTTAGGCATTTTGAGCATTAGTGATTGCTTCCCTCATAAAAAGAGAGACAACCAGACATTTTTTTGCCTCCTATAAAAGAACAGAACCTATCATCTTACCAAAAAGATCAAACCTGGGACTTCTTTGGTGGTCCAGTGGCTAAGCCTCTGCACTCCCAGTGCAGGTGACACGGGTTTGATCCCTGGTCAGGGAACTAAATTCCACCTGCTGCAACTAAAGGTCCTGCATGCCACAATGAGGATCAAAGATCCCACAAGCTGCAACTAAGACCTGGCACAGCCAAATAAATCAATAATAAAAATAAATATTAAAAGATCAGGTCTGAATCTGATCAAGTCTTTTCATCTAGCATCCTATTTCTAGGAAATAGAAGACAGAAGAATATAAGTGTTGCAGTCAGCACAATTCCAGATGATGAAGTTCTACAAGTCAAGTTGCCTGGTTTCTTCAACAAATAAACTTTAAGGAAAGGAAGAAAAAAATGAATAGGAGACTTAAAAGGCATATCAAATTTTGAAAAAGCTTTTAATAAAAAAAAGTATTCTAGGAATGCACACATGAGTTTCTATGGAGAAATGCAGGAAAGTGATCACTATAAATATAGGGACAATGGTTAATTTGGGGGAAGGGGGGGGAGTTGTGGTTGGGATGGAGCATATGGAGAGGTTTCTGGGATAGTTGGCAAGGTTCTAACTCTTGACTTAGGTGGTAGTTACAAGGCTGTTAGCTTTGGAACAATCCATTAGGCTATGTATTTGTGTGGTTCTATATGTGTATTTTATTCTACAATAAAAAAAGATTAAAGAGGCACTTTTATCTTCATTTGCGTAAATAGCAAATTTCTTCTTGGTGATGAAAAGGGTTAACATCAACATAATGTGATGTCAGAGGAGGTGGAGGTGATGGAATATCCTAATCAGTGTCTTAAATGTGCAGTGTCCACTTGGCACCACTTCTGTGAATGTGTTGGTATGGCAGTACATTCCACACCAGCATCCCAGAGTTTGGTCACGGATTGTAGAGCATTATGTTAAGTATAGGGCTTGGGTAAAGATTGGGGAAGAGATGAGTTGAGGGATCTGAATCCCCTGATTGTTCTCCAGAAGCCATAATGATTATTAAACATGCTTCAATAGTGATCTTTGTTTGTAAGCCTAAGGGAATTCTGTGCTGTGGAAAGGATGCAGATTTGGGTTCAAGCCCTAGCTTTACTACTGTCTCACTACATGTGAGAATTTGGGCAAGCTGGTTAACCTCTACGTGGTTCAGCTACATTTGTAAAATAGTATTAACACATACCTTCCAGGGTAGCTATTGAGATCACTGAAAATAATATGTATGAAAGTCCCTGGTTATCTATAAAACTGAGAAATTATTAACAGTCTTAGGGATCCCAGTGAAGATATGAGGAAAGCACACAGAAGGGCCTGATGTGTCACCTCGAACTAATCTTGAGATTCTGTGCGAGCACCAAATAAATGTTAAGGCAGGGTTGTAAACTTCTGAGGCATTAAATACATGCCCCAACATACAGAGCCCCTTGGCAAGGCTGGGAGACTTAGGGCTTTCAGGAATTTAAGGAATACTCTGTTCAGTTATTAGCAGACCATTAAGATAACTGAGCAGAGAATTTGGTGGCCACACATGACAGAGTCATGTAGAATTAGGTCAGGAAAGTCTCTTAAAAAAGAACAGCAGCAACAACAAAGCCCTAGGAAGTGGGGGAATACCTGATTTCCACAGTTTCCAATATTATGTGATTAAAAACATTCAATTTCCAACCAAAAAAAAGAGAAATTGTGATACATGCAGAGAACAAGAAAGAATGGCCTCTACACAAGAAAAAAAGTAAACAATAGAAACTCACCCCAAGGAAAGCCCATCTGTTGGACTTACTAGACAAAGATTTTAATTGGCTGCTATGTTCAAAGAGCTAGGAAAAAACCCCACATCTAAAGAACTAAATTAAAGTATGAGAGCAATGTCTCACCAAAAAGAGAATATGAGTAAAGAGAAATTATTAAAAAGAGCCAAATAGAAATCCTGTAGTTGAAAAGTACAGTAATTGAAATGAAAATTCACTGGAGGAATTCAAGAGCAAGTTTGAGGTAGTCAAAGAAAGAAAGAACAGAAAAACAGGTCAATTGAGATTTCCAGTATGAGGAACAGAAAGCAAAATGAATGAATAAAAATGAGCAGAAACCCATGATACACCATCAGACATACAAACATGCATGCAATTGGTGTCACAGAAGGAGAGGAGAAAAAGGATAGAATATGTGAAGACATAATGGCCAAAAACTACCCAAATTTCATGAAAAACAATCTGAACATCAAAGACAATCAACAAACTCCAATAGGATAAACTCAGAGATCCACCTAGACACATTGTAAACAAATTATTGAAAGACAAAGACAAAGGGAGAATTTGAGACCATCATGGAGGAGTGATTCATTGCATACAAAGTATCCTCAATAAAATGAGTAGTTGACTTTTCATCTAAAACTACAGTCACCAGAAGGCAAAGGATGTCATATTCAAAATGCTTAAAGAAAGACTATCAAACTAGAATTCAAAGTCTAGCAAAAACTGTTCTTCAAAAATGTAGAGGCGTGATGCCAGCGGAAAGGCAGAGTAGGTAGCTTCAAAAATCCATCTGTTCAGAGAAACAGTTAAAAAGGAGACAAAACTGTCAGAACTCTGCAAAATAGCCAGAGGTTTACAGAAACTGAGTGAACATTGAGTCAAGAAAGGGGAACTTTAAAAAGGTGGTAGGAAAGCTTTGCAGCATTTTTACTTGCTTTGGGCCCTATCCCTCTTCATCAAGGTGATGGTCCTGAAGATGGCAGCCTGTGTTCCCAGAGTGGGACCTTGGCCCCTGGGTCTAGAAACAACAGAGAAGATTTTTGTTCATAAAGAATTGTGTTTGTCTATTTTGGCCTATCAGAGGGCTGTCTCAAGGACTGGTCCTAAGCTATTTTCTTTGTTTTGCTTAACCTGGAATTTTTTTAGGGCAGAAAGTGGCTATGCATTGGGCATTTCTCAAAACCATTGAAAAGCAAGTGACTGATCCACTGCTCCCTGGAGCAAAAATATAGCGCTTGAAGCAAACAATAGGTATGTTGAAAGCCTGAGAGGAAAATCCAGGGAGAGAGATTCTTTGGAAAAAGAGGACATTGTCTGCCATACATGTCCAGGGCAGGACACATGGTTAGGAAAGACCTGAGAATATACCAAGCTTTCACTGTCACTGAGCTTCAGGCTCAGCACAAGCTCAAAATTAACACTCAGTTTCAATTGTCAGTGGGCCGGCTCAACATGGAGGGAGTTCCTCAACAAAGAGGCCATTTGCAAAGACGAGGAGAGTTTTTCTTCTCCTTCTTTCTCTTACTCCTTTTCTCTTCCTTCTTTCATTCTTTCCTTTCTCTTTCTTTCCTTCTCTTTTTTTCTTCTTTCTCCTTCCCTTTTCCCCCTCTTTTTTGCCTGAGTCATTTAAGAAAACCTCCGTTTAAATACTAATTGACCAGAAACTAAAGAAAAAGAGACTTCAGAAGTCATGCATTACAAAGAATATGGTCTTTACAAAAGTTGTTTAGAAAAGTCACTAAACAAACAACTACTATCCGTGGAAAACAACAAACCCAACAATAAGGAGAGGAAAGAAATTGATTTCCAGAGTTACCACATTGTAAATTTTTAAACGTCCAGTTTTCAAAAAGATATTCTCTTACACAGGAGAAATAAACAGAAGCTGTCCCTGAGGACACACCGACAAAGATTTTAAGTCAACTTTGTAAAATATGCTCAGAGAGCTAAAGGAATTCACAGGCAAAAAACTGAATGTAACTAGGAGAACAATGTTTCAGCAAGTAGAATATGTCAATAAAGAGAAATTATAAAAAGGAATGAAACAAATTTTGGAACTGTAAAGTATAATAATTAAAAAATTTATTAGAAAGATCAAGAGCAGATTTGAGCAGCCAAAAGAAATAATCAGTGAACTTGAAGTCAAATCAGTTGGACTTAGTCAGCCTAAGGAACAGAAAGAGAAAAGAATGATGAAAAATGAACAGAGTCTTAAGAGACCTGTGGGACACCATAAAGCATATCAACATTCACACAGCAGGAGTTCCAGGAGAGGAGAGAAAGAGGAAGAAATGAAATAATGGCCCCAAAGTTTGCAAATTTGATAAAGAATATATCAAGAATCTTAGTGAACTCTGAGGAGAAACAAAAAGGGCCACACTGAGACACACTGTAATCAATTATCAGAAGTCAAAGACAGGGAGAATTCTGAAAGCAGCAAGACAGAAGCACCTTGTTGCGTAGAAGGAGTTCTCAATAAGATTAGCAGCTGATTTCTCCTCAGAAGCTGTGAGGAGAGAAGGCAGTGAAATGACATGTTTAAAGTACTGAAAGAAGAATATTGTCAACCAATAATTCTATATCCAGCAAAAGTATCCTCCAAAAAAAAAAAAAATGAAGAAATTAAGATATTTCCAGGTAAACAAAACCTGAGAGAATTTGCTTCTGGTAGACCTGCTCTACAAGAATTGCTAAAGATAGTCCTTTAGGTGAAAATGAAATTAGACAGTAACTTAACACATTATTGACCAGGGGATTTTTGCAGAAACTAATGCCTACGATGTTAATATGTCTCTAGTCAATAATGTGTTAAGCCATATGATGAAATAAAGGACACTGATAAATGTAACTACATAGGCAAATATAAAAGCGAGTATTGTATTTTGGGTTTGAAAAAGAACTCCTCTCTTTTTCTATATGGTCCAAAATAATTATAGTTAACGGGCATGCACTGTATATAGGTGTATTTTGTGACAACAGAAACATGAAGTGGGGGAGGGATGGAATTGTATAGGAACAAAATTGTTAATGTACTATTGAAGCTAAGGTTGTATTAATTAAAGATGGATTGTTGGGACTTCCCTGGTGGTCCAGTGGCTAAGACTCCACGCTCCCAATGCAGGGGACCTGGGTTCTATTCCTGCTTAGAAAACTAGATCCTACATGCTGCAACTAAGAGTTGGCATGCCAAAACTAAAAGATTCTGCATGCTGCAGCAAAGATAGAAGATTAAGACCACCAAAAAACTAACTTTAAAAATGCCGAGAAAGAAGTGAGAAAAGAACCAAAATCATACACTACAAAAAAATCAAACACCAAAGAGAGAAGTAGTGGAGGAATTGAAGAACAAAAAAGATGTGACATATGTAAAACAAATAGCAAAATGGAGAAATATTTTCTTTCTTATCAGTAATTACTTTAAATAAGTGAAGCTCTCCAATTAAGATAGAATTGATTCTTAGAAAAAAAAAAAAACAAATATATGCTGTCACTTGAGATTCAAAGATACAAATAGATTGAAAATGAAAGAAGTTACTTCATGAAATAGAAACCGAAGGAGAGTTAGGTTGGATATACTCATATCACACAAAAAAAGACATTAAAGAAAGCTGTTACAAGAGACAAAGGGGGATATTATATATTGACAATAGTCAGTTCATCAAGAAGATATAATAGTTTTCTCAAGTACATATGAAGCATTTACTAGGATAGACCACATATTAGGCAACAAAACAAGTCTCAATAAATTAAAAAATATTGAAATCATACACATTACCTTTCCTGACAGTTATGGAATGAAACTAAAAATCAACAAAAGCAGGAAAAACTGAAAAATTTCCAAATATATGAAAATTAAACCACAAACTATTAAATAATAGATCAAAGAGGAAATTACAAAGGAGTTTAGAAAATACTTTAAGACAAATGAACATGAAAATACAGCATAATGAAACTTACAGGTTGCAACAGAAGCAGTACTCAGAGCAATATTTATACCTGTAAATGTCTGCATTATAACAAAAGAAAGATCTCAAATTAATAACCTAATTTTACACCTTAAGGAACTGGAAAAAGAACAAACTAAACTCAAAGCTAGCTGAAGAAAAGAAGTGAAAAAGATTAGAATGGACTTCCCTGGTGGCTCAGTGGTAAACAATTCACCTGCCCATGCAGGAGACATGGGTTTGATCCCTGATCTGGGAAGATCCCACATGCCACAGGGCAACTAAGCCCACTGAGCCTGTGCTTGGGAGCTCAGCTGCTGAGCCCACGCTCCACAGCTTCTGAAGCCTGCATGCCCTAGAGCCTGTGCTTTGCAACAAGGGAAGCCAATGCAATGAGCAACCCACACAGTGCAACTAGAGAGTAGCCCCCACACCTGGAGAAGAGCCTGCACAGCAACAAAGACCCAGCATAGCCACACACACACAAAAGAAAAAATTGGCAAGACTCAAGTCCAGGGAGGCTGCATGAATTCTTTAATAATAATAAAAAAGATTAGAGTGTGAAACAAAATAGAGAATAGAGAGATAATAGAGAAAAGTCAATAAAATAAAAGATTAAAGTTCAGTTCTTTGAAGAGATCAGCAAAACTCATAAGCTTTTAGCTAGACTGACTAAAAATAAGAAGACTCAATAATGAGAGAAATGAAAAGCTGGGACATTACTGCTGACCTTATAGAAATAAAAAGTTTTGTATGAGAATACTGTGAACACTTTGTACACCAATGAATTAGATAATCTAGATGAAATGGACAAAGTCCTAGAAAAATACCACCTACCAAACTGATTTAAGAAAAAATAGAAAACAGACATACTGAAACAGACCTATAAATAAAGAAGTTGAATCACTAATCAAAAGCCTCCCAACAAAGAAATGCCCAGAACTGGATGGCTTTGCTGGTTAATTTTACCCTGCATTTAAAAAACAATGAACACCAATCCTTCTCAGACTCTTGCAAAAGTAGGAGAAGAGGAAATATTTCTGAATTCATTCCATGAGGCCAACATTACCCTGAGACCAAAGCCAAAGACATCACAAGAAATAAAGAGACCAACATCCCTACAAATATAGATGCATTAATCCTCAAGATATATCTGAGCCCAGAAATGTACTTAAAAAGGTTATATACCATGACTAAGTGGAATTTATCCCAGGAATGCAAGGGTGGTTCAGCTTAGGAAAAGCAATGAATGTAATACATCAGTAGAATGAAGGAAACAAAATTACCTCAATAGATAACTGAAAAAGCATTTGACGAAACTCAACACCCTTTCATGGTTAAAAAACAAACAAACTAGAAATGGAAAGGAAATTTCTTAATTTGATAATGGGTAATTATGAAGAAATCCCACAGCTAACATAATACTCGATGGTAAAAGACTGAAAATCTTTCCTTTGAGATTAAGAACAAGACAAATGCCTGCTTTCACCATTATTCAATATTGTACTGAAAGTTCTAGCCAAAGCAATTAGGCAAGAAAAAGAACTGAAAGTTATCCAAATTGGAAAGGAAGAACCAAAATTACCTAAATTTGACTTGATCTTATATATAAAAAATTCTAAAAAATACATCCATACACAAACTCAACTATTTGAGCTATTAAATGAATTCAGTAAAATTGCAGGATACAAGATTAACAACCAAAATTTGTTGTATTTCTGTACACTGATAGGAACATTATGAAAAGGAAATTAAGAAAATTCCATTTACAATAGCATTCAAAATAGTAAAATACCTAGGGATAAATTTAGCCAAGGAGATGAGAGATGTATAAACTGAAAATTATAAAACATTGCTAAAAGAAATTAAAACCTAAATAAAAAATGTAACAGCACCCTATATTCATGGATTAAAAAACTTGTTAAGAGGACTATCCAAAGTGAACCACAAATTCAGTTCAATTCCTATCAAAATTTCAATGGCCTTTTAAAAAAAGAAATTGAAAACCAGATTCTTAAATCCATATGACTGTGAATAGCCAAGAAAACATTGAAAATGAAGAACAAAAGTTGGAGAACTTGCATTTTCTGACTTAAGAAACTTTCTGTGCTGGCTTATTCGCTAAGTTGTGTCTGATTCTTGCAACCCCATGGACTGTAGCGTGCCACGCTTCTATATCCATGGGATTTTCCAAGCAGGAATACTGGAGTAGGTTGCCATGTCCCTCTCCAGGAGATCTTCTGGACCCAGTAATAGAACTGAGTCTCCTGCATTGCAGGAGGATTCTTTACTGAATGAGCTATGAGGGAAGCCCCCAAAACACTTTCTACAGAGATACAATAATGAAAAGAGTGTGGTACTCACAGGACAGATACAGACCTATAGAATAGAGTTGACATTCTAGAAATAAATCCAAATACCTATGGCCAATTGACTCTTGACAAGGGTGCCACAACCTTTCAGGGGGGAGAAAAATAATCTCTTCATCAAATGATGGAGGGACAGCTTGTTATCTACATGCAAAAGCTGTGAGCTGTCATTCACGGTGCTGGTTGTCGGGTTGGGAAGAAGCATCACAATGATGTAGGTTATGTAACTGTCCCCGGACTGCTCTGGGCGTCATTTACCAGATGAAGAATCCTTCTGAATACATTTTCTGGAAAGATAAGCTGCTGGTTCTATTGCTGAAACAGAAATGCCATTGCCATATTTTCTGTCATGTTGAAAGCAATGAAACATTTTTATCACAATTAGCATCAAATTTATGAAATAAAATGATATGGAAATAGAAAGTATCTATTTAAGAAGAAGCTATGAGCCGTGCAGTGTAGGGCCACCCAAGACGGATAGGTCATGGTAGACAGTTTTGACAAGGTCCACTGGAGAAGGGAATGGCAAACTACTTCAGTATTCTTGCCTTGAGAACCTCAAACAGTATGGAAAGGCAAAAACATAGGACACTGCAAGATGAACTCCCCAGGTCGGTAGGTGCCCAATATGCTACTGGAGAATAGTGGAGAAATAACACCAGAAAGAATGAAGAGACGGAGCCAAAGTGAAAACAACGCCCAGTTATGGATGTGACTGGTGATGGAAGTAAAGTCCAATGCTATAAAGAACAATATTGCATAGGAACCTGGAATGTTAGGTCCATGGATCATGGTAAATTGGAGATGGTGAAACAGGAGGTGGCAAGAGTGAACATAGACATTGTAGGAATCAGCAAACTCAAATGGACTGGAATGGGAGAATTTAATTCAGATGACCATTATATCTACTACTGTGGGCAAGAATCCCTTAGAAGAAATGGAGTCACCATCATAGTCAACAAAAGAGTCCAAAATGCACTACGGTGGGTGCAATCTCAAAAATGACAGAATGATCTCCATTCATTTCTAAGGAAAACCATTCAATATCAGGGTAATCCAAGTCTATGCCCCAACTGGTAATGCTGAAGAAGCTGAACTTGAATGGTTCTGTGAAGACCTATAAGACCTTCTAGAACTAACACCCCCAAAAAGATGTCCTTTTCATTATGGGGGACTGGAATGCAAAAGTAGGAAGTCAAGAGAGACCTGGAGTAATAGGCAAATTTCGCCTTGGAGTACGAAATGAAGCAGGGCAAAAGCTAACAGAATTTTGCCAAGAATACCAAAATCAGATTGATTATATCCTTTGCAGCCAAAGATGGAGAAGCTCTATATAGTCAGCAAAAACAAGACTGGGAGCTGACGGTAGCTCAGATCATGAACTTGTTGCCAAATTCAGACTTAAATTGAAGAAAGAAGGGAAAACCATTAGACCATTCAGGTATGACCTAAATCAAATCCCTTATGACTATACAGTGGAAGTGACAAATAAATTCAAGGGATTAGATCTGAAAGACAGTGCCTGAAGGACTATGGATGGAGGTTTGTGACATTGTACAGGAGGCAGTGATCAAGACCATCCCCAAGAAAAAGAATGCAAAAAGGCAAAATGGTTGTCTGAGGAGGCCTTACAAACATGTGAGAAAAGAAGAGAAGCTTAAGGGAAAGGAGAAAAGGAAAGATACTCATCTAAATGCAACTGTATAGGCCATGGGGTCACAAAGAGTCAGACACAGCTGAGCAAACTTCACTTCAAAGAATAGCAAGGAGACATAGGAAAGTCTTCCTCAGTGATCAATACAAAGAAATAAAGGAAAACAATAGAATGGGAAAGATTAGAGATCTCTTCAAGAAAATTAGTGATACCAAGGGACCATTTCATGCAAAGATGAGCACAAAAAAGGACAGAAATGGTATGGACCTAACAGAAGCAGAAGACATTAAGAAGAGGTGGCAAGAATACACAGAAGAATTATACGAAAAAAATTTTAACGATCCAGATAACCACGATGGTGTGATCACTCACTTAGAGCCAGACATCCTGGAACATGAAGTCAAGTGGGCCTTACGAAGCATCACTACGAACAAAGCTATTGGAGGTGATGGATTCCAGTTGAGCTATTTCAAATCCTGAAAGATGATGCTGTTAAAGTGCTTCACTCAATATGAAAGCAAATTTGCAAAACTCAGCCGTGGCCACAGGACTGGAAAAGATCAGTTTTCATTCCAGTCCCAAAGAAAAACGATGCCAAAGAATGTTCAAACTACCGCACAATTGTACTCCTCTTCAGTTCAGTTCAGTTCAGTTCAGTCACTCAGTTGTGTCCGACTCTTTGCGACCCCATGAATCACAGCATGCCAGGCCTCCCTATCCATCACCATCTCCCGGAGTCTTCCCAAACTCATGTCCATCGAGTCAGTGATGCCATGCAGCCATCTCATCCTCTGTCGTCCCCTTCTCCTCCTGCCCACAATCCTCCCAGCATCAGGGTCTTTTCCAATGAGTCAACTCTTCACATGAGGTGGCCATGGACTGGTTGGATCTCCTTGCAGTCCAAGGGACTCTCAAGAGTCTTCTCCAACACCACAGTTCAAAAGCATCAGTTCTTTGGTGCTCAG
>NW_011494775.1:3997748-4016590 GCF_000754665.1 Bison bison bison | reverse complement strand
CATCCATACATGACCACTGGAAAAACCATAGCCTTGACTAGACGGACCTTTGTTGGCTAAGTAATGTCTGTGCTTTTGAATATGCTATCTAGGTTGGACATAACTTTCCTTCCAAGAAGTAAGCATCTTTTAATTTCATGGCTGCAGTCACCATCTGCAGTGATTTTGGAGCCCCCCCAAATAAAGTCTCTCACTGCTTCCACTGTTTCCCCATCTATTTCCCATGAGGTCATGGAACCGGATGCCATGATCTTCGTTTTCTGAATGTTGAGCTTTAAGCCAACTTTTTCACTCTCCACTTTCACTTTCATCAAGAAGCTTTTTAGTTCCTCTTCACTTTCTGCCATAAGGGTGGTATCATCTGCATATCTGAGGTTATTGATATTTCTTCTGGCAATCTTGATTCCAGCTTGTGTTTCTTCCAGTCCATTGTTTCTCATGATGTATTCTGCATATAAGTTAAATAAGCAGGGTGACAATATACAGCCTTGACGTACTCCTTTTCCTGTTTGGAACCAGTCTGTTGTTCCATGTCCAGTTCTAACTGTTGCTTCCTGACCTGCATACAGATTTCTCAAGAGGCAGGTCAGGTAGTCTGGTATTCCCATCTCTTTCAGAATTTCCCACAGTTTGTTGTGATCCACACAGTCAAAGGCTTTGGTATAGTCAATAAAGCAGAAATAGATGGTTTTCTGGAACTCTCTTGCTTTTTCGATGATCCAGCGGATGTTGGCAATTTGATCTCTGGTTCCTCTGTCTTTTCTAAAACCAGCTTGAACATCAGGAAGTTCACAGTTCACATATTGCTGAAGCCTGGCTTGGAGAATTTTGAGCATTACTTTACTAGTATGTGAGATGAGTGCAATTGTGTGGGAGTTTGAGCATTCTTTGGCATTGCCTTTCTTTGGGATTGGAATGAAAACTGACCTTTTCCAGTACTCCTCTTACATGCTAGCAAAGTAATGCTCAAAATTCTCTAAGCCAGACATCAGCAGTATATGAGCTGTGAACTTCCAGATGTTGAAGCTGGATTTAGAAAAGGCAGATTGCCAACATCCACTGGATCATCGAAAAAGCAAGAGTTCCAGAAAAACATCTGTTTCTGCTTTATTGACTACATCAGAGCATTTGACTATGTGGATCACAACAAACTGTGGAAAATTCTTCAAGAAAAGGAAATACCAGACCACCTGACCTGCCTCCTGAGAAATCTGTATGCAGGTCAAGAAGCAACAGTTAGAACTGGACATGGAACAACAGACTGGTTCCAAATTGGGAAAGGAGTACATCAAAGCTGTATATTGTCACCCTGCTTATTTAACTTATATGCAGAATACATCATGCCAAATGCCGGGCTGGATGAAGCACAAACTGGAATCAAGATTGCCTGGAAAAATATCAATAACCTCAGATACACAGATGACACCACCCTTATGGAAGAAAGCGAAGAAGAACTAAAGAGCCTCTTGATGAAAGTGAAAGTGGAGAGTGAACAAGTTGGCTTAAAACTCAACATTCAAAACTAAAATCATGACATCTGGTCATATCACTTCATGGCAAATAGATGGGGAGACAATGGAAGCAGTGAGAGACTTTATTTTGGGGGGCTCCAAAATCACTGCAGATGGTGGCCGCAGCCATGAAATTAAAAGACACTTGTTCCTTGGAAGAAAAGCTATGACAAACCTAGACAGCATATTAAAAAGCAGAGACATTACTTTGCCAACAAAGGCCCGTCTCGTCAAAGTTATGGTTTTTCCAGTAGTCGTGTATGGATGTGAGAGTTGGACTGTAAAGAAAGGTAAGTGCCAAAAATTGATGCTTTTGAACTGTGGTGTTGGAGAAGACTCTTGAGACTCCATTGGACTGCAAGGAGATCTAACCAGTCTATCCTAAAGAAAATCAGTCCTGAATATTCATTGGAAGGACTGCTGCTGAAGCTGAAGCTCCAATATTTTGGCCACTTGGTACGAAGAACTGACTCATTGGAAAAGACCCTGATGCTGGGAAAGATTGAAGGCAAGAGGAGAAGGGGACGACAGAGGATGAGATGATTGGATGGCATCATCGACTCAATGGACACGTGTTTGAGCAAGTTCCGAGAGTTGGTAATGGACAGGGAAGCTTGGTGTGCCGCAGTCCATGGCGTTGCAGAGTCAGACAAGACTGAGCGACTGAACTGTACTGCTCCTTGGAAGGAAAGCTATGACAAACCTAGACAGTGTATTCAGAAGCAGAGAGATCATTTAGCTGACAAAGTTCCAGGTATGGTTTTTCCAGTAGTCATGTACAGATGTGAGAGTTGGAACATAATGAAGGCTGAGTGCCGAAGAATTGATGCTTTTGAACTGTGGTGCTGGAGAAGACTCTTGAGAGACCCTTGGACTGCAGGAAGATCTAACCAGTTAATCCTGGTCAACCCTGAATATTCAGTGAAAGGACTGATGCTGAGGCTGAAGCTCTAATACTTTTGCCACCTGCTGGGAAGAGCCGACTCACTTGAAAAGACTCTGACGCTGGGAAAGATTGCAGGCAAAAGAAGGGGCAGCAGAGGATGAGACGGTTGGATAGGATCACTGACTCAATGGACATGAGTTTCAGCAAACTCCGAAAAGTGAAGGACAGGGAAGCCTGGAGTGCTGCAGTCCATAGGGTAGCAGAGTCAGACACAACTTAGCGACTGAACAACAACAATGTAAGTAATCTAAAAATGTTTTAAAGTATGTGGGGAGAGTATGTGTAGCTTATATGCAAATACCATGCCATATTTTATAAGGGACTTGAGCATCCTTGGATTTTGGCATCTGTGGGATAGTCCTGGAACCAATCCCCTGGGAATACGAAGGGACGACTTAGTATAACCTTCATGCCAAAACTACTCAATGACAAAATGAAAAAGGAAAATTATGCCCAATATCATGAACTTGGACATTACAATCCCAAACAGAATATTAGGAAACTGAAGTTTTAAAAATATATGAAGAAGGTAATATATAACATTGCCAAGTTGGGCTTTTCCAGGAATGCAAGTATTATAAAAATCTAGGTATTTTATTAACTAGCTTAAAATACTAAAGGAGAAAAAAGTCCAATAAAATCACTTTAAGAGATGCATAAAACAGTTTATCTTGAGTATCTTTCATGATAAAAATTTATCAAACTAGGGATAGAAAGGATTTGTTTTAAAGTAATTAAGAATACCTATGAAAAACCTATATCAAAGTTCACACTCAATGGTGAAATTGTAACAGTATTTTTTTAAAGCTGTAGTCCAGTTATTCTTGACAAGATTTGTATCAGTGTCTTAGCCAATGTATAATACAAGGAAAAGGAATAAAAAAAATTAAGAATTAGAAAGTTTTAAAAGACTGTAATAATTCGCAGGTGTTAAGATTTCTGCATAGAAATCCCCAAAGAATCTGGAATAAATATAAAGTTAATAAAATTAATAAGTTAATAAAGTCCAGAAAATTTGGTAGATATATGATTAAGAAATAAAATATATTTAATATATCAGCAACAAAAGACATAGCACTTATAAGATACAGAAAGTATTAGAGGCAAATCTAATAAAAGTATTGTGAGATTTTTAAAGAGAAAGAAATATATAAAGGTTATTAAAGAAGATATAGAGAAATGGAAGGATATATTAGATCATGCATAGAAAGACCCAGTTTCTTCAAGATGCAGTCTCCCCTGGTTAAACTATTTAATATCAGTGCAATTCCAATAATAAATCTGGCAGGATTTTTTATGGGTTGCCAAAAGCCAATGCTAAAATTTAGATGAAAGAATGAAAGAAAGGAAAACCAAGATGGTTTTTAAAGTGAAAAGGGGAGAAGTCTTTCTATAAGGCTTTCTATGAGTCTTTCTGTAAGGCCTATTAGTAACTAAGCAGGATGACAATGCATGAATAGACAACACAGATAGACAAATAGACCAGGGGAACAGGACAGAGTACTCAGAATCAGACCTGGCTGGGATGAAAACCTGGCCCCTGAGAGATGGCCCTGCAAATGAGTGGTGGAAGGGTTTCTTCATTAAACAGTACCTATGGAGGAAAACACTCCAGTTGGATCTCTACCTTCCAGCATACACAGCTAAAGACCTAACTTGAAAAGTGAAACTTCAGAATGTTTGGAAGAAAATACAGAAGATTTATATGATCTCAGGAGGGAAAGGAATTTTAAGGTATGAAATATATAAGCAGTGAAGAAAAAGTTTGGTTAATTTGATTCCATTAAAACTTTAAACTTGTGTTCATCAGAAGATCATTAAAGAGGTGAAAAGATAAGTCAGTGTAGGAGAAGCTATTTGAAACCTTACCTGCATGTAGCAGGTAAAGGATTAGGATTCAAAGTATGTGGATATATTTTCTTTCAAATCAAGAAGCAAAAGACAATCCAGCAAAAAATCTGGGGACAAATTAGGAATAGGCAGTTCAGTAAACACATAAAAAGATGCCCAATTTTATGAATAATTAGAGGAAAGACAAAATGAAAAATAAGATATCACTCCATCAGATTAATAAAAATTAAGAAGTCCAACAGTAGGAAGTGTTGGTGAGGATGTAAAAAAAAGAACCATTGTTGCTATTAAAGTAAGTTGGTACAACCGCTTCAGAATACAATTTGGCAATATTCAGTGAAGCTGAAGATGCTCATATTTTACAATCAGGTAATTCTGTTCCTATGTTGTAACAGAGGACAATGTGTGTACAGTAAAGCATGGGGCTGTGAGTTGGCTGGGGGTGTCGTAGGGCAGGCAGTTATTTCCGTGGAGGTGTTATTTGCAGGTTTCAGAGATAAATGAAAGAAATTCACCTACACCCGGCATTCTACAGGGTTAGTGGGGCCGCTGTGTCTTTGCTGTCACAAGGGGAAGGTCACATGGCTGTTAGAGCCACATAGTCACCCACGATTAGACCCAGTTACCCCGTGATGATTTTGGAGCGATTTCCTCTCTCAACAAGGACAACAAGACGGGTGATCAGGTAGAGGGTGACTACTATGAGGGTCTGGAAGAAATCACTCCAAGGCCAGTTGGTAATCTCTATCTTGATGTACAGGTAATACACATAGATGATAAATAAGATACTAGAAAATATCATTCAATCACCGATTGAGGCAGATCAGAATCACCAGGCACAGTAGAATCTTAGCAAATAGGAGAATTCCCTTTTAGGTGCTCCAGCAGCTGGGAGCCCGAGGGGTGCTCAGAACTGGCTGTGGTGTGGGCAGGAGTCCCTGGGGGCATGGAGGATCTATTCATAGGTTCAAGGACACTGTACTCCCAGGCATCTTACCTATGCTCTGGCTGAGAGGAGGGCCCAGGGGCACAGGACCTCAAGTCTGCTTTTTAAATGGCCCTGTATTTTTGCTCAAACTTTTTGTGCTTTTATAGGTAAAAAATTACAAAGAAGCTGAATATCACCCAATGGATATCTAGATTAAAAAAATTTTAATATTTTCATAAGTGGAATTGCTAAATAGTGGGGAAACTCTAAACTAGGTTTACATAGATCAACATGGATGAATCTTATAATTTTAAATAAAAAAATTTCCCAAAGGATGCTTTAGTGTATATGCAATTTATGTAGTATATGAAAGATGCAGAACCATACCATGCACTTTTGGGGATACATATGTGGTAAAAGTATAAAATATAAGAGCAAGGCATACTCCAGATTTGAAATAGGCTTGCTTTTGTGGAAAGGGAAGGGGATTTGATCAATGTGAGGTTCTGTCTGTAATGGTAATATTTTATTTCTTAAGCTAAATGGTATAATAGTATATGGTTGTTCATTATATTATTCTTTTACATCTTTTTGTGTATCTAAATGTTTCATTGTAGTTAACAAACATAAAAGTGTATATAAATGGTTGCCATGTGGAGACCACAAATAGAAGTGTACAGGACAAATAACACCACCAGAGGCCCTAATGTAATCCAAATGGATAGTTGTGGCTTGAGCTATAATTTCCAGTGATAGCATCTGACATATTTAAAAGGTGGTGTATCTCAAAACCTTTTCTATTTCCCTCTAGAAACTCTTGCTAGCTCCCCACTTCAACCCACCCCAAACTCATCTCCATTAAAGGCATCAGCATTTACCTGGTTGCTCTGTGTGAGGAATCTTCCTTGCCTTCTGTACATCCCTGAGTCCCTCAGAAAGTCCTGTCATCACTGCTAACAGAATACATCTGGAATCTGTCCTCTTCTCTTCAGCCCCACACTGTTCCCCAGTCCAATGCAATCTAACCCAGTCTCTTGCCTGAGTGATGCTAGAATTAATTCTTCTACTGTCTATCACCTCCCTCCTAACTTGCCTCCCTGTCGCTATTCCTGCCAGTTTCCCTACTCTGTCATTTCCATGGAGATCTCTTAAAAATGTAAATCAGTTCACATCACTTCCTTGCTCCAGCTCCAAGGCTGAGGTTAAAGTTCACAGCCTTCCCCAGGCCTGCCAGGCCCTCCCTACACAGCTGGCCTCTCCACCTTCATCTCCTGCTCTGCTTGCCCCTTTCTGTTCTAGCCACCCTGGCTCTGCTGTTCCTTTCTCACTTTAGGACGCTTGTGCACACCCCTGGGAAGTACTCTCCTAGATTTTGTTATGGCTGCTTTCCTGGCTTTAGCAAGGCCTCTGCACCTTTTCTAAGTAGCTGTCATGACCGCCCTTCCCCACCTGACCAGTCCCTTTCTCCCTTGTGGCCATTCCACTTTCCTTCCTGTGTGATGGGATATATGTATTTGTCTAAACCTTCATTTCTGTCTCTCCAACTAGACTGTCAGTTTCATGGGGGCTGGACATTCTCTGTCTCATTCACTGTTGTGTTTCTTTATACCTGAAACAGCGCTTGGCATGTGGTAGAGGCTTAATCAACACTTCCTCAATGAATGAATGCATTGATGATAAGCAAAAACTTAGATGCCTCAAAAAGTGTGTTTTGGTAAAATAAAATCCCCTGGAATTGTTCATACATAAGAAGAATTTGAATAAGGTTGTTTCATAAGGTGTAACAGTTGAAAATAAGCAGAACATTCTTCAGAAGCAGATTAGTTAACTGATTTTAAGTGGGTGTGATAATAGAGTAAATATAAGTAGATGTGTGAATAGTTCATCTCTGTTCATCTGGGTATTAAAGTTGGCCAGAAGGCTCTTGGAATCTTCTCTTTGGGAACCTTCCTTCTGTGTTGCCTGATGTATATTTCCCACTGGACCTCGATAGTCATTCTGACGGTCAATCATTCCCAAGTTCTCTGGGTCGGGGCCACAGGGTAGGGAAGACTCCGAAGGAGAAGGGAATCAGGCACTCTGTGTCCACTGTGTGCCCGGGACTCTGCCTGGGTTTCTCTGTCCTGTGGCTGACTTAGGAGCATCCTCCCCCTGCCAACACACACCCCTCATCGGGTGGCCCAGGCAGGGGAAGGTGTGCAGCTTGGTCTGACCCTGCCACTTTCGCCACCCCTGCAGGTCTCAGAGCTCATCTTTGTGTCCATCTATAGCTCTGAGTTCTGCATGAAACTCTATGTGGACCCCATCAGCTACTGGAAGGATGGCTACAACCTGCTCGATGTGGTCATTATCATCATCATCTTCATCCCCTACAGTCTCCGCAAGATCAAGGGCAAGCACTACCCCTACCTCAACATCGCCGACGGTGTGCAGTCCCTGCGCATCCTCAAGCTTATCACCTACAGCCGCGGCATCCGGGTGAGTGGCCTGGAGTGCTGTGGCTGTGCATGTGCGGGCAATTGGGCCCCCGATGAAATGGTACTTCTGTTTCTCTCCTACGGTGATTGAGTCCTCTTGTGTGGGAGGTTGATCTTTACCTGTTTTATCTCATTTCTCCCTTAAATGATTCTAGGAAAGGTGTTAGCTCCATTTTACAGATGAAGAAACTGAGACCCACAGTCACTCAGCAGTTAGATACTGGAGCTGACCTTTGAAAGTTGTTCTGACTCGAGTCCATCTCATCTTGCCCTCTCTCCCGTGCTGCAGAGTGACTGATTTTCTTATGGTCCAGACCCTTTGGAGTATGTGCCCAGGAGCCTCCAGCTCTTTGATGGGTCTGGCCACTCACGTCTTCCCCCAGAAAACTAAAAGTCTGCAGCTTCTCTTGAGGGGAAGGTCTCATGACTTGTTCAGGAAGCTCTGGAAGTCCTGCTCCTGCTGGGGGACACATGGTGGCCGGTCTTTACTTGGCTCAGTGGTGTCAGAGCACACGTCAGAGGTGGCCCAAGTACACCCTCAGGCGCTCATCCTGGGCCCAGTGTGTTTGCCCGGGCTCTGCTCAGGCCCACGCTTCTCCGGGAAGGGGCTTGTTTGGGCTTATTGACCATGCAGACCTCACCTGCACACTGCGTCCCACTGCCACGTTCTTCATGAGTTCTTACCTCTTTAGTCTTGGCAATCTTGGGAAAGAAGTTCTGTTTCTCTTGCAGGAGTGGAGGCAGCTTTTTTTTTTTTTTTTTAACATCTCAGTTCTTTTGGAATGAATCCCCAAACACTGGTTTTCTTTCTCCAAGGAGAGGAGGGAGGTGTGGGGTGGGCATTTATTCCTGCAGGCAGCTGCCAGACTGGTCTGCAGGCAGGGCAGCCCCAGTGCTCCTTGACTGTCTCTCTGCTTCACACTTTACCTCGAACTGTCAGAACTTCACCGTCCTGGGTCCCAGCTCTACCAGTACCTCCTTTTCTATGTTAATAGTTTCTCAGCTTAGAAAAAAGATTTTTTGCAGTTGACAATGGTGGCACAATGCAAGGGGCTGGAGAGTGGGTTCCAGCCCTGCTGGTGTATCACAACGTGACTGTGGACGAGGCGTTTTGCTTCTCTGAGCTTCTGATCCTGCATCTTGAAATAGGAACATCTCCCTACCTTGACAAGGTATCAGGGACAGATCTAGGTAGCTGAACACGTATATGCAAGACTCCAGGGCAGGGAGAATGAACGATGAGGCGTGGGAGATAAGACCAACACCCATGTCATGGACGAAGACTGAGATCACAAGATGAAGACCTGCCTGGGAGTTGGGGCCCAGAAAACCTGGGAAGCCCCACTCCTCTGAGCCCTCTTCATTCCTGTTTCCAAGGTGGCTCCCCTGCTCCTCCTGGACCTGGAAGAGCATTCAGGGCTGGCCCTCAGCTGAGGAGCAGAAACAGGACACCCTGGGATGAACAGAGGCAGGCTGGATTCAAGTAGAGAGCTCAGGGGTGCTGATGGGGCAACTACTCCAGCCCTGGGGCAGCACGGGCAATCCCCCCATGGGTGACTGAGCATGGAGGCCGTGCACTGGTGAACCACTGTTAGATTGCTCCAGCCCTCAATCTGGACACTGCTCCCATTTGTTCATTCAACCATTTATGGAGCATCTACCATGTGCTAGGCAAGGCACCAGATACCGGGGCAGCTATGGTTGGGACAGGCTGAACTGCTGTCCTCTGAGCCCAGCCCGGCCGGCAGCCTGACCTAGCCCTTGTGCTTCTGCCTTGCAGACACTCATCACTGCCATGGGGCAGACAGCCTACACCGTGGCCTCCGTGCTCATCCTGTTCTTCGTCCTGATGTACATCTTTGCCATCCTGGGCTTCTGCCTGTTTGGACTTCCAGAAGGGGGTGACATGAATAACTGGGGGAACCTGGCTTTGGCCTTCTTCACTCTCTTCAGCTTGGCCACGGTACCATGTTTGGGAACAGTGGCGGGGGTGGGGGTCAGGCAGGGGCCTTGAAAGGGGACTGGCAGCTGGTGCGAGTGTGTGGACATGCTGGGCCTCACTTGGGGTCTTTCCCACACTCAGACACTTAGCTGGGGTTGGGGGGAAGCTGAGGAATGGTCTCCCAGGACAAGGCACAGGCTAGCACCCTGGCCAAGAGTCCATCACTGACTCTAATCTTGTGACTCCCTACAGCATTCCTATTTGCCCCATGGGGTGGTAAAACTTTTCAAAAGTTCTCAAAAGATAATTCATCCTAATTGAAGTGTAATTTAGGAGGAAAACCCACATCACAAAGCCTTTTGGGGAATAGGCTGTCACAAATCCGTGCAGAATAAGTCTGCAAAACCTGTCTCAAAGTCTAGATTCTACTGGGTTCTGGCAAGATTGAGGTCTTTTCCAAAGGAGGGCCTGGCAGAGGGGCAGTGTCTCTTGGGGAAAGCTGGAAGGCCTTTTGGAGAAGAGCCCTTAGGGCACATTGGACAGAAGTGCCCACACCCAGTGGTGCCCTGCATCTCTGCCAGCCTGTATGCACTGGAGTCGGTGGATTAGGGGGTGTGATGTGGAGGGGCTGATGTGGAAGAAGAGCCAGCCTGCTCCTCAGTAGGGCCAGGGCTCCCCTAGGGCAGGTGAGCAGGAGGCCTGCCCCCCTGAGCCTTGGCACTTGCCCTGCCTGAGTAGGTCGATGGCTGGACAGACCTGCAGGAGCAGCTGGATGCCCGGAATTTGATTCTGAGCCGTTCATTCACCATCATCTTTATCTTGCTTGCCTCCTTTGTCTTCCTCAGCATGTTTGTGGGTGTGATGATCATCCACACTGAGGTGAGGTGGCGCTTGTAAGGATTGGTGGGGCGGGGGCGGGGTGGTGTTGGTTAAGTGTGGCAGGTGGATCATCTCTGAGCGGTCTCGCTCTGGAATTGGAAGGGAGGGGACCAGGTGGGCCCATCTCTATGCCGGCGCAACCCTTTGCCCTGAGCCCCCCTCATGATGGTGGCCAGCAGGACAGGTACTTGGGAGGTCATTGCAGCTGCAGCGGGCAGCTTGAGTTGGGGGCTGGCCCTGTGAGGGGGTCCTCCTGCTGAGGGGCCTGAGTGGCAGTGGGAGACTGGGGAAGAGGGGAGGTGGGGATGGTGCACAGGGAGAGCCCTGCATCTTACCTCCATCCTCCTGCCCTCTAGGACTCCATCAAAAAGTTTGAGCGGGAGCTGATGCTGGAGAGACGCATGAACCTCATGGAAGAGAAGCAGGTGATTTTGAAGCGGCAGCAAGAAGAGGTCAGCAAGCTGATGCAGACCCAGGTGGGCTGTCTCCGTGGGCAGGCAGACAAGCAGAGGGACAGTCAGGGCTGAAGGGATGGTCAGGAAGACGGGCCTGGGGGCCGGGGTGGAAGGTGGGGGGCCTTAGGCATCTGTGCATTTGGAGAGTCGGCTGCCCACCTCTCTCTAGTTTTCAGACTGTGTTCTCTACCTTTTTGTATTTTCTCTGGACCTCTTCAAGTGTTGAGTGTTGTGATTATACTATTTCCCTCCTTCATAGGCAACACTCCATTGCTGGGCCATGGACTATAGCCCACCCGGCTCCTCTGTCCATGGGATTTCCCAGGCAAGCATACTGGAGTGGGTTGCCATTTCCTTTTCCAGGGAATCTTCCTGACCCAGGGATTGAACCCAGGTCTCCTGCATTGCAGGCAGATTCTTTACTATCTGAGCCACGAGGGAAGCGCTAACATTTCCCTCCTTCATGGGCAACACTCCATTGCTGGGCCCTTGGCCTTGAGCAGTCTTGTTCCCGAGGATTCACTGGGTGCCAAGCAGGCTCCATTCCCGGTCGCTGAGCGGGGGAGGTCATGGGGTGTTACTGACAGGTGTTACTAACCTCAGTTTTTCTAAACTGGAACAAGAATGAGTTCAATGGGCTGGAGATTTTCTGTCAAGCATGATACAACTGTGAGGGCTGAAGCCCTCTGAGCTGCCTGGAGTGCCCAGCCAGGTCCTGAACCACTGCCCCTTTCTCCCCGTGAGGCCAGTGCCCCTCTCCTCAGCCTCCTCTCCGAGGTGGAGACGTCCTCCTGTTTTGTGTGTCTGAGACTTGTCCACAACAGGGTGAAACGCTGAGCCGTGCTCAGGCTATCCCAGTTCCTTCCATGTCACCGGTCCTCATGCCAGGTCAGTTGTCCTCATGTCAGGTGTAGTAGCTCACCAGGTGGCCCCAGGCAAGGGGGTCCAGGCCCAGAAGGGGTTGGGGTGGCCTGTGCTTGTACTCAGGACTCATCTGGGGGCCAGGGTCAGGCCTCTGCCTGTGCTCCTCGTGGAGGGTACCCAGGTCTTTGTGTAGCAAGATTCTCGTCGTGCTGCTCTGTTTATGCTCCTCTCTCTAGAAAGATCTTGACCACAAGAGTTTCACTGAACTGGTGGAGAAGTTTAAGAAGACTTTGCGGCACACTGACCCCATGGTCTTGGATGATTTTGGCACTAGCCTGCCCTTCATTGACATCTACTTGTCCACCCTGGACAACCAGGATGCTACCATCTACAAGTCAGTCCCAGCCCCCCTGACCCTGGCCCACGGGTCCTGGTGGGGTGCTGGCTGATGTGCAGGGAAGGCAGAGCCAGGTCCTTCCTGGGGGGTGTGCAGGGGCTGGGCTGCTATATGGGCAGGCCTGTTGCTGGTGGGGGGAGCACTGCCCACTGGCCCTCCTCAGTTTAAAAAACTGACCTGTTTTTAAACATTGCTTCCTTTGATTCTCCAAGAGCACCTCACCAAGCCCTTCTCAGTGGGGCAGAGGAAAGACCTCTGGCTGCAAGTCAGAAGCTGAAGCTCCTGACCTGGTTCTGTTACTGCTTCCTGTGTGACTCTGGCCAAGTCTTTGTCCCTTTCCCGCCTGTCACAGGAAGGACTGACACTAGGAAAGCAGTGTGTGTAAAGCTCGGGACTGTGCTCAGTGTGAGTTAGCTGGGGTCACACTGGCCACTACTGCAGGAAGAAGAGGGGCACAATTAGCCTGATGTCTCAGCAAAAGCCCCCTGGAGGGCTTTGTACACTGGAGGGGGTCTAGGAATGCCCAGTGTTGGCCCAAGAGTGGATCTGGCAGTGTCCAGGCCGCCCTCAGGCAGTCACCTCAACTCAGAGCCCAGGAGTCTGCTGTCTCCAACCTAACATGGGCAGTGAGAGAACTTCCTCCCAGATCCCAGGGAGCCTGGCCGACCTGGCCTTCCCACCCAGCCCAGTCTGGTTCTCAGGTCTGTGCTCTTTCCTGACCCACACCTGCCAGGTATGGTGGACATGCAGGTGTGAGCGTGCAGTGGGCAGGGCCAGGTGGAGCGGAGCTCACTGTGAGCTAAGGCCCTCCTCCTCCACTCCCAGGCTTCAGGAGCTGTACTACGAGATTGTGCACGTGCTGAGCCTCATGCTTGAAGACTTGCCCCAGAAGAAGCAGTCCAAGTCCTCGGAGAAGGTCGATGAGAAGTAGCTGGATGTGGGCACCCAGCCACCGTGGACCGCGGGGGCTGTGACCCAACCCCACCGCCCCCCATTGAACACTTGTTTTCTGGGTTGACCTCTGTGCGGCTGTTGCTGTGATCATGACATCTGTCTACCTTTGGGAGCTGACCCGAGTTGGTGCCCATGAAGTCTGATTCCTCCTCACATGACACAGCGAGACCTTGGGAATGGGGAGTGGGGAGAGAGGAGCTCAAGGCTCACCCTGGCCAGAGGCCACACCTGGGGGCCACGCTGGCTTTCCCTTCCCTCGTCCCCCGCAGCCAGGTCCCACTGGGCTCCTGGGAAAGCCACCTGGACCCTGGACCGAGAAGGGCCTCCCACAGTCCCATGAGAGGGCATGGCTCCTGTGATCTGGTGTGGCCCCACTGGCCTAGGAAGCTCTGCTGGCTCGCCTTTGTGGGCCCCCATGCTGGCAGGGTCACAGCTCTCTCTCTGCACACAATGCCATGGAGGTCTCTCTCTGGAATTCTTCTCTGCTTTTCCTGAGGCTCACGGTGATAGTGGTGCCCCAGAAGGGTGACAGCACCAGGCATTTGGGCTGCTCCCTTCCCTTAGTTAGAGCCCTTTACTCAAAAGGCAGCCTTTTCCACGTCATCCCTGGCCAGATGACTCCCACAGTCAGTAAGGCCCTGGCCCACCAGTGTTGGAGCCATCTGAAGGCCCAGGTGGTGGTGGCTGGGGGTGGCTGGCACCCCTTGCTCGCATCTGGCCAAACCAGAGACCCATCAGTGCCTGCTCTGCTCTTGTTTCTGGGGAGTGTTCTTGAGGCCTGTCATCTTGGCAGGGCCCTCTTCTTGGACAAGTGCTGAGTTCTGGGTTGGGCTGGGGTGGGAGACCAGCTTCTATCGCTGGGCACAGAAAGGCCAGGCCCACCCTGGGAAGGATGATAAGTAGAAAAACACATAGAATTGAGAATGGCTGGACAAGGCCCCATGGGGGGCCGTGAGCTCCAGGCCTGGATGACGGCACCCCTGAAGCCAGAGGAAGACAAGGGCCTGCGGAAGCCTTTACTGCTCTTTCCTGAGTTGTGCTGGGGGTTCCGTGATGAGAAAGCCACAGTCTCCTCCTGGCCCTTTTCGTTCCCATGGTTGCCTAGAATGGCTGAGAAGAAATGTCCCTGAGGAAGTGACAGTAATTGCTTGACTGTAGAGAGCATGTGTCCTCCGAGATACTAAAATCATTTCCATTTGCAAATGTTCACACTCAGGACCAAATTGAGCATCGTGCGAAACTACCGAGAAGGACTGCTCTAGAGCATGAGACCCATCGCCATGCCCTGGGGAGTCCTCCAAGGGTAGGAAGCATGGCCTTGCCCCTTCCTGGACTGGAGAGAACTCTGTGCCCTGGAGGGGGCCCTGAAGTAAGCGAGGGATGCCTCCAGTGCCTAGCAGTGAAGGGGGTGACTCCAGGTTGGGGGCTTCTAGGGGGGCTCTAGTGTGTACAGCCCAGACAGCCCAGCGTGCCGGCCTCAGGCAGTGGCTCTGATTTAGGGCTGGGACAAGGCAGATGTTGCCAACTGTCCACTCTGGATGTGCCAGGGTTGCTTGGGGGAATGTGAAAATACCTCCCCTGCTTTCACTAGGAAACATGCGGGAACTGGCCTAGGCCTCTGTGGGTGAACAAAAGGTTTTAAAAATTCCTCAGGGAGGCAAGTTTGTGAGTACCACAGTTTTAGAGTCAGGAGGCATGGATTTCTTAATCAGGTGGCCTTGGGCAAGGTGTCTGGTCTTTTGAAACCTTAGCTATTTCGTCTGAGAAATGGGCTGATAAAACTGTCCAGCTATAGTGTTAGTTGCTCAGTCATGTCTGACTCTTTGTGACCCCATGGACTGTAGCCCACAAGGCTCCTCTGTCCATGGGGTTTTCCGGGCAAGAATACAATGCTGCTGCTGCTGCTAAGTCGCTTCAGTCGTGTCCGACTCTGTGTGACCCATAGACGGCAGCCCACCAGGCTTCCCGTCCCTGGGATTCTCCAGGCAAGAACACTGGAGTGGGTTGCCATTTCCTTCTCCAATGCATGAAAGTGAATAGTGAAAGTGAAGTCGCTCAGTCGTGTCCGACTTTAGCGACCCCATGGACTGCAGCCTACCAGGCTCCTCCGTCCATGGGATTTTCTAGGCAAAAGTACTGGAGTGGGGTGCCATTGCCTTCTCCGAAGAATACAATAATGGGTAGCAATTTCATCCTCCAGGGGGTCTTCCTGACCCAGGGACTGAACTCACGTCTCGCTATAAGGATCATTTTATTTGATGATGAGTGTTTAAAAAAACCTGAGAGTGTTTTAAAAAAGAAAAGACATGATCAACTGTGGTCCGCGCTTCCTGGTTGTCAGCTTTGCCTCTGCTATGTGGCCAGCTGCAGCGGGCTGGCCTGGCCAGGGGCTGAGAGGGACCGGGCCAATGACACAGTACCAGGGGTGGAAAGTACGGAGCTGAGAGCAGGAAGCTGAGGTCAGGAACCTGGGAGTCGGGGAGAATGGGCATCCAGGTGGAGCTGGTGCAGGGTGGCCAGATGACCCGTTGGGCCTGCAGGGCCTGGGGCCCAGGAGGGAAGCCCAGGCATGGGCCGCAGGGCTGTGGTGTAGAAGGGCACTCTGCCTGGCAGGGCGCAAGCAGAAGGCCTTCACAGAGCAGGAACTGGGAGAGGGTGATGTGCAGAGGGCTGGCTCAGCACTGCTGGCAGCTCAAGCCAGTGGATATTTGGCGTAAAGTCCCCAAGCAGCATTCTGTTTGGCTCTATTTGCCTGCAGAGCAAACACTGGCAGATTGGAATTCCCACTTGGGCTCTCACCAACTCAAACAGGCTTGGCCAAGGCTTTCAGTTGATTTGCTTCGGGCACAAGTGGCTCTGCTTGCCCAGGCCTGGCTGTGGAAAGCAGGACCCTCCTCCTACCCACCACCCCCCTACCCGGGGATCCGGCAGAGCTGTCCCCAGATGGCTTGCCTATCTCCATCCTGCCAGCTGGGTAGTTTGGGGCTGCAGTGGGATACCCAGGACCTGGGCTCAAGTCTTCTGGTCACTCCCAGGCCCTCCCCCAGCTCTTGTAGGAAGGAATATGGAATCCAAGGCTAGAGGTATTTGGAAGGTGGCCGGATTGTTTTTTTTTTTTTTTTTTTAACTGCTTGTTGATTCCACCAGCAGGAAGCAGTCTCTGTAATATGGAAATCCAGGCAGTGACTGAGACTATAAGTGCTCCTCTTTATTCCAACAGTCCCTAAAAACTCAATACTGAGATGCTGGAGACTGCACACCTTGAAATTTTCCCCAAATGGTGGGTCAGACGGGACACCTATAACAAACTGCCCTTCACCAGGTCAGGAGAAGATGGCTCTGAATTCCTAACTAGGCTACTCAGGAAGGAGAGGTAATCATTGTTGATTCTAGTTACAGGGGTTGGGAAATGAGGGAGAAAGGCACTCAGTGTAACGGGGTAAGATTTACCAACATGCGTGCACCTCACTCTGCCCTACACTCTGCACCAAGAATGTCCTCTGTGCGTGGTTGGCCACGTGCTGTACCTCCGTGAGTTCTTGCTCTGATTTCACCTGAGGTTTGGTGCATTGCAGCCCTGGGGATATGGGGGAGGCAGGGCTGGAGAGCCGGAAGGAAAGGGAAGCATTGGTGCTTTCTTGGTCGGCTCCTGGCTTCTCCTCCATGGCAGAGAAGCAGCATAATGGGAGAGGCTCACTAGACCTATAGGATAGGAACTGGGACAGGGAGGAAGAAGGAAGTAAAATCTGAGGCCACGAGTCAGAGGCTCTGAACCGAGACTCTGACCCAGCTGGAGGGCGAGAATGGAAAGGGGACAAGTGGGGACAGGCATCCTTGTTGGGTGAGAACCGGATCCCCAATGACACTCCTGGAGAGAGGCCATTAATGATGGGACTTATTGAGGGATGATTTCTGGTTGCTGAACCTTGTCTTTTGAAAATGGAGCCCCATGAAGAGATCTGATTATGTGGGATCTATGTTATAAGATGGCCATTTGTCATAGGGACCTCCTAGGCTAAAATTGGGATACGTTGAGAGGGCTTTAAAAACCACCACTGAGCCCCCAGCTGCGATTTGAGGCCTCTAGATGCAGTACTCCTGAGGGCAATGGCACTAAGTGTGACTGGCTTTCTGCAAAGTGAAACTGAGGTCTCAACAGGAGGTGTGAAGAGGCCAACGGGGGATGAAAAGTCTGCTGTAAAATTCTTAGGTTGACCCCCAACTTTTGTAATCTGGTAATGGGACAATGGCCTCTCACAGCAGAGGCCCCCCACTGCCCCAGTTCAGGATCCTGAGAGCACAACTGCCCCTTGACTTCCTCCTTCCCCACTGGGGCCTTGATGTCTAGGATTGGGGCGTGAGGTGAAAAGACTCTTCAAAACATGCTGCTGGACCAGCGAGGGAAGAGTCCAAGCAGCGGTCCAGCCGAGGCTCCAGAGGTATGACCTATTCTCTTTGTTGACTGTGGAAAATACCACCTTCTGTTTTATCAGTAGTTCTGTTTCAAATACTTTGACATACATGATTTGAAACTCATAACAACGCTTAGGTACTTTCATTATTCCCATTAAACAGGTGGCAAAACTGAGGTTCACAGAGGCAATGTACCCAAGGCTGTATAACTAAGAGGGAAGAACCAAGCATTTCTGGCTCTAACCACTCTGCTATGATACTGTGCAACAATCCTCTAGGGAAATGTTATCCTCATCTTACAAGTGGGCAGACAACACTCAGAAAGACTGTTACTTGGTGAGATCATCATTGGAGGGCAGAGTCAGTATCTGAACGCAGACCATACATGGTCCCCCCTGCGGTCTCACAGCAGCCTTGTTCTTTCTTATCAAAGCGATTTTTTGAACTCTAAAAATCAAACCATGATTCCCTCCTGAGCAGGGCCTGCCTCTGGGAGGAGAAGGGGTGGTCCCTCAGACCAGCCTCATTTAGCCAGTTTCCTGGCCCCTTCTTGTTGCCTCGTGGAGGCTCTGAAGTCTGCTGGCCCAGTGGGTCCTGACTTAGCAGCCCTGGGAGCTCCAGGGATGGAGACGGTAGCAGGAAGCAATCAGTGTGTGCAGATGGGTGGTGACTGTGGTGCCTAATCAGGAAATTATAGCCTGGGCAGAAGAGGGGTTTGGCTTAGAAATCACCCTTCCCTGGGTTCCAGTCAAGCAGGCCCTGGGAGGCTTGGCTGGGCTGACGGGACGCTCCGAGCAGGCATGAGCTCAGCAGGCAGGATGAGCCGGCCTTGTCAGACAGGGCTGTGCAGAGCGGCCCCGGGCCCAGGAGGCTGCGTCCTAGGTGGTGATGCTGTGGTCAGTCCTTTCTGGCCCTCTGCCTGCTCCTGTGCCTTCTGACACCTCATCAGCAAGGGGAGAAGCTGTGGGCATTCAGGGGGTGCTTTGGGAGGTTCTTGACCTGCATCAGTGACTTTTTACCTGATTCACAAATGAGCAAGTGGAAAAGGTGTGAAAGAAGTGTCAGGTGGAAAAACCCAGGTGCAGAACTGTGCGTACGTGCACCATTTGGAAAGGGAGAAATAAAACCACACACACACACACTGGCAGTGAGATATTCCCTTTCAAGTGGTGCACGTACGCACAGTTCTGCACCTGGGTTTTTATTTCTCCCTTTCCAAATGGTG
>NW_011494775.1:3990790-3997648 GCF_000754665.1 Bison bison bison | reverse complement strand
ATTCCCTTTCAAGTGGCAAATATGATAGACAAAACCTAGCCTTGGCCAGGGCATGAGGTGGCACCCTGTCCACTTTTGGCAGTGCAAAGAGGTGTGGCTTTCTCAGAAGGCAATGTGCATGAGATTTTACTTGTGTGTTCCCATGGGCCAGCAGTTCTGCTTATGAAATTATCCTGAAGAGCCAAATGACAAATGCACCGAGATGTGATGGAAACACAGCGAAAGAAATCAACTCCCATTGGTGGGGAGACTGGTCGAATTAGTATGAGTCCATACATATGGCCCTTAAAACAATGATTTGTTGATAAGAATAGATGTTCCTGATATTATATGATTGAAAAAGTGGCTTCTAAAGCTACCTGTGATACGTCTTTTATGTAACAGTGAGTGAGAGTGGGTAACACATGTACATGCACACGTGTGTATGCTGAGTGATGTCTGGGAGAACAATCATTTTAGTGCTGGGACGGTGGTCTTGACTTTGTCCTCACTCTTTTCTGAACCTTTTGAATTTTAAGAATCAATATGTCTTTGTAATCAGAAAAAACAACAGTTTTCATCTTGAAAAATGTTCTGGGAATTCCCTGGTGGTCCAGCAGTTAGGGTTCCATGCTCTCACTGCCAAGGGCCCAGGTTCAATCCCTGGTTGGGAAACTAAGATCCTACATGATGCATGGTATAGCAAAAAAACAAAAAAGGTTAAACAGTGTGCATGTGTGTGAGTGTGCATGTGTAAGCATGCACAACTATGCCTGTGGTAGATGGAAGGGCATTCCAGGCAGAAGGGACTGCAGACACACAGGAAAGAAGCTGGTGTGGCTGCCACCCGCAGTGCGAGCAAGGGCAGGGGAGACTGGGCACGTATACTAGCAGGATCCTAGGGACCTGGGCGTGGCAGTCTGGAAGCAGGCCAGTGACCCGGCTGTTGTGATCCCTGCTTCCTCTCTGAGAACAGCCTGCTGCCCTGTACCTAGCACTTAAATTTCCTCTCTTCTGTCTCTGCTTCCTCTCCCCACCTTCACTCCTGCACACCCATTCCCATCGCCCTGTCCATCATGACTCAGCATCAGGTCCCCTTTAAGAGGAAGCCTTCCCAGATTGCTCTGGTTGCCTTGATAGCTCCTTTTTCATCCTCTCACCCTTGAACTTTCATACCTGTCCTTCGATCAGACCTTAATTCCTCTAGGACCAGGTGAGGAGGGCTGTGAACTGAGAAGTTACGCTGGAGGTTGCCTGGATGCCAGTGATAGACCAGCTGACATCAGTCAGCTTCAGAGTCCCAGTGTGGAGGGAGAAAGCAGGCAGCAGAGACCCAGGAGGTGTTTTGAGCCTGGCATGTCACAGGCACAGTGCCAGACACTGCACATAGCTTTTCACATTTATTCCCATTGAGCAGATGAGGAAACTGAGGCTTACAGAGGTTATGTGGCAGTAAGTGGTAGTGTTGCACTTGGGTATAGACAAACCCAGGTTCTGTCTAACTCCAAAGTCCACACTCTTACCCTACTAGTCTCTGGCTCTCACCCCCTGGAGGTTGGCTGGGCTGGGCCTGTGATGGGATCTCGCTGTGCCTTGCTGCCCAGACCTCACGGAAATGGACTTCAGGGTGAGAAGGTGATGTAGCCTCACTCAAGTGGTAGCTCCTATCCTGGTGGAGGATGTGGGGGCAGTGCAGCATGCCTGCTGAGGCCTGCTGGCCATCGTCCCCAGTGAAATCAAGTGAGATATTTCCCTGTGCGGCCAGCTGGCAGGAGCACTGGGTAAGAATCTAATGGGGAGGAGGCTAGGCATGTTGACCAGGAAAGAGCTTTCCCACTCAGAGATTCTCCAGTGGTAGGAAGTTGGTGAAATGATAAAGGACAATTTAAGCAATAGCCCAACCGAAAGCCTTACGTACTGGTCACATCCATGGTTCCTTCAAACCCTGCCAGCAGACTCCAGGAAGCAGGCAGGCAGGTCCAGTGCCCACTGGCAGAAGAGGAAAGCTGGGCTCCAGGAAGGGACAAGGAGCCCAGGCCAGGGGCTAGAATCCAGAGGGTCCCAGCCCTCCCCCAGGCACCTCCCCCAACTTTGGGCTCAGTGGGCATTTTTGCCTTGATGGGTTGGGCCAGTCTCTGCGAGCCTAGGGGACTTCCCTGGGGTGGCCTCAGCCAGAGACCAGGGAAGAAGCAGCAGCTTTGGAGGTGTGGACACCAGGCTCAGGGGAGCCATGAGTGGTGTGCCTGTACTCAGGGACCAGCCTCTGTGACTCAACAGGAGTGCTAGTTTGGGAGATGCAGGAGGGGTCCTTTGCCACAGTGTCCTCTATGTGTGTGTTTTGTCTAAATATATCCTTTATTAGATCAGATTTGCCCAAAGGAAGAGAGAGGAGTGTGCGTGAAAAGGCTAGAGTAAGGGTGGGGATCAGCATCCATCCCAGTGTGTCCTGGAAAGTTCCCAGAGAGGCCACAGGAGGGAACAGTTTGGGGAAACCCTCACAGGCCCCGCCACAGCCTGGCAAGTGGCAAAGTGGCCGGCTGCTTTGTGGCTGCAATGTCTTGGAGGGTTTGCCAAGCACTTTCCGTGAAGTCACTGGGACGTTAAGCCCTTGGTTCAATTAAATGGGTTAATACGCTTTGTCTGATTCTGCTGAATGCTAATCATATAATGTGATAATGGTGGTAATAGCGCTCTCAGCCGCGGTCATCACACGTGCCGCACCGTCCCAGGCACGCAGGGAGGCAGAGCTCACATTCCCGCACACTCAGGCCTCATTTTCCACTCATAAAAGCCCATTCTTCAAAGCCTTTCCAGCCCAACTCCCTATATCCATTTTCGGGACAAATTACCAACACTTAAAAAAAATTGGTCCATTTTGCGTAAAAGCCAAGCCCAAATTACTGTTCCTTTCCCCTTTGTGTTTTGAAATTTCACAAAGAGAAGGGTGGGGGGCTGAGGGGGACACAGGGGACGGAGAGAAGAGGCAGAAGGGGAAAGAGCGAGAAGAGGGTATGAACGAAGACGGAAAAAACAAGCCTTCTTGTTTCAGTAAAAATGTATTTCTGGAATGATGTTTCAGTTTACTCAGGCAGAAAAATTAGAAATGGTGTGCTTATTAAACAGGCTAAGTAAGCATGACTATTTTTAGTAGTGCAGTAAAACCTTGGTAATTTGGACCTCTTTAATAAAGATTCCATGATCACGCTGGCTGGCAGGCACACGTGGTGTGTGTGTGTGTGTGTGCACGTGTATGTGTGCAGGCAAGGTGAGAGTGTAAATAGGCTGCTGAGTTGGAGGACTGAGAGGGTGAGGGGACAAAGGGGACAGGGGTGGGCGCCCCGCTCATGAGAGCCTTTTTAAACTGAGTTCTCTCTGCTTCGCAACACAAGCTCATTACAAATTCTTCTCTCTGAACACTCCTCTTGGCACCGACTAATTTGACATCTGTTTAAAGAAGAAAGTATTTGAAAACAAAAATTTTCATTTCTGTCAAAATCTGTAAAGATTTACTTGACACCACCTGTCATTACTGGCCTGTTCCCCCTCCATGTGTGAGACTGAATCCTGGGTGTTGACACTTCATCTGGGGGAGGTGGTGACTGACCCCTCTAGGGTAAGGACAGGGACCTGTAGGCAGAAGGCCACTCGCTGCCCTGCAGATCGCAGTTTCTTGCATTTAAAAAATAATATTTGATTCATCCTGTCATGACTAAAGTAATAAACATGCTCAGTGCAAAACAACTTGGAAAGGAAAAATGAAAAAAAAATCCTGTTTCCTACCACCCAAAGGTAGCTGCTGTTAACACTGTGCACATCCAGAAATTTCTCTGTGTGTGTATAAAAATAAAAATGGTACCGTACATATGTAATGTTCTGTAGATTGTCTTGTTTAGTGTTTTGGCAGAGAAGCTCAGTTTAAAAAGAAAAGGCAGTGGCAAATCTATTATTTAATTTTATGCTAAACTTACAGCAAAGTCATCAGCCCCACTTACTTTCTCTTGGCCGTATAGCAGACACTTAGTAGGGACTTTAATGAGGTCTCAGTGCTCTGCTGCACAGAGGGATGGAGGATGGGGTGGGCCCACATGGGGCTCAGCTGTAACTGGGGCCTCAAAGGGTACCTGCTGAAGAGGGTTGCAGGGAAAGTTCTTCCAGCAAGCAGCAGACTGGCTCTGGTAGTGGGTTCAGCCTCCAGAAGTCCTGGGTACCACCCTCTGAATGCCTCTCTGGGTAGGCAGAGGCATACACACAGATACACTTAAAAAAAAAAAAAGTTGAAAATGCACATAGTGTGAAATTTGCCATTTTAGCCTTTTTTAAAGAACAGAATTCAGTGACATTAAGTACATTCATATCATACTTACTGTAACCATCACCACCATCTCTCAGAATTCTTCATCATCCCCAAATGAAGCTCTCTACGCATTAAACACGAACTCCCCCTCCCCTTTCCTCCCTGCCCCTGGCAACCACCACCTTCCTGTCTGTCTGGATGAGTTTGCCTACTCCGGGTACTCATACAGGTGGAATCATACAGCGGCTGTTGTTTTGTGATTGGCTTATTTTACTTAGCACAGTGTCTTCAAGGTTCATTCATGCTGTAGCGTCTGTCAGAGTTTCCGGCTGTTTCAAAGCCGAGTAGTACCCTACATTTTGTTTATTCATCTGTTGATGGACGTGGGTTGCTCCATTTTTAGGCTGTTGTTAATAATGCTGCTATGAACGTGGGTGTATAAATACCTGTTTGAGTCTCTGCTTTTGTTTCTCTTTTATATATACCCAGAAGTGAAATATCTGGGTCATATAGTAATTCTATGTTTCGTTTTGTTTTTTTAAGAAATCGTTGTGCTCTTTTCCACAGCAGCACCATTTTACATTTCTACCAGCAATGCACAAAGGTTTCACTTTTTCCACATCCTCCCTGACACTTGTTATTTTCTGCCTTTTTGGTAAGAGCCATCATAATACACTAGTGGTATCTCCTAGTGGTTTTGATTTTTATCTCCCTAACGAAGGGATGGAGCCAAAGCAAAAACAATACCCAGCTGTGGATGTGACTGGTGATAGAAGCAAGGTCCGATGCTGTAAAGAGCAATACTGCATAGGAACCTAGAACGTCAGGTCCACGAATCAAGGCCAATTGGAAGTGGTCAAACGAGATGGCAAGAGTGAATGTCAACATTCTAGGAATCAGCGAACTGAAATGGACTGGAATGGGTGAATTTAACTCAGATGACCATTATATCTACTACTGCGGGCAGCAGTCCCTTAGAAGAAATGGAGTAGCCATCATGGTCAACAAAAGAGTCAGAAATGCAGTACTTGTATGCAATCTCAAAAATGACAGAACGATCTCTCTTCGTTTCCAAGGGAAACCATTCAATATCACAGTAATCCAAGTCTATGCCCCAACCAGTAACGCTGAAGAAGCTGAAGTTGAACGGTTCTATGAAGACCTACAAGACCTTTTAGAACTAATACCCCAAAAAGATGTCCTTTTCATTATAGGGGACTGGAATGCAAAAGTAGAAAGTCAAGAAACACCTGGAGTAACAGGCAAATTTGGCCTTGGAATACGGAATGAAGCAGGGCAAAGACTAATAGAGTTTTGCCAAGAAAATGCACTGGTCATAGCAAACATCCTCTTCCAACAACACAAGAGAAGACTCTACACTTGGACATCACCAGATGGTCAACACCGAAATCAGATTGATTATATTCTTTGCAGCCAAAGATGGAGAAGCTCTATACAGTCAGCAAAAACAAGACCGGGAGCTGACTGTGGCTCAGATCATGAACTCCTTATTGCCAAATTCAGACTTAAATGGAAGAAAGTAGGGAAAACCACTAGACCATTCAGGTATGACCTAAATCAAATCCCTTATGATTATACAGTGGAAGTGAGAAATAGATTTCAGGGACTACATCTGATAGAGTGCCTGATAAACAATGGATGGAGGTTCATGACACT
Source organism: Bison bison bison (assembly GCF_000754665.1). Classification (NCBI taxonomy): domain Eukaryota; kingdom Metazoa; phylum Chordata; class Mammalia; order Artiodactyla; family Bovidae; genus Bison; species Bison bison. The sequence goes on along the minus strand of NW_011494775.1, from coordinate 3,991,698 downwards.
GTACAGGAGACAGGGATCAAGACCATCCCCATGGAAAAGAAATGCAAAAAAGCAAAATGGCTATCTGAGGAGGCCTCACAAATAGCTGTGAAAAGAAGAGAAGTGAAAAGCAAAGGAGAAAAGGAAAGATATTCCTATTTGAATGCAGAGTTCCAAAGAATAGCAAGGAGAGATAAGAAAGCCTTCCTCAGTGATCAATGCAAGGAAATAGAGGAAATCAACAGAATGGGGAAGACTAGAGATCTCTTCAAGAAAATTAGAGATACCAAGGGAACATTTCATGCAAAGATGGGCTCGATAAAGGACAGAAATTGTATGGACCTAACAGAAGCAGAGGATATTAAGAAGAGGTGGCAAGAATACACAGAAGAACTGTACAAAAAAGATCTTCACGACCAAGATAATCACAATGGTGTGATCACTGACCTAGAGCCAGACATCCTGGAATGTGAAGTCAAGTGGGCCTTAGGAAGCATCACTATGAACAAAGCTAGTGGAGGTGATGGAATTCCAGTTGAGCTATTTCAAATCCTGAAAGATGATGCTGTGAAAGTGCTGCACTCAATATGCCAGCAAATTTGGAAAACTCAGCCGTGGCCACAGGACTGGAAAAGGTCAGTTTTCATTCCAATCCCAAAGAAAGGCAATGCCAAAGAATGCTCAAACTACCGCACAATTGCACTCATCTCACACTCTAGTAAAGCGATGCTCAAAATTCTCCAAGCCAGGCTTCAGCAATACGTGAACCATGAACTTCCAGATGTTCAAGCTGGTTTTAGAAAAGACAGAGGAACCAGAGATCAAATTGCCAACATCCGCTGGATCATCGAAAAAGCAAGAGAGTTCCAGAAAACCATCTATTTCTGCTTTATTGACTATGCCAAAGCCTTTGACTGTGTGGATCACAA
>NW_011494775.1:3990214-3990685 GCF_000754665.1 Bison bison bison | reverse complement strand
CAAAAGCAGAGATATTACATTGCCAACAAACGTCCGTCTAGTCAAGGCTATGGTTTTTCCAGTGGTCATGTATGGATGTGAGAGTTGGACTGTGAAGAAAGCTGAGCGCCGAAGAATTGATGCTTTTGAACTGTGGTGCTGGAGAAGACTCTTGTGAGTCCCTTGGAATGCAAGAAGATCCAACGAGTCCATCCTAAAGGAGATCAGTCCTGGGTGTTCATTGGAAGAAAAGATGCTGAGGCTGAAACTCCAATACTTTGACCACCTCATGCGAAGGGTTGACTTACTGGAAAAGACCCTGATGCTAGGAGGGATTGGGGCAGGAGGAGAAGAGGACAACAGAGGATGAGATGGCTGGATGGCATCACTGACTTGATGGACATGAGTTTGAGTGAACTCCGGGAGATGGTGATGGACAGGGAGGTCTGGTGTGCTGCAATTCATGGGGTCACAGAGTCGGACATGACTGAG
>NW_011494775.1:3989322-3990114 GCF_000754665.1 Bison bison bison | reverse complement strand
AAACCATCTATTTCTGCTTTATTGACTATGCCAAAGCCTTTGACTGTGTGGATCACAATAAACTGTGGAAAATTCTTCAAGAGATGGGAATACCAGACCCCCTGACCTGCCTCTTGAGAAACCTATATGCAGGTCAGGAAGCAACAGTTTGAACTGGACATGGAACAACAGACTGGTTCCAAATAGGAAAAGGAGTACGTCAAGGCTGTATATTGTCACCCTGCTTATTTAACTTATATGCAGAGTACATCATGAGAAATGCTGGGCTGGAGGAAGCACAAGCTGGAATCAAGATTGCCGGGAGAAATAATCAATAACCTCAAATATGCAGATGGACACCACCCTTATGGCAGAAAGTGAAGAGGAACTAAAAAGCCTCTTGATGAAAGTGAAAGTGGAGAGAGAAAATTGGCTTAAAGCTCAACATTCAGAAGACGAAGATCATGGCATCTGGTCCCATCACTTCATGGGAAATAGATGGGGAAACAGTGGAAACAGTGTCAGACTTTATTTTTCTGGGCTCCAAAATCACTACAGATGGTGATTGCAGCCATGAAATTAAAAGACGCTTACTCCTTGGAAGGAAAGTTATGACTAACCTAGATGGCATATTCAAAAGCAGAGATATTACATTGCCAACAAACGTCCGTCTAGTCAAGGCTATGGTTTTTCCAGTGGTCATGTATGGATGGGAGAGTTGGACTGTGAAGAAGGCTGAGCACCGAAGAATTGATGCTTTTGAACTGTGGTGTTGGAGAAGACTCTTGAGAGTCCCTTGGACTGCAAGAAGAT
>NW_011494775.1:3982963-3989222 GCF_000754665.1 Bison bison bison | reverse complement strand
ACCCTGATGCTAGGAGGGATTGGGGCAGGAGGAGAAGAGGACAACAGAGGATGAGATGGCTGGATGGCATCACTGACTTGATGGACATGAGTTTGAGTGAACTCCGGGAGATGGTGATGGACAGGGAGGTCTGGTGTGCTGCAATTCATGGGGTCACAGAGTCGGACATGACTGAGCGACTGAACTGAACTGAACTGAACAACTAGTGATGGAGAAGGCAATGGCACCCCACTCCAGTACTCTTGCCTGGAAAATCCCATGGACGGAGGAGCCTGGTAGGCTGCCGTCCATGCAGTTGCACAGAGTTGGACACGACTGAAGCAACTTAGCAGCAGCAGCAGCAATGATTAGTGATGTTGAGCATCTTTTCATGTGCTTATTGGCCATTTGTATGTCTTATTTGGAGAAATGTCTGTTCAAGTGCTTTGCCCATGTTTGAACTGTTGTTGTTCAGATACACTTTTAAAAGCAGTGCTTGTGCTGAATGGTGGGGAGTTGAATGGTGAGAGGAATAAGGAAAGAAGCAAGAGAAGAGAGAAAGGACTGGGGAGAGGCTGGAGGCCAGGACATGTCAAGTGGAGGAAGGCATAAAGGAAGACAGCCCTCCGCTTCTTTTATTTAGCAAATCCTTCTTCAGCACCAACTGTGTGCAGACATTTCTCCACACGTCACTGTCCACACCTATTTGCCAATACATCCTGGGTCTCAGAGGCTGAATAGACCCTGCTGCTAGTGCCCTGCTTCCAGGAGGCGGTACTCACAGAGGTTAAGCTGTGGACTCTGTCTGCAGTAGGACAGGCTGGGATCCAAGGCTCTCAAGCTGGACACCCCGAGTCTCGGCTTCCTCATCTAAAAATGAGGCTCACAAGATAAATAAAACATGTACAGCCCATAGCAGGGGACGGTGCAGAGGGAGGCGTGGGGCCATGTGACCAGTCACCCAGCGCAGCTTTCATCTGCCCTCAGCCTTCACCCTGCTTCACAGGCAGCCTCCTGTCCCTAGACCTGCTCCCCTCCAGCGTCCTGATTCGCAGGCCCGCAGGCTCACCAGCCCATGGCTGGGCTCTGGGGCTGTGCCTCCTAGGGGCCCTGCAGCCTCTCTGTCAGTGGACACCAGCTCTGGGCTACACCGTCAACTGGGAGGCAAGGGCCAGGCCCGGTGAAGAGACAGCACAGGAGTGTGAAGACTGGAGCTCCTGTGGGGAGAGGGGCAAGGAGGCGGGTCAGCACGGGCTGTGGGAGGAAGCCTGGGAGAGCTCCCAGAGGGAGGCAGACTGGCAGCACCCATATAGGAAATGAGAAACTCATAACACCGAATGGGAGTTTGGATTTAATGGTTGATATCCCAGGGCCCTGCCTTCGCCAGGCAGCTTCTCTGTGTCCTGCCTGCCCACCCCAGGGCTTCTTCAGTCCCGGCTGTCACCTGGTCCCCCGCTTCTCTCCCACACAGCCGAGTGAGCTCGGTGAAGGCAAGACCTGGGATCTTTTCCTCTCTCCCAGAGGACAGCTGAGTCCTCTGGACCTGAATTATAATTGTTTCTCTCCTCCGCAGCCCACCCCCCACCCCCAGCACAGTACAAATGCGCTTCCAGTCGGAGGGTGTACAGTGCAGTGGGGGTGGCACCTGGACCCTGGGCAGAGGGCTGGAGTGCAGGTCCTGGCCCTTTTCTCCATGAGCTGGGCCATCTTGGATGAGCTTTCAGTTCTCTCCGAGTTTCGGTTTCTTCCAGTGAGAGACTAGCAAGCCCTTCCCCGCTGTGAGGAGCGAATGCTTATATACTGCCTAATTCTTACACAGTGCTGGCATGGGGACGCAGCACTCAGTAAGGGCCTAATGTTGGCTGTCGGTAAAATGAAGTAACACAACAAGAAGTGTTTGGGCGTCTTCACCCCACGTTGCAGGGAGCCCTTCAGGCAGAACTTTGGGCATGTGCCCTCTGTTCCCGAGGCTCACCTCTCAGAGTGCTGACTGGCCCAGCCCATGTTCTCCTCCACACACCCAATGGACAGCAGGAAGTGGGCTTGGTTCCTCTGGGTCTCCCAGGGTCTGCCCATGGAGTGTGGTGGGAGGACTGGACCACAGGACAACAGGCTGGGCTCCTGGGGGTGGGATGGAGTGGGGCGGGTAGGGGAATCAAAGGACTGTCAATCATGATTCACGTTCATGGCATTCAGCAAAGCCTGAGGGAAAACCAAGGTGAGTCCTAAATGACATTTTCAGAAATAACCTGTTGAGAAACTTACAGAAGCCTCATTAATGTGGAAAGTGGGGGACAGGGCCCTCAGGAGAACAGGCAGGACAGCTCACGTTAATAATAACAATAGCATCTACAATCACAATTCCATCAAAAGCAACAAATTATTGAGCACTTACTGTATGCCAGCACCACAGCTAACACTTTATGTGCGTGATGTCATTTACTCCTTTTAGACAACTGTGTTGAGTGATTGTTGTTATTCCCTTTCACTAAAGAGGAAACAGCCTCAGAGACCTTAACTCTCTTGCCCAAGGCAACTCAGAGGTAGAGGCAGAACTCAAATTCTTGCTTTCAAAGACCACAGCAAAAGTTCCCATGGATGCCAGAGCCAAGTAAGCACCCCAGGAGAAGGGGAGGTCCCTGGGCAGAAGGTGACTGAGGCCCTGTTACTGTCCTACCAGGGAGCAGGAGCAGGCTGAGGCATGTGGAGAGAGGGCCACCCAGAGCCACCCCAGGGACTCCTCAGGCAGTGCCCCCTGGCAAGGCAGCCTTTCCAGCTGTGATCCCTTCGCGCTCCAGGTGACTCAGGGGCCCAGACGGAGGCCTGCAGCCTGACTGTGGCCATGAAGCCAGGGGAGCGATTCCGTTCCTTTCCTGCAATGACCAGGCATTATGAGGGGTGCACACGGGGGCTCACCCCACTCTCCATTGGTGCCCACTGTGCCTTCAAGGCAGTGCTGGGCACCAGCCTCTTGTCCCCCAACCCTCATTTGTGGCCTCTCTAAGCCTGTAGCAGCCCTTTAGGGCTCACTTTGTCAGGATCAGGTAAGAACAAGTCTGCCTGTGTTTTCTGAGGGCCAGTCCTATGTTACTTTGGCCACCTGATGCGAGAAGCTGACTCATTGGAACAGATCCTGATGCTGGGAAAGATTGAAGGCAAAAGAAGAAGGGGCTGGCAGACGATGAGATGGTTAGATATAGCATCACCGACTCAATGGACATTAATTGGAACAAATTCTGGGAGACAGTGAAGGATAGGGGAGCCTGGCATGCTGCAATCCATGGGGTCACAAAGAGCTGGACACTTAACAACTGAACAAGTCCTATGTTGCCAGCAGAAATTATCTCTTTAAGATCAGACAGCGCCCCCTACCCCTGAAGTTGTCCATGGTAATTGGCATGTGGTAGCCTTGTGCAGAGTGGGGAGTGACAGGGTTTGAATCCACTCCATCACTCCTACTCTATGAGTTCTTTAAGCCTCTGGGGCCTCATCAGGGAAAGGGGACAATGAGGATCCTTCTTGCAGGGCTGCTGTGCAGGTAAGGGTGCTCATCTATGAGAAGTGCAGGGGGCTCTAGTTCCTGAAGGGCTCAGTAAATGATGACACTTGCCACTAAAGACAGAGATGGCGCCACCTCCACTGAAAAGCCTTGCCTGGCTATCCTGTTTGAGGCAGGACTTTTTTTTTTCTCTTCTTACTCACAACACCCTGTTCTTTTTCTTCAAAAGCACTCAGCCCAGTTTGTAATTATACGTGTTTGTTTACTTGTCCACGAGAGCAGGGACTGTGTCTGTCTCCTACTTCTCCATCCCCAGCACCAGGGGCAGGAGTGCAGTAAATGTTGAATGAACCTCCCCAGTCCTCTTCAGACAGAGCAGGACTAGCACTTTCTGCCATTTCTCAGAGGACTTGGCTCTTAAAGCCCCGCATATTCCTTAGCACCCCCTCCAGAGATGACCCTGCAGCTGGTGTAGCTGGGGAGAGCTGGCTACTCCCTGCAGCCACAGAGTTCCCTAGGTCAGAATAGCTGGGTGGGACCCAAGGCTGGGTCCTGCACTCACCTCGGCCATGGTCCCTGATGGGACAGTGGGGTCATTCAGCTTTTGCCTCTCCTCCCGGCTGCAGTTCTTTGCCCTGTGGCCCCACAGCCACATTAAGTCTCCACCAGAACCCCTCTTCGGCCCTCCTCTCACCTGAGGCTGAGCCTGACATTCAGAGAGGCCTCTCTGCCTACTTCCCTCTAGTCCCACCTCCTTCTAGGTCTCCCCTGCCTCCTGCCCTCAGCTGAGACCAGGGCCCCCTGGCCTTGGCAGATGTGTGAGTCGGGGAGGCACTCTGAGTCCAGATGTGATTGTGTTTATGTTTCCAGAGAGTGAGGGGTCGGAGCTCTGGACTGGAGCCGTTGGGGGAGGGGTGGTCTGGCTCCAGCCCCCCTGCCCCAACCTTCCCTTCCCCCACCTCCCTCCCCCGCCTGTGTATCTGGCCCTGTCCTTCTCAGATCCCGGCACTCCAAGTCCTACAGAATCAGGCTGAGCCATCCCGCAGGAAGGACCCCTCCTTACTCCTCCTCTGAAGGTGAGAAGACCATGGAGAGATGCTTGACTTTGGAATCCGTGTGACCTTGGCCCACTGCATAGTGTGATGGAGCCCTAGTTCCACCATCTGTATAGTAGGGCCAACACTCCTGACCTCAGAGTCAGTACTGACCCGGTCTGGGAATGTGTGCACAGGGCTCTCCAGCTATTAACCCATGACTAAGCCCATGGCCATACCGCATCCCAGCTAGGGCCTGCCTGGGCCCAGCCCCAGGGCATTGCCCATCACAAGGTGACTCTAAAGCAGAATACTAACCCCTCCTTCCTCACCCGCTGCAGCTGCAAACATTTTGTTTTGCCATTAGAAATGACTTACTTAAGGGAAGCAGAATTTTACAGGCAGTTTACAGGCTGGTCTTGTTCAGTAGTTTCCAAAGTGGGGGAGGGTGGTGGCGCTGGGAGCCACAGATACGTTGGGATGGAAGGGAAGTGAGAAATGAGTTCTGCGTAGTGGACACTTTCACCGGAATAGCCATATGCCCCTGGGTGGGATTTCGATGTGGAAAGGCAGAGGGAGGCCCTGGCTAGACTCTGGCGGATCCAGCACCCTCGGTCCTCCTCAACAGCAAGAGCAGGGCTCACGGTGCGGCACCGGGCCTATGAGAGAAAAGGCAACCCCGGGCCTAAAGAAACTTTTAGCGGCTCCCACCCCAAGGTTCCCGGCAGACAAAGGCTGCGCACCACCCTGAGAGGCTGGAGGGCCATTCAGGCCCAGCCTGAGAAGAACCTGCAGAATCTGGCGGTCTAGGCTGGGGCAGCCCGCGCAGCGCCGGAGGCTGAGCGGTTCAGTCGATTGCTTGGGGGGGCGCGCGCTTGCGCTTGGAGAGGGAGTTGGTAGCGCCCAACCGCGCCCTCATGGGAGCTGGGCTGAACAGGCCAGGAATGGTGGCGGGGACGTAGGGGTAGGGTCCTCTGGCGGGGTCGGCCTCGGCTCTTCCCTCCTACGAGCAGAGCCCACGGGGGCCTATTTCCCTTTCTACCCACCTTCCTTCTCGCCGAATGAAGCAGTCAGGGCTCGGCAGCGGTTAGCACGCTCGTACTATGGTTTTTAATAGACGTACATGGACAAGTCGATATAGACAGATTTATAATTCTATACAGTCAGTCCGACATACACAGGGACGCTGTAAACAGGGGCGCGGGCCGGAGAGCGGGTGTGCAAAGTGGGCGCGGCTGGGGCCCTGGCCGCGCCCCGAGCTCTCCCGGCTCGACTCTTGCACGGCGGGCGGTGAAGAGGGGGCTCTTCGCCGGGAAAGGGGGGGCCCTCTCCTAGGCCCAGGGGGAGCCGAGCGGAGGGCCTGGGTCTGCGGCGAACCTTAGGGGCTGGGATGCTTGGAGACAAGCACTCAGCATGCTCCCGCCTCGACCGCACCGCCAGCTGCCGTTCCTTGGCCTTAAAATAGGACTCCGGGGCACGGGGCAGGCGAGGGCTCCTCAAGGCGCGCCGGGGCCATTAGTACGGCTCAGCGGCGAGTTCCCGACCCTGGGCTGGGTACCATCATCCCCGGCTCAACGCCCACTCCAACTTGGATCCGGATCGAGCTATAAGGCATGCTCAGCCGGGCCTAGCTAGGAGGGGGCGTCTTGGTTCCCACCTGGCCGGGGCCCAGGTTTGCCTGGGCTCCGCGCTCCAGTTCACAGGCGCGGCCGCTCAGCCTGGGTCCAGCGCGGCGGGAACGCGGGCT
>NW_011494775.1:3977628-3982604 GCF_000754665.1 Bison bison bison | reverse complement strand
GAGGCCCGAGGCCGGGCCCTGCAGGCCGCCGTAGCCGAAAGACGAGTGCTGCTTAGACTTGAGCCGCAGGCTGGCCAGGCTCGAGTTGCACGTGTCCCGGTAGACGCTGTAGGGCGAGGCGGGTGTGCCATACGGGCAGGCGCCCGGCGACATGGCCGAGTTAAGCGAGGAGCCGGTGAGGTTGTTGATGTTGTTGAGGCCCGAGTTGGGCATGCCGGGCACGGCGCCCGGGCCCATGCTCGAAGGCATGGTCATGGAGGAGATGGAGCTGGGGGCCGAGAACATGGACTGCGACGACAGCGGGCTCATGGAGTTGAAGAAGGTGAAGCTCTTGGTGGAGAGAGGCGCTGGCGCCAGGCTCTTGGCGGCCCAGTTGTTGTAGGAGTACCCCGCGGCGTACACGTCGTCGTAGGGCTGCACCAAGCCGCTGAACTGCGGCACATAGCCGCCCTTGCACAGGTCCAGCTGCTGGTTACGCTCGCGCTTCCGCCACTTGGCTCGCCGGTTCTTGAACCAGACCTAGGCGAGGGGGACCGGAGAAGGGTCAGGGCTGCCCGGCGGGAAGGCGCCCCCACCGCCCCCGCCCCACCCCGAGGCCTCAGCCCGCTTCCTTCTCCCCAATACCGTTTCTTTTCTTCCATATTTGCGCCCCTGCCTTCTCCCCACAATGGTTCCTTTCCTGTCCCCAGAAAATATTATTAGTCTTTTCTTTTTTCTGATCTTTATCCTCTTCCCCTAATTAAATCCGGTTTCTTCTCCTAAGGCGGATCCTCGTTTTGTTTTTTTTAATAACAAATATTTGTTTTCTTTCTTCCTCTCTCAACCAGGTTATCTTGTGCCTTTTCCCGCAAACGGTTCCCTATCTATCTCCTAAATACTCCGTCCATTTTCTTCTCCAACACCAAAGGTAGTTTTCTAACCTCAAATATAGTATCTTGCGACTCCTCAGTCTATTTTTCATTCCTCAGATAGTCTGTTTCCATCTTTATTGGTAATATTTGATATTCTCATTTCTGTCCCAGATGTTTATTTTCATTTGGTCCACCCCACTATCTGAACCACTTTTTTCTCCCTCAGGCCATTTTTCTGTATTATCCCCCATTTTTGATCCTTTTGATTCTTCTCCAAATATTTAGTTTTTTCCTTCTTTCCAAATATCTTGACCCTCACTATTTTCTCTTAAATAGTCGATTCTTTATTTTTCTCAAATACTTGATCCTTTTGCTTCTCCCTTATTTATTTCCTGCCACCTAAATATATGCCAGATATGTTTTTCTGCAAATATTTAATTTCCTTTCACTTCTTACTAGTTTCTCTCTGCTTTCCCCCTCTACTTTTCCCCACAAAATTCAGTTAAGAACCTCTTTTATTCCCAAATCCCAGTTCTTGCCCTGGGCTGTTCCCCCGACCTTTCTTGCCAGATCCGTGCATGTCAGCCTTCTCCATCCCAAGCACTAACATTGCCTGATTCCTCCCCCCACCCCACCCCTACCACCGTAAACCGGGGGGCAGGATTAGTGAGTTCTGGATTACTGAGTGCAGTCTTCTCTCCCTACCCCACTGGGCTGGCCAGCCTGACTCGGGCGGGGTGAGAGCTGAGGTTATAGCAGGGAGTCTGTGGCCCTGGTGGGACTTTGGTTTAGTTTGGGACGTGCTCCCAATATCTGATTAAATGTTTGCAGTACCCAGAGAAGAAACTACTCTCTTGCTGCTCTGGCAGAGAAGCCATGTATTCACTGGGAAGCGAGGGGTGAGAAGAGCGAGTGTGCAGTCTCATCTTGGGTTGGAGACCTTAGATCTCCAAAGGGATTCCTCCTGAAGCTCACTCGTCCACCAGATTTGTCCCCCACCTCCCACCTGACCCCAGCCCTACAGGAAAGGTCATTATGGAAAGGGTTCAGCTACAGGTTGGCTGATGACTGACAAAGAGTCAGGTGGAGAGTATCCTGAGATTGTGAACTAGCCAACTGCGGATGGAACCACTGCCCCAGGAAGTTTTGAGACCCCAAGCCTAGGCTCTTCCCAGCCCTCTCTAAGACTGCCAGGCAGGATCTGCCTTTCCGTTTCGTTTCTGCAGGAAGGCACTAGTGGCCCCACGTCCCCAGCGGCGGGGGAATCCTCTGCACAGATTAGGGTGGTTAAGTCCGGGCGGGCTCTAGGCTCTACTGGGCAGGGGAACGTCCCTTGGGGCCACAGGCCTTTGGATGGGGGCTGCGGTGAAGCCAGAGGGTCAGGTAGGATGTGGGTCAGAAAGATCCGAGGAGACAAAAGCCGATGGGCGCTAGCACCAAACGGCTCAGCAGCAGCTGGGTAGACTGGGCCTAAGGTGGAATCTCCTCCGGTGGAGGGAGGAAGAAGGTCTGAGTGTTGGAAAGAGTGTTAGTCTAGGCGCGCGTCTAAGCTTTCAAGGTCTGCGCTGGGCCGGCTGGCAGCCTTCTGCGCGGGTCCCCTTAGGCGCACACCCCGCGCTCACCCTCACGCGTGGCTCGGTGAGGTTGGTCCACACGGCGATCTCCTCCCGCATGCTCATGTCCGGGTAGCGGTTCCTCTGGAAGGTGGCCTCCAGCTCTTGCAGTTGCTGGCTTGTGAAGTGCGTGCGTTGCCGCCGCTGCTTCTTCTTCTTGGCGGGGTCCTCGGCACCGCCGCAGCCCGCGCCGCCGGCACCGCTGTCCTCGGGCCCCTTGGGTTCCCCGCCGCGCTCCTTTTCTGAAGCAGGCAGGGTGGGGCGCCGGTCACCTCGGGCTTTTGCCCTGTTGCACCCCGTCCCGGCTCCACCGAAGCGCCCGCGGTCAGCGCTGGCCGTCCGCCCTCCCGCCAGGGGCCCTGGAATTGTCCCCGCTGGAAAGAGCCCGTCTGTGCCTGGTCGGTCAGTAGTCACCTTCTGGTCAGGCTCGTCTGGGAGCAAAGCCCAGGAGTTGGAGCCGCGGACCAAGGTTCCCAGCTGGGCAGGGCCTGCTCTCACCGCTCGGCACACGCTGGAGCCCTACGTTGATGCCACCCGAAAATGTACAGTTTTTAGGGCTCTTGGGGGTTCTAAATCGGAGATCTCTGCTTTTCTGAACTAGGATCAGACTTTTCTAGCTTGAAGCTAGGGGATCCGTGGAGCCAGAGCCAGGCGGTGGCCTGCAAGTTCTTCTCCCCGGGCCGGAGCCGGAGCCCCACTGAGCCGGGCAGGCACAGCACAGCCGGTTTCTCGGCCTTAGCTCCAGGCCTCAAGTCCCAAGGCCCAGAAAATCCCTCTGGCGGCTGCCAGGCAGCCCAGACCCACAGGCTCTGTCTAGGTGACCTGGGAGCTCTAGTCTCGCTCCCTCTCTCAAGCTACACAAAACACAGTCATAGAAACACTGAAACATAAAGAAAAAGGATTTAAAACCAAAATACTGAATCCCAGAAAAGCTAACAGCTCTATGGGTAAAAACACAGAAAGGGTCACAAACTCTTAAAAATAGGCAGATAGAAACACAGCAAACGCAAATTAAGAAGTCAGAAACCTCCATGCAAACACTAACTAAATACAGTGCTGTACGTTTATAAGCTCCAGGCAGGCACAGGCATTTATTTATCCGGGGTTTTTAAAACATCAACGTAGTGTTGTAGATAGATTTTTTTTTTAACCCCTTCTGGATAATGCCCTTCCCCAGGTAATTTTTAAATCCCAGGGAAATACAACACTGTAGTTAGGTAACAAATTCCGCAAGTAACACCACTGTAAGTGGATTTTGAGAAAACCCCGGAGAAACGCGCCATTTTGGATTGACTTTTTAAAATCTCTTATATTATTGTAAATAAGTAAAATCTCTTGTAAAATGTTGAAATTTTAATTTGAAAATGTACCTAGAATAGCAGTTATTTCTACATCGAAATATACAGTTAAAAATTTGAATCTATTCTCATAGACTTTTTTTTTTGAAAAAGAGCAACTGTAATTATATATTTCTCCGGGCTTTTAAAAATAAAAACCAACCAAAGGCCACGGTTAAAACTTTTGAAAACAAAAGTACCGTCCTGCGTTGATTGTTTTTTAACCAACCAAACAGAACCTCTCAGAGAAAGTCACTTAGGGATGCAAAACAGAAACAAATAGAGATTACAAACGCGTAGAGAAACACTCAGCGGAGGATTAAGAAGTGAACGTAGAAGAGGCGCCCAAGGCCCGGGGAGTGGGGAGCTCGGCGGCGCCGCCGAATTAGGACCGAGAGCGCCAGAGCCGTTCGGAGACCCGGGAGCCCGAACAGGGCGGGGGGTTAGCCTCGTTGCTGCCCGCGCCGCCCACCCGCCGGCCCAGCGGTTGCTGGGGGAAAAAAAAGCTTGAGCTCGGACAAAAACGCAGCGCGGAAGGAGACGTGCCTGAGCCGAGTTGGAGCCCTGGATAGGCGGCCTGGCGGCTCCCGGCTCCCGCGGCGCACGTGCGGCGGGGATCCTTCTTTTGAGGGGTCCTATATCCGAGCCGGGCGGCGCCTCTTGGCCCGCCTGCCCTCGCTGTCCTCTCTTTTCCTTTTACTTAAGGTTGTTGGTTTTTTGCCCCCCAGTTTGCTTTTCTGACTTCGCCCGCCATACCTTCTCCCCGCTTTGCCCCTCTCAAGTCAGTCGCCCAGTCTGTCGGGGTGTCTGTACTCTGTTTCTCTGGGCACTTTCTCTCGCCCACCCGCCCATTCCTCTCTGATCTGCTCCTCTCCTTCGGTTCTAGCGGCCCCTGGACAACCAGTTGCGCAAACCTAACTTTTCTCCCCGCTCTATTTGCTCCTGATCGAGAGAGGCTGTCATTTCGACCTTCCGGTTGTAGGTTCGTGCATCGGCCGGTCAGTTGGAGCGACGGGACCGCGTGGAAGCGCCTTGGGAAAGCACTAAAATTTCCGTTTCATAAAGAGCGTCCGTGTCCACGTTCATCGTCAGATGGAGAATGGGAAAAGGCAAGGTCCTGACGCTCCTGGAGCGTAGAGCGAGCCCGACTGCGGGGCGCGGCCCTGCTCGCCCGG
>NW_011494775.1:3971642-3976817 GCF_000754665.1 Bison bison bison | reverse complement strand
ACCCTCCTTCCCCGGTGGCACACTGAGTTCTCCCTCGGCCGCACAAAAGAAACTCATCTGGCTTGCAAGTCCCGCGCGGCTCGTGCCCACCTCAAGCCCCAAAATGACTTGTTTCGCTCAGAAATCAACTCCTGTCTGGGCCGCCTCGGAGTTCCGAGCCCCCGGCGAGAACAGCCCGGGATGAGTGAACGTTCACCGAGCAGGATCCAACCGACCGGGCGCCTGCGAGTCAGCGCCAGGGCGGGGGCAGAGCCCGGGGCTCGTTCCGGCAGCTCCCAAAGGCGTCCTCGTCGAGGGGCCGCGGCCCCTCCTTCCCCGGCCTCTTCTCCCGGGACCCGAGCCAGGCTGAGTGACAGCAGCCTGCGCTCTAATGGGCCCCCGGATGCTGCCTCCTAATTAGCTTGGACCCTCTCCCCCAAGGCTGCTTCTCAGGCCTACCCCCTCTGCACCGCAGTCAATTTTCCGGGATTGGGATAGAACCGATGGCTTCTAATCAGACGAAACGTTTCTGTTGGCTCCAGGCCGCTGTCGAGTGCAGCAGGAGACCCCAAGTGCCCTGCCAGGCCCCCACCGCCTCTTCTCTCCCCTTGTTTTGCACCTTCAACGGTCTGGCCAAATCCGCCAGGTCCCGGCCTTGGCCACCACAAGGTGGGCCTCTCTGTGCCCTCTTCCTGGCAGGTTCGCAGGGCCTCACTTTGGCTTCTCAAGTGTGGCAGGCACAGGCCCGACAGGCCAGGTGACTGCAGTTTCTAAACCTAGGCCAGCAGGCCAGGAAGCCTAGGACAGTCTTGGAGCTTCTCTTAGCTACAACGGTAGCTAAGCTGCAGCACCAGTGGGCCCTCCATGAGCACAAACACGTTCCCTTTTCCATCCCTTAGAATGAGTCCCTCCTTGAATCCTCCTCCTTCACTGAAGTTTGTTGAAGGATTTTGCTTAACAATTGTTAATTGGTCCTGAGATGTCAGAGTCTTGAGCAAATAGGTGACAGCTGGGATGGTAGGGTGCAGCCCTGACCTGTTCCTCTAGCCACAGGTGGACCCCAGGGTGCCCTTTGCCCCTCTTCTGTGTGCCCCACTAGACAGAAGCAGCACTGGGCAGGATGGTGGTGGGGGTGGGGTGTGAGGCCCGGAGAAGCACTGTGGTCATCTCCAGGCCCAGTACCTCACGCTTGGGCCCAGGGCATCCTAATGTTCTCCTGGGATCTCTGCCTGGGGCTAACTGTGCAGGCTGTCAGGGTCTGGGACCCTCAGCAGTCCCTGCCCTCACCTGGCTCCCTATCACCCTGGCAGTCACCTGTCTCCACCCCAGGCTGAGCTCTTTGGTGAGGATTGTGGGGGCAAGGGCATGGGCAGGGTAGAACCAGGCCTGCCTCTCCCTTGGGCCCAGCCCAAGGCCCCCAGCTCTGGGTCCTGGGGAGTAAGCACAGTTCGTTAGGGCCGGCCCATTCTCCCTGGGTGCCTGTGACCACAGCGGGCAAATTCTGAGGCTGGGGCCAGAGGAGAATGCATCCAGGAGTTTGGGCTGGGGGAGTGGCTCCAACTTCTCCAAAGGGAATTTTCTGTAGGCTGAGACCCCCAGGGAGAAAGCAGATTTGGTGTGTAGGGGATGGGGAGGGGCTCATGGACACAGGGAACAGTGGTTGCTGAGCATTTGGCCTCAGCCCCATCTTTGACCACAGTTTTCAGTTGACTCTCCTGAAGGAGCAATACCTCCTTTCCAGGATGTATTTAGGTGTTATGCCATGCCAGTGAGTGCCCCTCCGCATGCTACCTTCCTGGTAGCTGCCTTACTTCGATGGGACAGTGAGCCACCCAGCCTGCCAGGGTCACAGAAGCATGCACATACTTATATGTACTGCGAACCTGTACAGGTGTGCTGTGCACACATACACACACACATACTCACTGTGCCCACACATGGGAGTGCTGAATACAGTCACATACATGTACACACAACCAGGCCTCTGAGCTCCAGAACACTGATGCTGTCTGGCACGAAATCTGGCTGAGAGGGGTGTGTTCTAAGCCCACCAAGTGTCAGGCCAAGGTGGGAAGCACAGTGCTCCTCTGGGAGGGGTCGTGAAATGAATGGTCTGCCTTTGGGCGTCCAGAGGCTGGCCATCACAGCTCACACTCCCCAGAGGGTCTAAAGAGTCAGGCGTTCCGTGGATGGGGACTGTTTTGTGACTCTGCAGCTCTAGCTACTCAGTCTGAGGGACTTGTGTCCCTCACTGTTGATGCATTTAATGCAGTTATTGAGCACCTGCTGTGTGCCCCTCCAGATCCAAGCCTCTGGCAGTGCTCCAAGCGGTCACAATAATCCCTATATTTGGAAATCTTGATGCCTGCTGTGTGGACTGAAAGGTCCTCAGACTATTGCAGGTGAAGCTCCATATCCCGGGGCCCTGAGCCCTAGGGAGGGGCTGAGACTAGTGGGGGCTGCCCAGCGGTGTCTTCTCCACTGGACCCAGTCAGCACTGAAGGAGTAGGGGTGAGGAACTGATCCAGAGGAGGCCCTGGCCTGATCTCGGGTGCTGGCTGGAGAAGGGACCTGGGGTGCTCTGTCTTCTTCCTCAGCCGCTCTCTCCCCTGGCCACTATCCCGGGCAGAATAGGGGCTTCTTGCACACACTCACAGATGCAACACACACACACACACACACACACACACACACACGAGACAGGAGGCAGCTCTCTTTCAGGAGTAAGAGCAGGGACTCAATGTTCCCTTGGCTTTGCTGTGTGACCTTGGGCAAGGCTTGACCTACACTGTGCTACAGCTCCCAAGTCTGACATGACACAGTGATCCCTGACTGCTGCTTCAGCCTCCACCTCACCAGATGATGGGACATGAGGAAAGAAGGGAAGGGGGCTTACTGGGGTTGGAAACAACCCTCCAGGCCACACAGAGCTAGCAATGATTCTGTGACTTTCAGGAAATTTGGGGCTTAGAGTCCTGGCTGGGTTCAGCAGAGAAGCCTGGGCTCTTGTTGGGTTGAAATAATCACCACAGGGACCCTTCCTGAGGCTGAGCTTACAGAAAACAGACTCTGCCCAAGAATGGCTTAGTCATTTTATTTGGGAAGGGTGATTGGAGGGTCCTCATGGAGGGCATCCTTCCACCCACTCACAGGGGTACCTTGTTCTAATCTTTGCACCAGAATCAAGGGATTTTAGGAAAAGGAAAGGAATGTGCCATGGCTTGCCTCCGGGGCCATCCGTGACTCTCTGGGACATTCCAGCCCTAAGCCTCTTAGGCCGTGGAGAAGTTCAAACTAGAAAACCCAGTTTTGGGAGTGCAGCCCGGACCACCTACCTCCTTCTGCCAGATCTAACACCCCCTCCCCAATAAAAATCATTGTTTCTTTGACTGAAAGCAGCTTCTGGGTGATGGGAAAGGGGCGCTCAGGTAGGTGGCTGGGAATGATCCTTTCAGCTTTCAGGTCCCCAGCCTGCAACCTCCTTTCAGTTGGGGTTCCCCAGCCTGTCCCAGTGAGAAGAGCTGAGGTGTACTGGGAGCACGAAACTCAGAACTCGCTGAAAGCAGTTGGTAGAGCCCATCGCTCTCCAGGCTCACAGCTCACCCAAGCCCACTGGTCACTCTGTAGTTTCTGAGAATGGCTGAGCCAGGGGACGAGCAGGCTGGGAAAGTGGCAGTGGCTGGTCACACAGCTGGGAAGCAGAGGGTCAGCTTTTGCTGTTCACAGTCTCCTCTTCCCAGCAGCTGCCTTCCTAATGGAAGGGCACGCTGAGCCTGGCCTGAAGGTCAACAAAAGCCACCTCAACATCCCAGAGTTGGGCACCGGGTCTATACACCCCAGACAACTTCTTTTCCTTTTTCAACAGAGGTGAGGGCTTCCACAGCAGTCTGAGGAAAAGGCTGGAGGCCAGTGAGTCCACCTCTTGGGCTGCCCCCCGCTGCCTGTAGCTTTTGTCATTATTCTTGACCTGTATCCTCTGCCAAGTGGACAGCAACCTGGGGTTGCCACCCTCCGGCCCCCGTGGCTGTCAGAGGCCACTGGGCTGCCAAGAGAATACCCGAGCCCTGGTTTCTCAGAAAAGTGGATTCAAATATTTTGATTAAGGGAATTCCTAAATTAGAAAACATTGGAACCAAGATTCGCTGTTGGTTCCCATTTCTGCGATCCGGGCCGCCGGGGGCCCTGCTTAACCACGGCGTAATCAGCTCAGATTTAGGAGACTGGTCAATTTGAGAATTCGGAGACCCGGTTCTAGAGAAGCGGCTGCGTGCTCGGGAACCCTGCGTCAACAACCAAACCCTGGAGAAGCTGCGGGAATATCTTTATTGGATTTTGCGAAGAGCACTTGGGGTTTCTCTTAGGGTAAGGAAAAGCCTGACGGTGGCGGCTAGGGCAGGCCGCTTTGGGCTGGGGGCGCCTCCAAGCACTGCGGCGGGACTTCGGGGTGCGCCGCGAAGAGAGCCGGGGCTCTGGCCGATGTCTGTTGCTTTTCTACATCATAGCTGCCCGAACAAACGAACAAGCGAACGAATGAAGCGGTTTCGTTTAGGAAAAATACCCTCTTGACGCGAAGTAAGGCCAAAGTTCCCCGTGCGTGAAGAGGGGCCAGCGCTTCCGCTCGTTCTGGGGCCCCCATTCCTGGGTGCAGCGGGGAGCGGCGGGCGGCCCTCTCGCGTGCCGGTTCTCCCAGAGGTCCCCGGCGGTCCGCGCCACCACGAAGGGCTGCGAAGGGCGTCCAGGGCTGTGCCCTTGCAGGGCTGGGGCCCGCACCCCCGAAACTGTTGCTCTTTTAGGGTGCCCAGGGCTACAGCGTGGCGTGGGTCCGCCGGTTAGGTGAGGTAGTGCCTGACGATGGCAGCTGTGATTGTGCGCTGGGCGCAGGAACGAGCTCCTGGAGCTGCCTCGATGGCGCCTGGCCTTCGCGATGCGCTCAGTCCGGTGCCACCGGCTGGACCCCACCTACTCCCGGAGCGAACAGCGCGCAACTCGGCCACCACCTCCTTGCGCCCCAACACCGCAGGGACCCAGCGCCCCTAGCTCAAAGACTCTTACCCGACCCGGGCTGCGCGGCGCGTGCGGCTCCTCGGCTCCGGGCTCGCTCGCCAAGGACTCTGGCTTAGATTTTCACTCCGACTGGAGCCCCGGTTCCAGCTGTGTCTCTGGCTCTGCGCGCAGCTTCTGCCCCTTCTGGTTCGC
>NW_011494775.1:3968969-3971421 GCF_000754665.1 Bison bison bison | reverse complement strand
CCGGCCTCCCTCGGGGCGCAGGCAGGGGTCGGCGCGGCTCGTGGCCGGGGCCCGAGGCCGTAGAGCGCTCCTCCGGACTGCGCGCGCGGAGGAGGGGCCTGGCCGCATGCGGACGGAGTCTCTGAGGGTCCCGGCCTGGCCCCGACGCGCCTTCTTTCCCCGGGCTCGGTTTCCCACCTGACACTCGAAGGGCTGGGCCTGATCTCGGTTTAGTCGGGGTCTGGTCGGAGTTTCCCCGGGTCCCGCCAGGTGAAGGTTTGAGCCGGGATTTTGAGAGTCGACTTTTCCCCCTTTCTGCTCAGCCTGCGGGAGGGAGCTGGTCTTGCATATTGGCCAGGGGAGTCCGCCGCGCAGAGCTTGGCAGCCAAGGGAGGTTTGTGGACGGACCCTAGAGTCAGTCTCTGTGTATGGTTGTGGAGGGTGGTGGGGCGCTTGCAAGGGAGGGACAACCGCCCGATCTGTTCTGCTTGGAGGATTCCCCACCCCACCCCCCGCCATTCTCCTCAGGGGCTGGGCTGATGAGGAAAGGGGAGACCCATCCCACGAGGACAGACTGCTGAGGCCCCTTGCCCAGCCCCTTGCCTGCACATCCTACAGCAGTCGTCCTGCTCGGCCCCTTCACAGGAGAGGACTCAACCTATGTGGCCAGGTTGGCCTGTCCCTGGCTGGTGGCTACTGGGAGATAAGTCAGACTAAGGGGAGCTGAGTTCTGTCAGCCATTGCCAGATATCCCGAGTGAAGCCCTGTGTTGGGAAAGCAGTTGGGCAAACAGGTTTCCTGTCTCCCCTAAGCGCCCAGGCTGAGCCTGCTGCTGCTGGGGCCCTGGGATGGGACGCAGAGTCGGGTGGGCAGTCCGTCTGGGACTACCCCCGTGACCAGAGCGGCTGAGCCTGCCCCGACGGCCGAGGGACTCAGAGTTGGCCGCTTTGGCTCTAGGTGCCGGGAGATGGCAGTGTGGCGGCCGGGCATCAATGTTTCATGAGGTGCCATCACCCGCCGGCGCCTCCCTGCCTGGTTCACTCCAACAGCTGCTTCAGAAGAGGCCACGGCCCCTTGCCCGCTCTGGCGCCCTCTGGTCCCCACCTCTAAGGCTATCTGGCTGGAAACGTGGAGACCCCAGATTCCCTCCTAACCCCTAAAGCAGGAAGCCTGCCCGACCAAGCCTCACAGACTGCGCGGCACTCAGGCCCTCAAGGCGGCCCCTGCACCATGTCCTGCTGTTGAGGGAATCCACAGCCTCCCCTCAACACTTAACAACAGGAACACCTCTTTGGTGGGTGTGTTGGACTCGGTGCGCACTGGATCTTAAGGGTTAAGAGCTGAGTCCCTGATGCCTGTGATTTCAGATTTAGAACGCAGTCTCCAGTCTGCTGGGACCCTGCCTTTCGGGAATTCTAGCCTCTGCTTATAGTTTGGCTGTTTTGTGTTTGAAACTGGTTTGCTGGCTAGTCTGGGCCCATGGGCTGCTAAGCTCAGATGCTACCGACCTTGTCCTAGGCAGCCTCCTCCCACATCCTGGGCATCTTTGGGCATAAATGTGACTGCTGGTCCTTTACTATGTATGGAGGGCCAGACGTTTGTCTAGCTGCAGTGGCATTCAGTCTGGTGCTTGTGCTGGAAAATCAAACCTTTCTACCTCTGCACAACAGCAATTTTCTGAGTTTTGTTCTCAGTGGTGATGTGGTACACATATGTGCTTCTCTGTCTGCCCTTGTTCCCAGGCAGAACCTGTGGTCCCGAAAAGCTGCCTCTGAGACCCAGTCCTCAGAGTTGGAGTCTTGTCTGTCTTTTACTAGCTGTGTGGCCTTGGGTAAATCATATAATGTCTCCCATCTTCAGCTTCCCTCCCTGTGAAATGGGAGAATAGAATTTTTATCTCACTGAGAAGTCTAGGAGATGGTGGAGGTGAGGGGTGTGGCTTGGTTTGGGGGTGGGCAGCAGGCTCAAAGTGGTGATTCCTGCCAGGCAGCTTTGCTCTTTAGAAGAGTTTGCTCTCATTTTTGTTTCCGTCTTTCCCCACGATGGTCATGTTGGTTGAGTCAGACAAGAGCAGGCTCATTCTCTGATTTAGTAGACCTGCCCCTCATTCCCTGCTTAGCTGCTTGGAGGTTTTGGATCAGGGAGGCTGGCCAGACAGGGGAGGTGGGTTGGAGTGGGACCAGGGCCTGAAAACCTGGAAGTCCTTGGCGAATTGAGGTAGCCCCAAAATGCTTTTTATGATCTTATTTTCACTTCTTCCAAAAAGAATTTTTCACATTTTCCCTTTAGGTTTTGACATCTTGGGGCATACACATTTCCACTTTGAAGGCAGAGGAATCAGGTATCAGAGAGGAAAAGCTTAGAGTTGGATCCACGAAGAACAGAAATGACATAGTCCTTGTACCTGAGTATCAGTTTAGCTTTTAGTTTCCAGGTACCTAGCCAAAAACCATCAGCAGAATTGTCTGATGCA
>NW_011494775.1:3950967-3968869 GCF_000754665.1 Bison bison bison | reverse complement strand
TAACTTTGTCTTTCTTTTCAAATCGACACGCTTCTTCTAGTCAAAAGTTTTTCTCCCTAGTACAGAACTCTGAGCTGAATTTGTCACATTAATTCACACTCAACATAGTGGGCAAATGTCCTCCACCACAGTTACACAAAGAGGCATAACAATTCTTCAAGCAGCGTGTCTTATATCAATACCCAGAAAAGCGGAGAACATGTCCTTTCCCTTCGTAGCCCTTGTTTCATTAGTGTTGAAATTGGTATTTATGTAATGATTGATTGGAACCTAGTGCCCCTACCACGTGTAAGCTTTTTGAGAGCAAGGCTGAACTGCTCTTGCCAACCACAGGACCCTCCTGAGGGTGGGTGAAAAAATTTGGCTATGTTGATTGGCTGAGTGTGGCTCATATGCCCACCACTGAACCCATCACTTCATGGGGAAGAGTGGTTCAGGATTGTGATTAACCAGGCTAGGGTCACAGGCCCCACCCTGGAGGATGGGACGAGGAGCGTCATCACGTTAGGGAACACTCACCATAGTCCCCCCAAAGGGCTGGCCGCCATCCTGCAACAGCTTCTCAAGCTGTAAGAGGCAGGAAGTGGGTTAGTTCCCAAAGAAGTCCCTGCCCTGTGAAGGTTCTCAGAGGGCTGCTGATGGTGTTGGTAAGACGTTCATTCCAAAGTAGTGTGGAGGCACTGGCTCTGTTGAGAGAGTCTGAAGTCCATCAGGATTGTTCCTGAATTCATTGTGGGAAGAGGTGAAAAGACTGGGGTGAGGCTCAGCATCTACTGACTCACATACCGGGATGGATCTTTAGATCAAGGGAGTGCATTTATTTGAACTCCCTTCTTCATCTGTGAAGAGGGAATTAGAGGCTCTAATTCCTCTAGAGAGGAATCCCTAAGCTCAGATGAGATATTAATTTCTTTGAGCATTATTATATTGCAACTTTGAGCTTTCTGGCAGCCAAAGCAAAACTAGAAACCATTTGGGCATCTCAAGTATTTTTTTAATTGCACACCTATCAGCATTTCCATGGAAAAATGGAAAGAACCCTGACCTGGAACCTTCCTGGACAGGCCTCTGTCATGTCAGTTTAGAAAGCATGTATTCTGTGCCTGTGATTGCAGAGATACAAAGACAGATGTCTCCTACTCATTTGGGTTGAGCCAAGGAGGCTTCCCTGGTGGCTGAGACAGTAAAGAATCTGCCCACAATGCTGGAGACCCAGGTCCGATCCCTGGGTTGGGAAGATACCTGAAGAAGGGGATGGCGACCCACTCCAGTATTCTTGCCTGGAGAGTCCCATGGACAGAGAAGCCTGGTGGCCTACAGTCCATGGGGTCACAAAGAATCAGACACGACTGAGTGACTTTAATAGGAAGGCAGACACAGCCACCCATATTTGGAGCACGGGGCTGGAGAGGAAGTCTGCTTTGGTATTGAAGGGCCTTGAATGACATACAGGCATTGAGTTTGCCTAGAACAGCTCTCCCCCCACCCACCCCCGCCCCGGCATAGCACAGGAACAGGTGGTAAGACATAGAAATGGAGGAAGAGGAAGTTGTAGAATTAAGTGGGAACCAAACACCACAGGACTTCATAGTCCTTGTTGGGAGGATAGGATGTTCCCCTGAAGGCAAAGAGGAGCATGAAACAATGAGAGATCTGGTGGGATTTATACTAGAAAGCTTACTCTGTCTGGGTAGTGGAGGATGGAGCCGAGGAGGTGACACAGGGGTGGAATATTGCGACAGCATTCACTCAGCTGTTTCACCCATCTTTTCCTTGGTTTGTCTGTCTCTCCATCCATCTGGAGCACAGGAGGCTACAGCCTGGCATAGGAAATAGGAAGGTGAGATGCTGAGGCCCCTCCTTTCTGGAGCTGCCCCTTAGAGGCCCTCTGCTTACCCCTCTGTGGGCCTGCTCTGTCTCACTCATCCTCACAGGCTTTTGCCTTGGGAGCCTTCTAGGTGTCTGCTGCTGCGTGGGGAGACAGGGCTCTGAGGGTCCAAAAGGGCATGGCCACTATTGCAGACAGACAACTTGGGGAACTTGCATGGTGAGCAGCCCTGTCGGAAGCTTTTAAAATAATTACCCCAGCTTGCTCTGGCTGAGTGGCTGACGGCAGCCCATTAGCCCTGAGTTGGAAATTCTGAATTGTTTCATGACAATTGAAAACACAGTTGGAGGCCAGGAGGGAGCAGCCCATGAAATATTGATGTTTCCTTGGTGTCGTCCCCTCAGACGGGAACCCTGGACGTGCAGGGCTGGTGGCTGCAAAGTGGCTGCCATTTTCCCCGGGGTCCTCAGGCTGACTGCCCTGCAGGGAGAAGGGCGTGTATTTTTGTGCAGAGTTGTGATGGGCATTTAGGGACCTGCACCTCTGATGTCTGTCTCTGAGCTGTGCACCTGCGCTCCCCGTGCCTGCTTCCCAGCTCTCCAGTCCCACTCTCAGGGCTGAGTGGGGTAGAACTTGGGGACTTGACAGGTCCTGTGTGTCCATTTTCCCCAGATTCTCAGTGCTCAAGGCTCATCTGGAGGCAGGTTGGGTGGGAATCCCAGTTCTGCTCCCTCATCATTGTGAGGCTCACTTTCTCTGTGTCCAGTGGGAAATGCCTCGAGTTCCTCCTAGTAGGGCTGTGATGTTTAGGACAGTCACGTGTGTAGGACCTGGCCTCCGCCACCAGCTCAGGAGCTCAGCGGGAGCTGGGTCATCTTGGTGAGTCCTGGTGTCAGCTCAGGGCTGACTACTGGAGCCCCTGCTGGATCCTCAGGGCTTTGTGGTCCCCTCTCCTCTGTGGTGGAGAAGGCAATGGCAACCCACTCTAGTACTCTTGCCTGGGAAATCCCATGGATGGAGGAGCCTGGTAGGCTACAATCCATGGGGTTGCGAAGAGTCGGACACTGCTGAGTGACTTCACTTTTCACTTTCATGCACTGGAGAAGGAAATGGCAACCCATTCCAGCATTCTTGCCTGGAGAATCCCAGGGACGGGAGCCTGGTGGGCTGCCATCTATGGGGTCACACAGAGTCAGACACAACTGATGTGACTTAGCAGCAGCTCCTCTGTGAAGTGCTTTGAGGCACTTGGATTTCCCCCTCTCTGTACATCCTATGTAAATGCTAGTTCTGAGAAGGTGCATGCTGGCCTAGCAGGCAGCTCAGATGGGTGAGGTGCCCTGAGGTCTGGACCCTGCATGGCCAGTCCAGCCGCCACCCCCCCGCCCCTGCCCTTGTTGAGGTGAGTCTGTGCCATGGCGGAGGAACCGGGTGATAATGCCTGGCTGCCTGCCCTCAGATCCGCCCAAGGCCTCAGGAGAAGGATTTCTTCTGTTTGAGCTCTTGACTTGCCAGTCATTATTCTCATTGTGGGAGGTGGTATTCACCCATTTTACAGATTAGGACAGTGGAGGCTGTATGTCATTCCTTTTGTCACTAGGCAATCCCACAGGCAATTTTAACAGCATCCACTCCATGTGCTGGCATTGGAGGGCGGTGCCAGGGACTCAGAGGTGATAATCTTGGTGCAATCCTTCTTGCAGAATTGGATCTAAAGATATGCATGTTTAGACTCATCTTTAGAAGCGGGACAGGTTAGAAGCTGTGGGAGACAAAACAACGGCAGCAAACCTAGGGTCAGGGCGGGCTTCCTGGGGGAAGTGACCTTCCCACTGAGGTGTGGGCATAGCATGAGTTTGCCCTGAAGCTGGGGTGGGGGCAGGGCCATGACAAGGCTAGTGAAGGGCAGGCTCAGCCTGGATGTTTGTATCCACCTGAGGAAGGGGGTGCAGCCCCTGTACACCTCTTACCCCTGCTGCTATGAAGGGCAACTTAAAGAGCTACCAAGAAGGGCCTCCAAGGTCCTGGGTCCCTGGCCCCTGGGACTCTCTGAACTTTATTTTCTTCATGTGAAAAATAAGAAGTTGGATTACTCCTAGCAGGAAGGCACATTTTTTCAAATGAAACTTTATCAGGACTCCTACATAGATGAATGCAGTCCTGCTCTGATTGAGGGTGGATATAGATGTGGGCTCATCTGCCCTCCCCCCACATCCCTTTCTGGCCCTACGAGCACTCTGAGGAACCCCAGGCTCCATAGGCCACAGTTTGTAGGCTGGAGGACAATGACCCTTCCCACGAGGCTGTTCAGCTCCCAGGCTCCAAGGGTCCTGGACCCTGGGGTGCCAAGTGTCCCCTTCCATCTGGAAGAACCCTCATGGGCCCTCCGTTCCCTGCTCCTTTAAAATTTCCTGTTAGCCGTTTGTGATTCAGGTCAGCAAGCAGCGATTACACGCCTGCTGGATGCGTGTGGAGGACCTGGTGCTCTTTTGGACACCAGCTGGATACTACATGTCTGTGGGGCTCTTTGTGTCAAGGCGTTGCCTCATCACAACCAGCTGCCAGCCCACTTTATACATGAGGGAGAGAACTTGGAAGTGGCTGAGTGACTTGCCCAGGATGGCAAGTGATAGTAACAATAACAGGCATGCCAACATCTTTCTGTGCATGAGTTCCTTGTGCTCTCAGAGCAAATCTGAAGCAGGCACTGTTTCCATCCTCAGGAGTCAAATAAGCATCCTAGAGAGGTGAAGGAGATGGGTCTGGCCCCCAGACTCTTGGCCCCCAGCCTTCCCCTCCGTCCTGCCCTGTGTCGTGGAGTCTGGGGCACCTTCCTACGTGGCTCCAGGCCAGTGAGCTCTCTCCCCTCTAGGTCCCCACTGTGCATATCGGGAAACTGAGGCCCAGAGACTCAGAACATCTCTACTCTCTGGGTGTCCATCTGGCACAGGCTTCCATCTGTCTGCTCCATGGCATTGACTATGAAATCTCAGGCTGGCATCTCTGCAGAGTACCTGCCTTTTGGGGGGTGGCCTGCCCACTTGGTGGCTTTGATCAGGGCTCACTAATCTTGGTGGGCAGGGTGGCCCCACCCTGATTTCAGGACACATGGAGGTAGTAAGCCAGTGGCAGCTGCACCTTCCATCTTCACGTGTTGGGTTCTGGCTCACTCTTAGCCCCCTCAATGCAAATCTTGAGTCCGCACAAACTCCCCCTCCTCCCCTCTCCCAAACACCTCAAAGTCACTGCTGCTAGATGTGAGCATCTCACGGACAGGGCCAGCATGGGGTTCTTGCCCTGGGGGGCATGTATGATACTGAAGATGGGGAGGCATTTTACACAGGGTGGCCCGAAGTTGGACTTTTGGTGGATGGAGAGACTCTGGCCTGGTGTGCCTGCAGCTGGGGCCCCCGGGTCAGCAGAACATGGGGGCTCCCCCTGAGCCCCAAGGGCGATGCTTGTCTGTGCACAGGGCCCAGATCCATGCCGAGGAGACAAACACAACATGAGGGAAATGCAAAGTGAGGGACGAGTCTTGACAAATGTTTGCCAAGTGCCTGGCTGACTTGGAAGTCAGGAGCGAGCTTGTTTGGCAGAACAAAGGGGAAAGGAGCCTCCAGAGGGCCATAAATAGCGAGGAAGGAGGAGCAGTCCAGCCTGAAGGCTCCCTGGGACCTTGTCCCAGGCCGTGCTCTTTGCTGAAGGAGACCTCATCCCCTCACGCTTTGGACTGGGTAGCCAGGGCCTGGACCATGCTGGAGGTGGTTGTCCTGCCCCCTGAGCTGCGTCTCCCCGGGAACCCCTAGGTGCTGGGTCAGCTGAGGGGGCCTGGGTGGGCTGGGAGGTCAGTTTGATCTGTACACCCCAAGGTCCCTCTTCCTTCAAGAACCAGGAAGTTGGGCTGCAGTCAGCAGTGGTAAGGCTTCCGAGGAGGCAGGGCTGGTCTGACACTAAACTCTGGGAGCTTGTGACATCTGGAGATACCAGGCTGAAGCGGGTCCAGCCCTCCCCCTGCTCCAGGAGGGTGCAAGCCAACTTCCCTCTCTCTGCCCACAGTCTTTAGTGGAGGAGGGTCAGAAGAGAAGAGGTGGAGGGTGGCTGGGCAAGACACTTTCCCTACTTGGGCCTCAGTTTCCTCAGCTTCATATGGGATCCTCAGGCTTGGCCAGCCCCACACCCCAGGGTTACTGTGGCCATCAGGTGAAGTAGGGAGGCCTGGGGACCAGAGAAGGTTATCGAGAAGAGCTAATTTTTGTACTGAGTCTTGAGACACCGGCAAGGTTTCCTCCAGAGTAGATGGGGAGGCTGTATGGGCAGGCGGACAGGATAGGGGAATACGTGCAGGCAGGGGATGTGGGGGGTGTTTGGGAGTCTATAAGATTGGTTGGTTGAGTGTGGCCCAGCCTGAGTGTTTATGGGGCTGTGACAGGAGCTAGGCTCTGAATGCTAGGACAAGAAGAATGCCACTCCCCCAGGGGAAGTGGGAGCCACGGAGGGAGACTGAGCTGGGAAGTGGCCTGAGCAGGGCCTGCTCTAGGATGGTGGGGAGGGAGTGGGGGTCTGTGTGAGGGCTGGAAGGTGGACTACAGAGCACAGAGCACCTGGCTCTCTCATCTGGGCTGGAGGAGGAAGCGTAGGAATAGGGGTGGGGTGGGGATAAGGAAGGCCAAATCCCAGCCTTCACTCTGCTGACCTGGCTGACTTTGCGGGGCTGAGCTATTTTACTCCCAAGTGGAGGCGCCCTGCAGCCCTGTGCTCTGAATCCCTAGGCCTCACCCTCTAGGGCTGGCCTGAGCTCCCAGCGCCTCCTTCTGTGTCTCCATGCCCATTGATTCTGCAGCCTCCATACCCAACATGTTCCAAGGAGCCCACTCTAGGGGTCCTCCAGAAGGGGAGAGGCGGCCAGGAGGCCTGGTGATGAAATCTGGGTGCTGACGTCCTTCCTGGGCACTCTCACAGGCCCACCCAGAGTTATCGCTCAAACTTTCCCTGGCTGTGTACCTACCTCACTTTGGGGCTCGGGGCCCTCAGGGCTTCAGAGGGAAGGGACTCACAAGGGTCACGTGCCTTCATTCAGCACCCTTGTGGGGCCCCCACCCAGCCGTGGTGAGGCAAAGAGGAAGCCCCCTTCAGCCTCCAAGGAGGGGACGGAGGGGCTTGGGTGGTAGCCAGACTGTAGGTGTTGGGGCGGGGTGGGGAGGGGGAGCTGCCTTGGTTCCCGGAAGGCTGGTGGCTCACCCTGTTGAGGGTCAGGAGAAACTCAGGGCCCTGGCCTTTCTGGTGCTGGGTTCTGGATCCATGTGTCTGGGTTCCCTGCTGCTTGCTCACATTCTGTTTTACCCTCCAGTCCCTGGCAGCCCTGGGGCAGGGGCATGTGGCAGGAGTGGGAAGCTGGAAACAAGGTTCCCTGTGCCCCACCTGCCTCATTACTCAAGTGTGGACTGTCTGACCAGTGTGTCTGATGCTAAATCTCTTGAATTTATTCTCCATTCCCCATCCTAATTTGGTGTTTTTAAAAAGTTTTGCTCTTAGGTACTGAAAAAAAAAAAAGCCATCTTAAAGATTAGGCTGGTGGATCTTGATCTTAGAGGTGATTTCGTGTGATAAAATGAGAACTGTGCACGCTGTCTAGCCGTGTCAGTTTCCTGGGGTTGGTGCTGTGCTCTCCTGATGTCAGATACAGCCGTCGGAGGAATGGGGAGGGGTCCACAGGCCTGTCTGTACTATCTGGGCAACTTCCTGTGAATCTGTGTTATTCTAAAATACACTGCTTTCCCCCCCCCTTTTTTAAAAGAAGCCGGTTGAGGATCTGCTTGGATGGTGGAGGGCATGTCCCTGCAAAGCACAGTAGGAGCTGTTGGGGGATCCTTGGAAAGGATGGAGGGCAAGGGGCTGGGGTGTTGGAAGGGGAGATAAGAGTTGCTGGGCCAAGGCACTAGGAGTGGGTTCTGAGCTGTGCTGGAACCATCCGGGGCTGTGGCTGCTGGCCCCACAGGCCTCCGGTAGCTGCGAGCACAGTCCTAGGGGAGTGTGGTACAGCTGGGCTGAAGTGGGAGCAGGGAGGAGAAGGCAGGTAGTTTTGCATCCGGAGCACCTCAAAAGTGAGGGTCTGAGCATTGTCTGAGCAGAGGAGAGGCACATGTGGGTGTCTGTGTTGTGAGGTGCGCTTGCCTAGCGCAGGTGACTGCCTCCAGACCCGGGGTGGCCGAGGCCCCAGGGGGGCTCTGGTGATGCCAGGGCTGCATTTCAGACACCTGGCTCTGATCTCTTGGATGCCTTTGAGAAGCAGGTCTGCAGTGGGTAGTGGTCTGGCCACGTGGATTGGACAGAGAGCAGGCTCTCTGGTCCCACACAGGTAGCCCCGAGTGAGCCAGATTCTGGGGCATGCCCCTGCTCTTGTCACCTGCTTTCTTGTTCAGTCTCCTCCCTGTTCTCCCTGACATCCTCCGCTGGGATCCAAGAGCAGTTCTCCCAAAGCAATCGAAATTGATTTGTTGCCTTGCTCCATGGTGGCTCAGATGGCAAAGAACCCGCCCGCAATGCAAGAGATGTGGGTTCTATCCAGATCCCTTGGAGAAGGAAATGACAATCCACTCCAGGATTCATGCCTGGAGAGTCCCATGGACAGAGGAGCCTGGCGGACTCTAGTCCATGGGGTTGCAAAGAGTCGGACAGGACTGAACAACGGACACTTTCACTATCCATGTTCATACCAGACACTATCCACTGCCCAGGACCCTGTGTTTGGCACCTTCAGCACCGGGCTGGGCCTGCCCAGCCTACATTCCAGGCTCTTCTAAGTGGATCTGGTCCACTGTTTTCTCTCACCCTCCACTGCCTGGGCCCAGCTGTGCCCACCTCCCCTTCCATGAGGCTCACCGGCTATGAATTATCAGCCACTAACTGACTGGGGAATGGTTTCTTCCTCTGTCTCTTTCATCTGGCAAACTCACTCTTTCAGGCCCAGCCCAGAGACCTGTGTTCAGAGTAGCTCCTCCAGTCCTCCTCTCCTGATCATGCTTGTAGCTACTGTTGTGCTCTCTTGGCATGATCTCTGAGTTTTGCATATCCTGTACTTGTAGGCTTATTTTTGGCCACAGACTGTGGGCTCCCTGGGTGTCAGGACTGTATCTTTCTCTACTTCTCTAACATTGTCGCCTCCGGCCCTGCCCCGCTACCCCAGCTAGTGGCTCACATTAGGAGCTCAGTCAGGTTTGCCACACACGTGGGGCCAGGGATCCGGCCACCAGTGTTCAGGTGAGGCTGATAGGAAGGCTTCAGGCTTCCAGAGCATGGACAGTCTGGGAAAATAAGCTGTGAACACTGGCATCTTGGCTACTCTTGCTGCTGGGGTGCCCGGACACCCAACTTGAAGACTTTTTCTCTCTGCAGAGCTCCTTCTGTATGTCCTGTCCTGCAAATTAGGGACTGACTGGCCATTTAACAGATGAAGAAACTGAGGCCCAGTGGGAGTTACTGTCCCAGGCAGCAAGGCGAGGAGCTGGGGTTTAGAAGTAGGTTGCTTGATGGAAGAGACCTTCCCTACCCCATATTTTTAACCATTACACAATCCTGGTAAGTTCAGGGGGGCGAGAACAATAGAGCCCCGGCCTCAGCCTGGAGGTGAGTCCTGGGAAGCCTTTATAGTCCCAGACCAGCGGGGAACGCTGGGTTATGCTGGCGGAGATGCCCTGAGACACCCCACCTTTCAGTGGGGTTGGGGATAAGGGATCCACAGTGTGTTGGTGGGGGCTGCTGAGTGCTCTCAGGAGAACCCTACCCCAGCCCCATTGTCATGCGGCTGCAGCACAGTCAGGGCTGCTGAAGAGCCTGGCTCTGCAGATTTACTGCTATGCTCAGGAATTCCTTGTCCCCCTGCAGCTCTGGGCGTCTGGGGGACAGCTGCCTGGACTGGGAGGAGAACTGAGGTTATCTTGATCTCAGATGAGGTGGGATCTGCTCGTGGAGTGGCCAGGGAAAGCTTTTTTGCCTTGGATCTTGCTTGCTCTCTCCTTCCGGCCCCTGATAACGGGTCCCAAACACAGGGCCGTAAAGGTAGCCATAAAAACAGAAGAAATGCTGGCTCAACTGGCTTATCAAAGCTCATCTCAGACACCAGCCAGGTCTCCCTACTTCAAGTTTATTTCTCCTCCTCTGCTTTCTCTCAGAAGGTGTCTCGTAAACAGCTAAGAGGGTCATTTATAAATGTCTCCTGCCTTCCGCGCTCAGCACAGGCGCTTCGCTCCTTCTGTTCCTCTAGGCGCGGAGGTGGTCAAGGGAGGGTCCGGCGCTGCCTGCTCCCAGGGGCCCGCAGAGATGAGAAAGGGAAGCCGGAGGGGTCCCCACATCCCTGGAGAGGGGTGAGGCTCCCACAGGTGAGTGATGGTGATGCTTTGACCCTGGTTCTGCCAACACCTCTCTCCAACTCCCATCACACTGATGGGGGGCGGGTTGAGCCGACCTCTGGGAAGGGGCACCTTGCCATGGGCTGGCCTCGGTAGTTGACCCCATCATGGAATCCATCCCGTGGCATCAGAACTGAAAAGACTTCAGAGACTGCCTTGTACAAGTCACGCCGGACTCTAGTGAGGCCCGGGATGGGGTGGTGGGGAGAGGCACTTCCCCGAGGCAGCATTAGAGGCAGAGCCAGGAGCAGAAAGTGGGTGTCTGCCTCCTTGTTGGTCTGGAGGAGGTACAGCCAGCCTTGTGACTGCAGCAGCCTTCAGCCCTCTGCTCATGGAGTATGTTTCAGGGCGCAGAAGGCTTCAGTGGTCCCCATGTTGTCTGATCTTTGCAGTGACTCTTCGGGCAGAGAGAATTATTCCCATTTTACAGATGGGTGCTGGGTGACTGGCTTCTTTGGGAGCTCTGTTAACCACAACACAGCTGTGTTCTCTCTTTGCCCCTTCCATTACTTCCTTGTTGAGTTTCCTCTCATTCATTTGTAAGAGAGGTTCATGGTCCTTAAACCACAGCCCTTAGCACCCCAGTCCTCCCGTCCTAACCTCCTGTCAAGCCCCTAGCTTCAGAACCCAGAGATGAAGTGGAGTGGGATTTGTCTCCTGAGCCTTTTTGCCTTCCTGGTTGCGGGTGTTTTGGTTCCTGCCGGCTAGGGGGCTTGTGACTGGGCTTGGGTGAAGCTCCCCAGATGGTGAAAGGCTCTGAAGCCCCCATGTCATGGATGAGGAGACTCCTGCTGTTGAAATTGGGTGGGTGGGTGTGTGTGGCCCAAGGGGGTGTGAGAGGAGCCTTGGCAGTGGGAGCACTCCCCTGAGTTCTTGTCTCCCTGGCAGGAGCCCAGTACTTGGCATGCAGCAGGCACTCTTGAGACACTAATTGCACAAATTAGCCCAGCCTCCGGTGGCTTGGGTAACTGCCCCTGCTTTGACTAGAGCTGGGCTGCCTCTGTGTTGTATCTGTTTTGTTAAAAGGCAGATTGTATTATGTCACATGTGTCTGGAATCCACCCCCACCCATCAGGTCAGCAGGTGGCTCCCAGCAGCACTTCTCTGCTCATCCGTGTCTTGCACAAGGCTAGGGGCTCACTCTGCATTTCTGCTCTTCTTTGGGTATCACTTTCTGGAGTGGATTCCTTCCTGTGGCCTGATTTGATACATGAGCAATCCTTGGAAAATAACTCTCCATGTTTCGGGAGGGGCTTCCCTGGTGGCTCAGACAGTAAAGGGTCTGTCTGTCAAGCCAGGAGACGAAGGAGATGTGGGTTCGATCACTGGGTCAGGAAGATCCCCTGGAGTAGGAAATGGCAACCTATGGCCATGGAATGGCTGTTCCGCGGACAGAAGGGCCTGGGGGCTACAGACCATGGGGTCACAAAGAGTCAGACAGGACTGAGCACCATGCAAGAGCATTTCAGGAGACTAGTTCCTCCCTTTGATCAGGAGAAAAGAGAGGCTTCCCATGCTTGGTGACTTTGCTGGTGACACAGAGGGCTGGCGGCCGAACCAGGGTTATAATCCTAGCTTCAGTGTCGCTTCTCTCCCCGTGTTTCTTGTTCTTTCCTGGCAAGACTTGCTGAGCGATTCAGGTAATGCGCAGCATGCAGGGTCCCGCTGTAAAGACCCTGTGAGGCTGTGTGGGGGAGGCCCGGGAGCAGGGGTAGGGAACCCTCCTGTCTGCTTGGTGCCTGTAATATATTTGAATTATCTCCACAGATGAGCCCTGATTTAGCAAACAGTCTAGAGTAAACCTCAGCTCGAAGACAAATCCAATTGACACTGGGCTTGAGTGGTTCAAAGGTTATTGGCACAAAACTGTCGGCTTTGTTTAGCTGAGGGACTGTATTTATGACGGGTGATACGGCAGTGCCATCCATAACTCGCCGGCAGCAAGGCTGACGTGGGGCCAGAGACAGGCTATTTACACTGAGCCTGGAGTTTAGTTTCTCTGCTGGGAAATGCAAAAGCCATTCAACTCTTGGCCAAGTTGCTTTATGGGTTGCCGTCTTAGGCCTGGTGTCATAATTTGGGTCATCAGTTAACCTTGTTGGGGATGGACAGCATCCTCAAGAGAATTGTTTCCTGGGTGTGTGCAGCGAGGGGAGCTGGGGTAGGAGAGGTCGCTGGGGATGTTTGCAAGGACCTGGGTTTCACTTTGACCCCTAATTTAAGGCCCACATACACAGGAGTAGCTACTCTGAGTCCCTGGGTTCTTGATTACTTTCTGTGTCTCCTGGATGCTGTGGTTAATTTAGGAAAAAGGGACTGTGGCTAAGTGTTGCACTGAACAGATGCTTTTGTCTGCAGTGTCAGACAAGCAGGGGTTTACGCACCAATTTCCTTGGAAAGAAATAATCCCAGGAATATGCAGACTGTGGATGGAAGGAGCTGTGGCCAGAGCTGCATGGGTGGCTTTTTGGAAAAGAGATACTCTGTATTAAGATCCTGAACATGTGCTTCTCTTGTGACCCATTCATTCTGCTGCTGGGAATCCATCCTGAGGAGATCAACCTCGATGTGGACAAAGATTCATGTACCTAGGTGTTCACTGCAGTGTTATTTATAACAGCACAAACAGGTAAATCAACTTCAACAATAGGGGATTTCTTTGGCACTTTTTCTTTGGCTGCACTGGGTCTTTGTTGTGGCACACGGGGGCTTCCCTGCTTATGGTGGGCGGGACTTCTCTTGTTGCAGTGCAAGGGCTTCCCACTGAGATGCGAGGGCTTCTCTTGTCAGAGAGCCCGGCTCAGTAGTTGCAGCAAATGGGCTCAGTTGCCCTGCAGCATGTAGCACCTAAATTCCCTGACCAGGACTTGAACCCATGCTCCCTGCATTGGAAGGTGGATTCTCAACCACTGGAACACCAGGGAAGCCCAGTTTGGCATATTAATAAAATATAATTCTGTGCATTGATTCAAATTGATGTGTGTAAAGAATTTTTAATGATTTGTCAAAATGATTCTAGGTAGAGGAAGGGAATATTTTATAAATTGTAGTGTGTTTTCCGTTGTGTAAAACAGTCTGCAAAGAAGGAGGGAAATATATGAGAATACGTGGAAGTTAGCTCAGGTGACGACTGTGGTTTTAAAGTCTCATCTCTTCATGGAATATGTTTTAAGTTTCTACTGGGGATGTGTATCACTTTTCATCCTCAGGGACAATTCCTCAAGGAATAAACAAAAATCCAAGTTCTCACTTCTTTAGTGATTCTACTCTTTTCCAGGTCTCAGTTTCCCTGGGCGTAAAAGGACCCTGGCCTGCTCTTGTTCTGCCCTACTTCAGGTCTTGGGCTGGGAGGAGTGACCCTCTGGGTAGTTTTGGGAGCCTGCCCATGATCACCATGTCCTGGGTCTGATGGGTCACCTAATTTTAGTGCCTGCTGGGGCAGCTGCCTAACTGTGGCCCCAGCGACCGGGCAGATGGTCAGGGTGGTGTCGGCAATGTTCGCAGCATCTCTGCCAGGCTGGTGAGATCAGAGCATGGCTTGAGCCATGGGGGGTTCTCAAGTGTCCATAACACAGAACATCTCAACCTGTGTTTGGGGAGAAATCCACTAGCCAGGATCCCTGGGCCGAGCGGAGCAGAAAGGGGCACCTTGGAGGGGCGAGGGAGAAGGGTGAGGTGCCCAAAGTGCTGAAAAGTCAGTTCTCTGGAATTCCAGAAACCAGCTTGCCATCGGGATTTTCCATTGCACGGCTAAAACTTGTCTCTCAGCCCAGTTCCATCTGTCAGCTGAGGACTTGCGTGGAGACATGGACATCTCCCTGAAAGGTCCTGGCGGAGAGCCCCTTCTGATAGCAGGCAGCTGTGGGTACCGTGTCCTTAACCAGAATAGCTGGGAGTGTGTGGAGGGTCCCTGGGGATGAGAACTTGAGAATATCTCTGCCAGGAAGAATGCTCAAGGGCACATGGAGAGCAGGGGAGCTGATGAGTGAAGACAGGGCTGCCATTACCTCCTCCCTGTCTGCTGTCTCCAGTCTTGTGTCACCTGCTTTGCAAATCAAGCCATCTTTCTAAACCCAGCTCTGATTTGTCACTCCTCCTGACATGGCTCTGTAAAACCCGGGAGTAAAACCAAGTCCCCTGAGTATGGCATTGAAGACCTTTCCCCACTTGGCTTCAACCTATTTTCCTGCTTTTATGCCTGTAATCTTCCCGCTCTGGCTAAACTATGTCCTGTCCCTTCTCTATCCTTGAACACACTATAAATCCTCACTTCCCTTGGGCTGGAATGCCCTTCATCTCCTTTGCCTCACTTAATCCCTAACTGTTTGTGGAACACCTGCTTCAGACCGGGTATGAGTCAACTGATAAACTCCTATTCAACCCTCAAAACCCGAATGTCTTGTGGTCTAATATACCTGCACCAGCATGATCTCCCAGGTCACTCTTTCTCCCCTGCTGCTGATGTCCTGTGTCTCTTATTCTTAGAGTATTATATCTGCTTTTCTCACTGTGCCTTGGTAACTTTCCTCTATATTCCTGGCACAAGGCTTAATTCTCTGTAAATAGCTGTTCAGTGTTTTCATACAGAGAGGAGCCGTTAGTGAATGCCAACAAAGCAAGTGGGAGGACCTAGTCCCTGGGGTTGTAAGGACCTGGAATAATGAAAGCAAGTAGTGTCAGCTCATGTTTACCAGGCTTGTACCACGTACCAGGCACTGTACTGAATGCTTCCCATGCGTTAGCCCATTGAATCCTCCCACAATCCAAGAGATGGGTGGCGTTACCCCTTCCTGTTACAGATGAGGACACTGAGGCATGAGAAAGTCAATCACTTGTTCACGGTCACACAGCCTGTAAGCAGCTGAGCTAGGATTTGAACCTTACACAGAGGCTCTCAAGCTCCCCACGCCTGCTTCCTGCATGACCCCCAGCCCTGCGAAGGCCTGGGGAGAGGCAATATGATCAAAGATGACTGAGGGGGTGGAAGTCTTACCTCTTAGAATGGCACATGGGATCTGGGGAGGAATCCTTTTAAGGGATGAAAGCAGTTTTTTAAAAAGACATTTATCTCCTCACTCACTTCCTTCTGATGGCTGGAGATGAGTGACAAGCCTGGTAATTGAAGATGGTGGGGCTGATAATTCAGCGGTAGCCCGGGGAGGGATGTCTCAGGCTGTGAATCACCGCACACTACACAGATCTGAGTGTCTCCCTGATGGTATCTCCCGGGCCCTTGGAGCCTCTTTCTGGCGCATAAAGACACACTCGCGTGTGAAGACTTGAGCTGAGCTGCTTGTCAGGATGCCCAGATGTGGCTTCCTGGCCCAGGGAAGTTTTCTGGGGAGCAGCTGCTGCAGCAGACAGAAGAACTGAGTGCCAACTCTGCATGGGCACCATGCTAGAAGCTGGTACATAGTAGGTGTGTGAATAGGAAGCAGGGGCAGGAGCCTTGGGCACATGGACCAGACCTACACAAGCCCTCCTCCGCCAACCGGTGCCTGCCTTATTGCCCCTCACCCTGGCTTAGCAGGTGCAAGCAGCTCTGAGCTCAGGGAATCCTCTGCCCAGGATGGTGCTGGGTGGGTGTGGGTACTTAGGGAGACTTGACCTTTCTGTTGTAAATGCACAGGGCCTCATACTTAGGCTACTGTATTTGGATCTTCTAGCCTGGGCTGAACCTGTGGGCTGAAAGAGGATGCTTTGACAGCAGGCAGGCAGCAGCGAGCAGAGAGGAAGCCAAGGAGGGACTTATACAAACACACTGGGGTGCCCCGACCTGCACCCCACCCCATCCACTGGCTTTGATTGCCGATGCCTGGTAGGTGTTGCTAGCACCTCGGACAGGTCCAGCCCTGGATGTGGCTCCTGTGTGGATCTCAGAGGTATGCTGTGGTCAGAGGCTGGGGAGGTGATCTGGGGCTACTGTGTGTGTAGGTGGGTGGGACATATTCAGTCATTCCTTCAATAATCCATTCAGAAGTGTCACTTACCATGTTTGATTCTAGGGTTCCAAGGCAGGAATGAAACTGACATGGTTCCCACTGTCATGAAGCTCACAGCCTATAGAGGGAGACAGATGTGATGCCCACGATCAGTCATACCAGTAGACACAAAAGTCCTGATGCACTTTTGTCACTGATTTGTGACTTTTTCCTTCATGCCACAATATTCACACTTATTTATCTGAAGACCCCTCTGTTGAAATAAACTCTTGCTGGTACAACTGTAGAACAGCTTGGGGTATTTTTGATCTCCATTCATCTGCCTTTCAGGCTATCCCCTCCCACCCAGATCCTCAGGGCCCTTGGTGTTCTAGGGAACACAGTTAGGACAGCCCTGCTCTAGGCTTTGGGGAGCTAGAGACAGTCTTGTTGCAGGATAGTGAGATGTTGAAATTGCTGTTTCAGGAAGATGCAGGTGGCAGGTGATCCGAGAGAAACTGCACCCACGAGAGAGGCTGGGTGGTCCAGACCCTATGGAAGGATGACTGGATCGGGCCCAACCTTGTGCAGATATGAGGAGACTGAGCTGGCTGATGGGAGAAGGTCCTGCTGTGGAGCATGGGCCTGCCAAGGGCCCCTGGGGAAGGGGAGGGAGGCCGGGGCTACCTGTGGGCTTGGACTACTCTAAGCATGGGCCCTGGTGCTTACTCAGAGGGCAGGCTGCACCAGCCAGAGCTGAGGTATTTAAGCCGCCTCCCATGGGGAGGCCCTTCTGTTGAGTATGAGGAGGTGGAAGGCTCTGGGGCAGTATTAGTTTCTATTGTGCTGTAATATATTACAACAGAGTTAGGGGCTTAAAGCAACACCAGTTTGTCATTGCACAGCTCTGTAAGTCAGGTTGACAAGGTCTCGCAGGCTTAAGATCAGGGTGTCTGCAGGGCTGTGCCCCCTCTGGGCTCTAGGAGAGAGTCTCTTCTCCTGCCCTTTCCAGCTTCCAGAGGCTGCTTGCATTTCCTGGCTCAGGGCCCCTTCCTCCATCTTCAAAGCCAGCAGCATTGCCCTTCTCTGATG
Organism: Bison bison bison; assembly: GCF_000754665.1. Classification (NCBI taxonomy): domain Eukaryota; kingdom Metazoa; phylum Chordata; class Mammalia; order Artiodactyla; family Bovidae; genus Bison; species Bison bison. Next base: position 3,951,623 of record NW_011494775.1, on the reverse strand, counting down.
TTCCTTTCATCATCACTTGTCTCTCACCACAGCTGGGAGATGCTCCCCACTTTAAAGGACTGGTATGATGAGATTGGGCCCCATCAGGCAATCCAGGATAATTCCCCATTTCAAGACCATTGAACTTAATCACATTTGCAGAAGGCCCTCTCTGCCATGTAATTTACACGATGGAAGGTTCTGGGGATTAGGATATGGACATCTGTGGGGCAGGTGGCAGTCGGGGGGAGGGCATCATTGTGCCCACCACAGAGGCCTGGGGGTCTCCACAGTCAGGAGCAAAGGACTGTGGATTTCCCTTTGGCTTCCACGGTGGAGGTTCCCTCAAGACTTGTAACCAGTGGAAACTCTGCAAACTAGAAATGGTTTGGAGAATGCTTTTCTCAGGCAGATGCCTCACTATGCCTCACCTGCCTCTCCCGCCCCGGTTCCTGCGGTTTCCTAAATGTGCCAGGATCCCTCTTAGCAACTACTGGACTTTATATGTGTTTGCTCTGCCTGGAACCCCCCCCACGCCACCCTCATGGCGAACTGGTGAAAACTTGCTTGTCCCTCTGGAAGGCCCCCCGTCTTGCCTGCCCTCCTCTGCTTCTGGCCAGGTTAGGTGGCGCCCATGCCCCTTTGCCGTGCCCTCAAGGTGTGTGGTTGTCTTTGCC
>NW_011494775.1:3929051-3950867 GCF_000754665.1 Bison bison bison | reverse complement strand
TTGTCTTTGCCTCCCCCATCTGACTGTGAGCTTCTGAAGGTGGAGCAGGACTGCGCCATCTCTGAGGCCAGCCTGGGCCGTGGCCCCGAGCCTGTGAACGTGACCCTTGCAAAAGAAATGAATAAAAGAATGATTCAGCTGAGGGGAAAGAAGCGCCTGGAATGGGGCCGTGGTGTCCAGAATGATGGTTGGGGAAGGTGGGTGGGTCCCGAAGCTGCCCAGGGCAGGGTCATGGGGGGTTCACGCTTGGTCCTTCCAGATGCGTGAAGGTGCATGGTGGGGGCAGCAGGAGAGACGGGGCTGGAAGTTTTCCCGGGAGACCTGGGTGCCTGGGGCCCTAGGAACACAGTAGAGATGAGGGGCTTGGGCAACTTGGACACAGCCCCTGAAAGGGCACATCCTGACTGTGAGGCTTGTCCCACTCCCCGAGGCTGGGTTTCTCCTCTGGCTCTCTCTGCTGCACCTCTGAGCTCAGGGCTGAGCACTCTGGGGAGAGAGCTGAAAAGATACAGGCACTGAGAGACAGCCAAGCTTGTCCCCAGCCAGGGACAGTGGCTTCTGAGCCCCTAGACTGGAAATCCTCACCTGAGTGGGGAGAAACACAGGTGCTCCAAGGGTGTCTTCTCTCTGTCCCAGCACAGAGGCTGGCAGGCTCCATTGACTCTGGGTAATATCCAGTGCCTTTCTCCAGGAAGGCCCTCAAGGGTTGACAGTGACATTCCCTGTGAGTCCTTACTCTGGGTGACATTGCTACGGGGTGACAGAGACTCCTCCAATGCACAGTATGGGCTGGAGGACCCACCTCCGGTCCAAATAGCCTTCTTAGTGGTACCATGTGGACCCATAGTGGAGCCTAAGGCAAAGGGAAAAATTAGTAATACCAATCTTGTCTTTATTTAAAATCTTGGTATTTTATTTATCATGAATTTTGGTGTTAATTGTTTTCTTTGGCCTTAGTTTTGATTTTAAAAAATATTTGCGTAGAAATATTTAATCTTGATCATTGAGTTTTGGGGGGCCCCTTACATTTTGTGCCTTGTAAAGTCTGGGCCCCACTCACCTTCCCCTGGTCCCTGCCCCGCTTCTAGGACAGGGCCCTCGGATTCTGTGTGTCCCCAGGGACTCACTCTGGCCTGTAGTTCTCTCTTCTGCGGGAGATGGTAAGAGCAAGCTGGGTGCTTAGGAGAGAAGGGGCTGGTGCCGTGGCCGTCTTGAGATTTTAGCATTTGCTACCGTGACCAGCAGCAGATGTGAGTGTGGGCTGAGCAGAGCAGGCGCTGCTAGCTGGGGTTTCTCCTGTGTCTGCCCCCAACCCAGCATGGAGCAAATCAAATCCTCCCCCGGCCTCCTGGGGGTGGAGGCCCAGCCCCTGGACTATCCAGCTGCCCCCATTAAAGATGTCATCCCCTCAGGGTTGTGTGAGAGGCCAGGGGCACGGGCTGCTAGGGCTGAGGACAGGAGAGGAGCGTCTCAGAGGCTGGGGCCCCGGCAGCTGGGCGTGTATCATGGTGGCCGAGGAGCCGTGTCGTGGAGGCTGGCTGGCTGACTGTAAGCTGTGTTGGCAGGGCCTGGGCTCCCAGGCCTGATGCTCAGCATGCTGTCAGCACTCAGCAAATAATAAATAATAATAATATCTCCAGCATGTTGGGAGAGCCTGAGGAGAGCGGGAACACAGGAAACATGTGTGCTCCCTCATGGCCAGGGCTGGAGAGCCGGAGTCTGTACAGTGCCTGTCTTTGGGCGGGGTCTGGGGGGAGCCATCCCCACCCCAACACGTCTTGGCCTGGAGGAGGGTGAGCAAGCAGCTGGGGCCTGCACTGGGGCCTGGGGGCTCGGGGAGACTTGTCTAGGGGCGGGGATCTCCTTGAACTGCCCTTTGTAAAGAGCCCAGACTGTCCTCAGATGTCCTCTGGAATTTGGAGATGATCGGACTTGGGTTTAATCCTGAATCTGCCACTTCAGACAAACCACTTAGCCTCTGAGGGTCTCCTCAGTCTTCTCACTTGTGAAATGGGCCGGTTACAGAAACTGTTCAGTGGGGGCAAGGTGAGTGGCTGCAGAGTGCTTGCACGGGCACCAGGAACAGATCAGTGGGGAGCGTTGCTGGCGCTCTAGCTCAGTCGGCCGCGTCTCTGGTCCTCAGCGGCTTGTTGCCCCAGTGTGCTGGCTCCCTTTACTGTTTTTATTTTTCTTTCTAATATTTATTTATTTGACTGTGCTGGGTCTTAGCTGTAGCATGTGGAATCTAGTTCTGTGACTAGGGATCGAACCTGGGCCCTCTGCATTGGGAGAACGAAAGAGCGGAGTCAGCCACTGAACCACCAGGGAAGTCCACCCTTTACTGTCTGTTGGCGGACTGTGAGCTTCTGTGGGGTAGGGGATGGAGGAGGAGCGCTGGGGGCTGAAGCCTGCTGGGGACCGGGTGGCCTGGATGAAGTCCACTCAGCAGCCCCTGCCTGGGGGGCTCTGTGCCAATGTCCCGAGTCGCAGCTGCCTGGAGTCTGGGAGAGCTGAGCTGGCCTGAGACAGAGGGGCTGGAGAAGGCCCTGGGCACAGTCCCCCATGACCCCTGTTTTCTCTGCGGCTTTCTCCTGCAGGAGGTGGCGGGGGGCTGGGCTGGAGGCTTGCCGTGGGAGTGAGGAAGCTGGGCGCTGAGTTTCTGCACCTGCTCAGGCCTCTCCCAGAGGGTGCCTCGCTGCCCCCACCTCTGCCTCCAGCGGCAGCACAGGGTGACAGAGGCTCAGCGAGCAGACATCCATGGCCTGCCCCACCTCCCCGTCTTCAGGGCCCCTGTGGGTCCCCTTCTCCCACTCCTGGCTTCCCCCAGACTGGACGTTGTCCTGCTCACTGCAGACTCCTGCCTCCCCACCGAGTGAGGGCTCCTCCCAGGTGGCCCGGCTGCGTCCCCCCTCAGGCCAGCTCAGCCACAGGGAATGGGCCACTTGTCAAACGCTCTTGTTTAATTTTCCTCGCTCACAGTCTGCTTGTTCCAACACCCTGCAATGACACGGGTGTTAACCGAGCACCGGGGACTATAATTATCGGGGTTGAGAGACGAGAAGCTCCTGGTGGTGCAGCAGCTGCAGACAGGAGCGCCGCCCAATCTGTCCCTGGAGAGGAGCCGCTCGGCCCGACTCGTGTCTGAAGAGCCGCCGGGTTCGCGCCCTTCACCCTCTGCTTGTCTGACCGCGAGCCAGTTGGGATTTCTCCCTCGTGGGCCCCCAAGGCACTCTCCTGTGAGGGGGGAGATGCTTGGATATTATTGGGTCGAGTGTGGCTGGAAGTGTCTGATGGGGACGGGTAGCGTGTGTGGTCTTGTGGCAGGCAGACAACGCTACTGGACTGGGAAGGGGCCGCTCTTGACCACATGGGTGGCGGAGGAGGCTGGGTGAGCCCCCTGGGGCCACATCTAGGGAGCAGGGTAGGACGTTACCCGGGATAAGTACAGAGTGCTGTGTTTAGGTTCAGGAGATCAGTTCCTAAGTTCTGTCTGCCGGTGGGAAAGACTAGACTCAGCAGCGGGAATTCTGGCTACAAAGCTGGGGTCAACTCGTGTTATATGCTGTGGTTGCTTAGTCAGCATCCCTGAACCCTCTAAACTCTAAACCCATGAATAGGTGTTTAGCATCCTGAGTGGCTGAGGGGACAGAAGGTGCTCCTGGGGATGGTACCTCGTTGTGAGATGCGTGGACAGCCTGGCGTCCTGAGGAGATGGCCATCTCGTCCTATTGGGGTGGGGGGCGCCTCTGGGATCTGGGGATGGAAGGAGAAGGGACGCTCACCTGTGTTCAGGTGTGTGAAGGGCACGTGTGAGGAGGAGGCAGCAGGGGGCAGGGGTTGGCTCTGGAGAGGAAGGTTTGGGCTCAACATGCATTGTGGTGACCCAGGATGGAGAGTTGGGCTGTCAGGGATGGAGTCCCTGGTCTTTGGGGTCCCTAGTAGGCAGAGTTAGGGTGGCTGTTGGAGATGTTGGAGAGAATAACTCCTGCCTGGACAGGGCTTCAGGTTGAGTCTCGTTTGCTGACTGCAGGGCCTCTAACCCTGAAGCTAGTCTTGGCTCTGCCGCTAACTGGTACCCACTCTCTGGGTTAGTTTCTCCCCTTCTCTGTGCCTCTGTGCTCCTGCCTGGGATGGAAGTAAGGTCCTGCTATCCCTTGATTTATCCCGTGGGTGGTATCAGGGGCATGTGGGGAATGGGGTGCTGATAGGGGGCACTGGGTGCTTTTGTGGGCACACGCTCCAGGGTGCTGCAGAGCCCTGGGGGTCAGTGTTTGTGGGCAGAGCACTTTCTCCTAAGACTTGTGCTTCCCCAGTGAGATCTCGATGCTGTGGTCTTGAGAGCGTGATGGTTCAGTGTGAGTCTGTACTGTCAGGGCTGGCACTGGGACCCAGGACTGGGAGAGCTGTCAGAGCCCACGGGACTGGGGAGGGGGAGGCCCCAGCAGGTCTCCTGGCCGAGCCCTCATGAGCGCTGGCATCAGCATGAGTGTGTCGTAGCCCCTTTCTTGCTCAGCATGTTTGGTGGGCTGTACCAATGGCACAGCCTGGATTCTGACAGGTGAACCTAGCTTCTCGGAGTCAGCGATGGACTTGCTGAGGGTCTCCGGCCTTCTGGGCTGGCTCCAGGGCCAGAGGATGGGGTCTGGGGAGGAAGGAGAAACTGGAGCTCCTAGGGAGCATCAAAGAGTTGGTGCGAGGTTTATTGGGGCCTTTACTGCCCTAGTTTTCATTATTTACACCCTGTTGATTCTAGGAGTTCCCATTAAACGTGTAATAAATATAAAAATATTTTACAGGCCAGTGAAAATTCCACAGCAAAAATAACTCTATAAAGAGGGATTTTGCCCTACATTGCCCGCTGCTGAATTCTGTGTGGCATTCCTCTGAGCCTGTTGGCTGGCAGCAGGGCGATGAGGTAGCTGGGTTCCTTGGTTGCGGGGGCTGGGGGTGTGGGCTGGGTGTTTAATTAGCCCCTTTACCAGCCTGTGAATGAAGCAGCTCCTCCCCGGGCTGAGCCTGCCAGCTCTCCCAGGCGGTGGTGGGTAAGTGGGCTGGAGTGGAGCCTGGGTCCCAGATTACACTGTGGAAGTCTGGAGAGGCACAGGGAGGAGGGCGGCGACAGGTTAAAGCTCTTCCTCCTGCCCTCCCTAGACAGTTTAAGATGCAGCCACGGTCACAGGCAGAGAGGGTGGGGCTGAGAAGGGAGGGTAGCGCAGTGATGAGGACCAAGGGCTCTGGGGTCAGCCTGGGGCATTCTAGTCCCGTTTCTACCATGTAGTAGCTGTGTGATCTTGGGCAGATAACTTGCCCCCTCTGTGCCTCAGGTTTCTCCTTCGTAAAATCCTACCCCACGTGGTCATTGTGAAGCACGTGCCTGGTCCTAGGAAGGACTCAATAAATGACCATAATTGTTATCTTTATGCTCAATAATTATAATTATTTTTAATAAAAGCACGGCATTCACAGTTTTAGAAAATTAGGTGTAGGGAGAAGGATGCCTGCTGCTTCTGTCTGACCAGCACGATCCAGGTCAGGAGCCACTGGCCACGTGATGGCCGCTGAGCCCTTGAGATGTGGCTGGTCCAAGTTGGGATGTACGTGAGGCACACCCAGACTTCCCAATACTTGGTGTAAATAAAGTATCTCAGTAATAATTTAAAACTATTGATTATATGTTGAAATGGTATTCTCTGTGTCTTGGGTTAATCAGATATATTATTAAACTTAATTTCACATGTATCTTTTTTTTTTTAAATGTGGCTGGTAGGAACTGTACAACTACATACGTGGCTTGTATTGGTGGCCTGCATTGCATTTGGGTTGGACAGCTCTGCCTTTCTCTGAGCAGGGCAGGCTTGAAGCCCTTGGTCTCTCGTGTGCTGGCCCAGTCCAGCCACCCATGTTCTAGAATGGGAGCCATGGCTGCAGAGGGCAGTGGCTTCCCTGAAGTCTCAGCTGTTGCGGGGCAAACCTGCCCCACAACTCAAGACACCTTGGATCATGGAGAGATGCTGACAGTTCGCCTTGCTCCTTCCATTTTCTGGTTATTGGGAGAATTAGATCCAGGGAGTTATGACAAATGTGTGTTTGCAGCTTTGTTGAATGAGGTCTGTGGTGTTTAGTGAATTCCATGGCATGCTTGGGGGCATGCAGCTGCACGGTGGGGACTGAGAGAAAGATGCAGGTGGCTCATTGGCCTGATGGAGCACAGATGGACTGAGTCTGCCTCGTGGAGGTGCCGCAAGAACAGACCCCTGCCTCCCTGAGCGCCCACTGCTGCTTGGGTACGAGGCAGGGTGGTCAGAGAGGAGTTTTCCTTTTAAAATTTTATGTATTTATCTTTGGCTGTGCTGCGTCTTTGTTGCCGTGTGGACTTTTCTCTAGTTGTAGCGTGCAGGCTTCTCACTGCAGTGGCTTCTCTTGTTGCAGAACATGGGTACTAGGGGGTGTGGGCTTCAGTAGCTGTGGCAGGTGGGCTCACGCTCAGTGGTTGTAGCTCCCAGGCTTTAGAGCACAGGCTCAGTAGTTGTGGCACATGGGACCGCGGCATGTGGGATCCTCCTGGATCAGGGATCAAACCCGTGTCTTCTGCATTGGCAGGCGGATTCTTTATCACTGAACCACCAGGGAAGCCCGGAGAGAAGTTTTTGGATAGTGGTAAGACCCCACGTTTACTCTGTGGTGATACAGACCAGGCCGGCAAGGTGCTCTTAACCCCACAGCAGCCCCACAAGAGCTTTGGGGTCAGAGCATCTCCACATTAGAGAGGAGGCAATGGAAGGATAGTAGGTGATGGACATGAGTTAAATCTCTTTAGTTTTAAGGCGTGTGCTTGGAGCTCAGCTCTTGCTAACATGCCGTCTGTCTTGGCCACTCACCTGCTGAGGGCCCCTTGTCCTTCTGGTCCTGGTGGCCACACTGAGGGGAAGCACTGGCCTAGGTGGTCCAGGTGTCTTGGCACAGACTTTGGAGTCAAGGCTTTGCCACTGCTTGGCTATGTGACTCACTTCACCTCTCTGAACCTTGTCTTCTTTTTTTGTAAAATGAGGGTAATACTGATGCCTGCCTTCTAGTGCTAGTTAAATGAAATGCTGTGCTCCTGCCATGTAACAACCTCTTGATAAATAATTGTGGCTCAATAATAATGCTGATGTCAGCAATTTGACTAGAATTATACCACATGGCGGAGAAGGCAATGGCAGCCCACTCCAGTACTCTTGCCTGGAAAATCCCACGGACGGAGGAGCCTGGTAGGCTGCAGTCCATGGGGTCACTAAGAGTCGGACACGACTGGGCAACTTCGCTTTCCCTTTTCACTTTCATGCATTGGAGAAGGAAATGGCAACCCACTCCAGTATTCTTGCCTGGAGAATCCCAGGGACAGGGGAGCCTGGTGGGCTGCAGTCTATGGGGTTGCACAGAGTCGGACATGACTAAAGTGACTTAGCAGCGGCAGCAGCAGCATACCACATGGACATCCTCTTAAAAAATGGTCTTCAGAGTGGAAACAGATTGGAATTTTCTTTGAATTCATTTTAGAAATGTGTCTCTTTGCTCCTGTCCCATCAGGTGGAGGGATCACATGGTCCAGAGTCATCCTTAGGAGGTGGGCCAGTGGGGTCTTAGGGCTGTTTCTGAGCATGTCTGTGGCCTCACCATCATTCCCAGTGGCTTCTGGGTCTTGGCTCTGAGTGCTCGGGGCAGCTGGCCACTCTCCTTCCCTCCCATTTCTCTGGGCTCCTGCATGCATTCTGCACTGCTTGAAGAGCTGTGGGCTTTGAAGGGGAAGGGCATGACTGGACAGCCTTCACTCCTGCAGTCCCTCTTAGGGGGCCTGGACTTAGTTGATGCCCAGGACACCAGTGGCTGCAGAAAAATGGCCCTGTAGTTGAGATGCTGACTGGGTGGATCTGAAGGTCTTGGCCATTTGTCACTTCCTGTGATATGATCTATTGCCCTGGGGGAGAGGATAAAGAGTAGTCGTTGCCACATTTTGTAGATGAGGAAACTGAGGTCTGGGGCATGACTATTTCTGGGGGCTTGCAGGGTGAAGTCTTAAGCTGGGAAATTCAGGACCCTTCCTTTATGATAGCTGTTTCCTAGCTGGGCAGAGGGACTCAGGAACTAGCTTGGATGCTGCTCTAATTCAGGACAACCCCACTCAGGACTCTTCTCCCATTGGCCTTGGCCTATTCTGTTGAAGTCCCCTAGAACCCTGGGCCTGCTACCATTTGGACTTGGACAATTCTAGGGCTCTCACATGTGACTGGGTTTCATCCCTGTTTTCTCTGACTCCCCTGTCTCTGCCTCTCCTAACCTCAGAAGAGCCCTGCACGGGGATTGGATTGAACCCAGGTCTCCCTCATTGCAGGCAGATTCTTTACCAGCTAAGCCACAAGGGAAGTCCAAGAATATTGGAGTGGGTAGCCTATCCCTTCTCCAGCAGATCTTCCTGACCCAGGAATTGAACCGGGGTCTCCTACATTGCATGCTGATTCTTTACCAACTGAGCTATCAGGAAAGCCTAGGACTGGGAATGGTGTAGCAAAGACTGAAGGCAGCATCTTCATTGACCCAGGGGTGGAGTGGGGAAAAGACTGCCAAGTGCCAGCCTCCCTGTGGCCAGCCCATGAAGACTGGCCGTCCCTGCACAGGCCCACCTGTGGGTGGACTGGTCATGGTAGGTGGGGAGGCTATGTGATAGCCAGCGTGCATGGGGCTGGGTGTGAGCCAGGCTCTGTGCCATAGCCTTCACACACTCTACCTTTGCACACGTACAACTCAGAGAGGTAGGCGCTATTGTGATTCCCATCGTATTCCTTTTTTTCCCTCCTTTTTTTGGCTGTGCTGGGTCTTCATTGCAGCATGTGGGCTCCTTCCGGATGTGGGGCTCAGACTCTCTAGTTGCTGCCTGCAGGCTCAGTTGCCCTGCGGCATGTGGCATCCTAATTCCCTGACCAGGGATCGAACTCAGGTCACCCACCTGGAAGGCGGACTGTCAATCACTGGACCACCAGGGGATTCTCAAGGTTACCATTTTAGAGATGTGAACATTGAGGGAGGGAGTAACAATGTGAACATTGCAGCAGGGAAGCACTGGGACTGAACTTTGAAGCCAGGTGGTCTGAGCCTTGACCAGGCTTCTTATCATGGGGCTGTCTGCCTGTCTGCCAGTGAGGTGGGGGCTGCCTCACCCCCAGAAGTGCAGCTCCAGGACGATTTCCCTGGCGCTCTGCCCTTCCCAGGCGTGGCCAAGCCCCCCAGCATCCTTGCTCTTCTGATGCTCTGCCTTTTCTTTGCCACTCAGGAGAACAAGTTGGAAAGCCAGTGATGAAAGGGATGTTGTCACAGGAACTTCCTTAACTCTGCTCTAAATCTGCAGAAACAGTGACTTATTCCCAAGTTTGGGCTCTTCATTGTAGCCACCATCTGGACACACAAACACCCAGAGCCTGCCAGTAAGAAGGAGCCCCAGAGGCAGAGGCTCGTGTGTTCTGAGCAATGTGCTGTCACTCTCCTGCGCTGCCTTTCCCTTTCCCCTTGAGGCAGGGCTACATCTGCGACCATTTCACAGGTGAGGAAACTGAGGCCCCAAGGAAGTTACTTTATTGCTATTGTCACAATAAATGGAGTGATGCCTGTCACACTGCTCTCCAGAGGGCAGAGCTAATTTGGTGTTTCTGGTGCTTCCTTGGCTCTCCTAGTGGCCTGGACCACAGATGACAGGTTACCAGCCACTTTATTCCCCCTCCATCCCTGGCAGTGGTGTCCACCATCAGGGCCAGATGTGTAGACCCTGGGACAGTGAGAAATGCTGGCTGCGTGGTCCTGGTGAGTTTCTGCCCTTTGGGCTTGGTGTGCCCATCATAGCCTGACGGGGTCTGGCTGGGGGCACCTAGCAGTCACTGACTGCCATGATGGATGGCGCAGGTATGGGGTTGGGACCTCAGCAGGGCAGGAATGCAGAGGGTCTGAGAGCTGCTGAGTTGGTGGGCACATCAAAGGCAGTATGGTGAGGGCCTCAAGTAAGGCCTAGGGGCTGAGGGTCTGAGCCCCTTAAACATGAGGGTTCTCTCCTGCCACTGGTCCAGAGGCCCCTTGCTCAAGTCTGCAGTCCAGGCTCTGTTGTGTCCATCCCTGAGGCCAGCGGGTGTGCAGGCCCACCAGGCTTGTGGGGGCTGCAGGGCAGGGTGGGTGGCACGTATCTTGGACTCTGTGTCTTCCTGTCCTTCTTCCCATTTCAGAGATGTGACCATGGAGGCAGGTGGGGGCAAAGCTGGAAGACCCTTCTCCTGGGCAGACCCTTCCTTGACTGGTCTATCTTGCATTGCTCCCTCCCGTCTGCCAGCCCATGCCTTTGGAACCACCCCTTTCAGTTGGAGAAATTGTGCTTCCATTACCGTGTGTCTTGGCTGTGAATTTTGACTCCTAAACTAAGCCAGACCCTGGGAAAGTGCAATCTCTGTCTTCCCCTCCAAGCACATGAGCTGGGATTCGGAGGCATTCCAGAGCATTGAGGTGAAACTTCTCAAACAGAATATCGGGTCTGTAGTAATGTAGCCTTTGCCGTCTTCCCTTCCCTGGGGCCAGTGCACACCTTAGCAGAAGTAGCCCTGAGGCCTGCCCTGGGTTCCTCTGAGGTTTGCTGCCTGGTATCCTTAGGAGGTGATGATGGGTCTTTCCAGATGTGGTTCAGGAGGACCATGCCTGGGGCTGGGCTTGGGGAGTGGGAGAGACTGGCTTAGGCTGTGAACCGCCCCTATCAGGCCATGGTCTCAGGCAGAGGCTCAGATGAAACCCCTTTGCTCCCCAGGCTTGGTTCTGCCTCCCCCATCTCAGCCAGGTGGCTTACTCTGCCTGGGTGACCAGCCTTGGCTGCAAAGCAGACGGTAACTGCCTTCTGGGACAGTGGCTGCCACATGAGAAGGCTTGAGAACAGGCAGGAGGAGGCCCAGCTTCGACTTGATACTAGAAGGCCTTCCTCATGGCAGGGTGGTGGGCAGGAGGCTCAGAATTTCTTAAAGGTCCTGGCTGCTGAGCACCTGGCTGCCTCTTCTGGTGGGGGCCTCTGGAGGGGCTCTCCTTCCCACCCTGGGTGTCACTTGGGGTGGCCTCTGCTTTCAGGATGCAGACTTGGCCTCACCAGCCTGTGGCAAGCAGTGTTTAATCCCTCTTTTGTGTCGTCACAGGCTGGGGTGAGAGTTCACGAGAGAAGAGAGTGCCTAGGCTATGTAATTAAGTCGCACACTTGGCACGGAGACCCAGTGTTAATGCACGTATCCCATTTGCTGGCTTTTCCAGGCCTTTGTCCCCAGCCCGGGGCCCACGGACTAATTACAAGGTGTAGGCTCTGGGGTGGTTCAGTGGCCTGGCCGGCTGTGCTGAGCCATGCCTGCTCCTGGGTGCTGGGCTGGCTGTGCTAGCAGGGGCTGTGGGCCACCTGCTAGGGCTGGCCTCCATGATGGCCTTGTGGATCTGCCCTGGGGAGAGGGGTGTGGGAGCCTGGGTTGGGGGTGGTCATCGCTGGGGAAGATGTCTGAATTTTCCATGCACGAGCTGATCAGGCTGGCCTGTGAGGTAAGCGGCTGCAGTCCATGGGGAAGAAAGAAGGTAGAGCAAAAGGGCAGGGGCCAAGCTTCTGCCAGGGCTCTGGGGTTGTGAGGAGGTGCGTTCTGAAGATGGGGACTCTCTGGTGACCACAGTGTGGTTCCCAGAAGCAACTGTGCCCCAGCTGAGCCTCTCTGCCTTGGGCTTTGTGGAGGGAACTCCTTTCCTCCCAGAGGCAGACGCAGAGGGGGTTGAACATTAGACTCAACGATCACAGCATATCTTGGAGGAAGAGCCCAGCAAGCCCCTGTCATGGTGAATCCCAGGAGCCGATCATACACAGGGACCCTGGGTAACTTGAGTGTGCGTGGGTCACCGAGAACAGCTCCCGTGACGCCTGGACTCGTTTCTGAACGAATAATAGTCATCACGTGCATTATATTTCCACATTCCCTACTGTTTTGCTTGCCTTAGAGCCTATATATTTTTAAACATAATTTTTATGTACTTATTTATTCATTTTTGGCTGTGCTGATCTTCCTTGCTGGACGGGCTTCTCTAGTTGTGGCAAGCGGGAGCTACTCTAGTTGCGGTGAGTGGGCTTCTCCTTGCAGTGGCTTCTCTTGTTGCACAGGCTCTAGGGTACTCAGGCTTCAGCAGTTGCAGCATGGGGGTTCAGTAGTTTTGGCTCCCGGGCTCTAGAGCGCAGACTCCGTAGCTGCAGCACATGGGTTTAGTTGCTCGGCAGCAAGTGGAATCTTCCTGGATTAGGGATTGAACCTGTGTCTCTTGCATTGGCAGGTGGATTCTTATCCACTGTACCACTAGGGAAGCCTTGCCTTAGACTTTGGGATAGATTTGAAGGATGGTTTACTGGGCTCAAGTCTCTTAGATAAAGTGTCCATAAAACTTGGAGTGAAAAAACTTTTTTCCTCTCGGAGTTACCCCACCAGTAAATGAGGCATGTTCCATTGGTTCCTGAGTGTGCCCAGAGTGGTGGTGGATAGGCAGGGCTGCTTGGCGAGGCCCACGACCTTCTCCATTGGCATCCCCCCACCTCATCCCTTCTGAGAAGTCCCAGAGTAGTAACAGCTAACGCTACTGAGAGTCAAGCTGTTCTAGGACCTCAAAGGATCTCAGTGTTCCTCACTGTAATCCTCAGACAACCTCTAGAGTTAGGGGCTTTTTGGTGAGGAAGCGGAGGCACAGAGAGGTAAGTGACATGCCTCCAATTACTCAGGAAGGAAAAAGTGGTCCAGGACTGGGAGGTGGGCTCTCAGCAGCCAGAGGGTCTTCATGAGGCAGGACTGAGCCATATCCTCACTGGTTTATCCTGGTTACCCGAGCTCCACGGAGCTGAGCTTCAGGATGGCTATCGGTGCCCCAAGCAGACCCCTGTGAGTTCTCTGCACCCCTCTGCCTTCTGGTCCACCAGTAAGCAGGCCCAGATCTTCTGTCCCATCCCTGGCTGCCTACCTCTTAGAAAACTAGGTGCAGGAGGACAGTTCACTATTCTGAGACTAGAAGCTAACTGTGTTTAAAAGTATGAACTCGAACCTCAGTGCAACAGAGAGCAGCTCCTGGGCCCCTATAGCTGCAGCAGGTACTCCTGCTTATGGGGTAGCTGACAGCTGGCCCCTGTGCCAGGCCACACGTGGCGACAGTGGGTCACTTTGTGTGTCCTAGGGAAGAGCCGTCCCAGGCAGAGGGCAGGTCTCACCAGGGAGCCCCGTGAGTGCCTTGGCAGAAGCAGACTGGCTCTTCCTCGTCTGGGTGGGGACCCTGGGATCCTAAGCCACCCAGAGGGTCTAATTCAGTTCATGTGCCCCATGGGCCCCAGCCCAGCGAGCTTGGACCTCAGTAAACACTTGTTTCTAGATGTTTATTTTGGGGTTTAATGAAAAACAAACTAGCGAATCCCTGCACTTGTATGGAGCCAAGTTCTCAGTGCCCCTTGGTGGGCAGATCGCCTTCCTCCTCACAGCGGTCCAGTGAGAGGGTCCCGGCTCACAGCTCCTCTGGCCTCTGCATCTTTGCACATGCTATTCCCTCTGCCTGGCTGCATCCCAGCCCTGCTCCTTTGACCTGGCCTGGTTATCACCTACTTGGCCTTCAGGTCTCCACTGGGATGTCTCTTCCTCCAAGGCCTTTCTCTGCTCCCCACCAAGTCTGGATCGGGCCCCTCGGCTCTCAAGGAGCCAGTATGCACACTGTGCAAAGCCTAGGTGGGTGACTCCCCCTCCCTCAGTGACAAGGATTGTCTCGTCTTCACTGTTGGATCCCAGGTTTGTTGTGTGATCATAAGAAGGAGCGACAATTACAACAATAATGGTCCATGTGTGTGTGCTAAGTCGCTTCAGTCATGTTCCAGTCTTTGCAACCCCATGGACAGTGGCCGCCAGATTCCTCTGTCCATGGGATTCTCCAGGCAAGAATACTGGAGTGGGTTGCTGTGCCCTCCTCCAGGGGATCTTCCCTAGCCAGGGATTGAACCCATATCTCTTATGTCTCCTTCATTGGCAGGCAGGTTCTTTACCACTAGCGCCACCTGGGAAGCCCTCCATAAATGTCAGCTCTGTGCCAGGCACTATTTTTGGCATTTGGCAGGTGTTTACTGATCCGCTTCTCACATCAATCCTAGGAGGCAGGTGAATTATCTCCATCTGGCACGTCAGGACACAGGCACAGGAGTCTCTAACTGGTCCACAGTTGCACAGCGAGTAAGGACTGGAGCTGGGCTCCACACCCATGACTACTCTCCTCTTAACTATGTGCCGGGCTGCCTCCCCTGCTTGGCACCTGGAGACATACGATCAGTATCCCATCATTCAACAGAATAGATCTGTCTACCCCTATAGGTTAGAACTGAGGCTCAGGATGAAGGGGCTTGACTGAGGTCATGTGACTGACAGCAGAAGGGGGACTCCAGCCCACCCAGACCACACGCTCCTTGAGGGCGGGAGCTTGACCACAGTCTCCTTCTGTGTGTCACCAGCTTCTGGCTTGGCACCTGGAGCAGAAGGGGCTCATCTCTAGGGATGATAGCCTGTCAGTTACATCCCCCTCCCAGCACCGGAACCTGGCCTCCCCACCAGGAGCCCCTGCAAAGAGGTGTTTGTGTCAATGAAAGTGTTAGTCGCTCAGTCGTGTCCTACTCTTTGCAACCCCATAGACTGTAGCCCGCCAGGCTCCTCTGTCCATGGGATTCTCTAGGCAAGAATACTGGAGTGGGTTGCCGTTCCCTTCTCCGGGGGATCTTCCCAACACAGGGAGTGAACCTGGGTCTCCTGAAGCTGAAGCTCCAATACTTTGGCCACCTGATGTGAAGAACTGACTCACTGGAAAAAGACCCTGATGCTGGGAAAGATTGAAGGCAGGAGGAGAAGGGGACGACAGAGGATGAAATGGTTGGATGGCATCACCAACTAGATGGACATGAGTTTGAGCAACCTCCAGGAGTTAGTGATGGACAGGGAAGCCTTGTGCGCTGCAGTCCATGGGGTCTCAAAGAGTCATACATGACTGAGTGACTGAACTGAACTGATCTCCTGCATTGTAGGCAGATTCTTTACCATCTGAGCCACCAGGAAAGCCCTTGTGTTGATGGCTGTTGGAGGAATGACTGTGGAAGGCAGTCAGGCAGAGGCCACGGTATGCGGGTGTAAGCTGGAAAGAAGACCCATGCTCCTGCTTCCGGCCTTGAGTGGGGCTTTCCTTCTGGCTGGACTTGGGTTCATCTTTGTCTGAAAACGTGGCTATCTGGAAGTGCCCACAGGGATCCAGGATGGAAACTTTGTTGGCAGCCCCCAGCAGGAAAGGAGGTTTCTGTCTTAGAAGGTGAGGTTTTGTTTTTCTGGGTAGCCTGGAGTGAAAAGACATTTATGAGCTCCTCGTGGTCCATGAGGGCCCCTCGCGCCAGCGGTGAGCAAACATGGGCGCTGCAGGTTGATAAATGCACGGTCTTTTGTTGGGCACACCTGGCTCAAACATCACACGGGATGGGAGTGACTCCGTCAGTCCCTACTCCCTGCATAGCAGCACGGAGTGATTTCAGACATTCTCCTTTGGGCTCTGACAGCTGTGTCAGCTTCTGGCCACACTCGGAGGCGAAAGGCATGTCAAAAGTGAGTTTTCAACCTGCAGCCTGCCGCCTTCCTGCCCATCCGAGTCTTGCTGCCCCAGCCACACATCTGTCCTCTCTGCTTGCCTTTGCGCTGGCATCCAAGGTCCAGCCCGTTGCCTGTTTCTGATAGGCCCTAGACAAAGAATAACCTTGTATGTCATACACCCTTTTCTCCAGAGAAGTCCAGAGCCCTCCTTACATAGGAATTGAAAAGTTAGTGTCACCCATCAAATCAGGATACCAAATGCCCTGCCAGGGATACTGACCACAGCCAGCATGAATTTCCCAGCATCATGCCAAGGCCAGCAGCAAACCAGAAAAAGGGCAGATCAAAGGTTATTCTTCCTGGCCCTTGAGCCTAGAATTGAGAAATTCTGTAATTAAACTGTTCAATAAAATCAGTTTTGATAATTCTCTTTTGTGCTGCTAAGTCACGTCACCTGCTGAAAACTCAAGCTTTGCTCACCTTGGGCTTATTATTATAATAATAACTGGAGGGAATCACCCTCCTCTTTGTAAACTAGCAGTACAATGGCTGTTAAATCTAAAAGGGAGCTGTAATTTATTTTAAGATTCAGGGATTTTGTATGCGCAAGTAGGCAGCAATTATGAAACAAATACTATAATTATAACTGCTCTAGAAAAGTGAATGAGGCAGTAACTAGCTGAGATGTGTTTTCTGATTAGAAAATATATTATTTCAGTTTTGAGCAAACTCTGATGGGTCTCCTGTCCCTGGATTTTTGGAGTTGAATCCAAGAATGATGAAGAGTCTGAAAAGCTCCATCTCCACCTGATTTGCTGAGGGAACAAGAGGCTGACAATGTCATCGGTGAGCAAGGGTGTCTCCCGGGAGTCAGGCTGGGGAGAGGCTGAAAGATTGTGAGCCAGTGCCAGCAGGGAGGCAGTACCTGCTCTGCCCTCTCCTTCCCTCTCCTCCACCTGCACCCCACGGGGAGGGTCAGCTGTGTAGCCTGCCCTCCACGCCCGCTGAACTGGCTGAGTTTCGTCCTTGAACGTCGTTGGAGCTGCCCTGCATTTGGAGCCTCCACTGGGCTTGGCCAGATCAGATCTCTTGCCAGTGCCATGCCCAGGAGAGCATGGCACTTCTTTCCTGTTTCCCCTTTTGGAACATACTCTGGAACCCACAATTAGATCCCACAAAATGAGTTATCTTTATCCAGTGATGTTGTTTTTCTAAGAGACAGTTTTAACTCTCGGGTGCAGCTTTCTTGAAGGCATCACCAAAACATCTCATGACTTGCTAGAGGTTTTAGGACCTCTCTGGGTTCTTGGTGGGTGGTCTGAGACTCAGAGTTTCCCCACAGCTGGATGGTAAGGAACTCAGAAATGTTGAATATAGACTGACATCTGACCTGCCTTGGGTAACACGGAGACAGAAGATAGGATCTGGTGTTAGAATTCCTGGGTCTCTTTTCTCATTATAGAATTAAAATCAGGATCTATCTATCCATCTATAGATGGATATATCATTTGGAGCCAAGGTTTAAGTATTGGAGAAAAATCAGGCTCTTGAAAAAAATATGAAATTAAAAGGATTTAGCCACCTTGATTAAGAACTGAATCAGCAAAAGCAAAATTCCTTATTAGAATGTGAGCTCCTTGAGGTTAAGGATGTACCGGTTCTGTCTGTCTGTTCACGGCTGCTTCTCCAGCCCATGGAACAGTACTTAGATCACATAGATGCTTAATAAATAAGAATGAACATTTCTAAGAATAACTTGGCTCACTTTAAGTCTTCCCTGTCAGAATGAGACATGCAGTATGGATGTATATGTATAGTTAGGGGCCAAGATCTTCTGGAAAATACTTCTTTTAAGGGGAAGGAGAAACAACCAAAGGATCTGTGCTCACCAAGTGGACCTACTGAATCTTGTTGCCCAAGAACTTGCAGAAGCAACAACTATTAATTCTGAAGGGTGTTGATGTAGTGAGACCATGCTGCTGACTTTTCTTTAACACTTTCCAGCCTCTTTGGGCAGTGTTAGTATCAGTTGGCTAATGTTTTTGTCAGCCAGAGTTTGTACCATGGTCAAGTAGGCATGAATATGTCTGTATTTATTTTTGTACGTAAACAGATAAAAAGAGCCACTTGATGAAAGTGAAAGAGGAGAGTGAAAAAGTTGGCTTAAAACTCAACATTCAGAAAACTAAGATCATGGCATCCAATCCCATCACTTCATAGCAAATAGATGGGGAAACAATGGAAACAGTGACAGACTTTATTTTCTTGGGCTCCAAAATCACTGCAGATGGTGACTGCAGCCATGAAATTAAAAGATGCTTACTCCTTGGAAGAAAAGCTATGACCAACATAGACAGCATATTGAAAAGCAGAGACATTATTTTGCTGACAAAGTCTTTCTAGTCAAAGCCATGGTTTTTCCAGTAATCATGTATGGATGTGAGAATTGGACCATAAAGAAAGCTGAGCACCAAAGAATTGATGCTTTTGAACTGTGGTTTTGGAGAAAACTCGTGAGAATCCCTTGGTCTGCACGGAGATCCAACCAGTAAATCCTAAAGGAAATCAGTCCTGAATATTCATTGGAAGGACTGATGCTGAAGCTGAAGCTCCAATACTTTGGCCACCTGATGCGAGGAACTGACTCATTGGAAAAGACTCTGATGCTGGGAAAGATTGAAAACAGGAGGAGAAGGGGACAACAGAGGATGAGATGGTTGGATGGTATCACTGACTCTATGGACATGAGTTTGAGCAAGCTCCGGGAGTTGGTGATGGACAGGGAGGCCTGGCGTGCTGCAGTCCATGGGGTCACAAGGAGTTGAACACAATTAAGCTACTGAACTGAACTGATGATTTAACCCAGAAAATCCACTTCTAAGAATTTATCCCAACAACAAAAAAAATGTCCCTTGCACTCAATAAATATTTTTTGAGTAATAAATATGAGCAGAGACTTAGCCATCCTTAGCCATGAAGGATGTTCACTCATGTTAAGAACACAAAGGTAGAAGCAGCCTATATATATCTATCCACAAAATACAGTTCCAACCAATGAGAGGATGCTCTGCAGCCCTAGAGAAGATATTGTTCGGGAATATCCCATGACAGTTACAAATATTCAGAATTAATAAGCATAAAATCCAGGTTACAGAAATGTCATGTAGTTAACATGATCTCATTTTGTCTTATATACCAAGGTGGTGCGATTACTAAAAGTTTATCTCCCTCTATATTTTCAGACCTTCCACAGTAATCAAATACAGCTTTTTAACAAGGAAAACAATGTTTTTTTCCTTACACATAAATGATAAATTTAGTACAAAGCCTGGATGAAATACTCAGCCCCATATAAAACTAATGGTTGCCACAATCTCAGGAGTGATAGAAAGACTCGGTCATGGGACGCAGCCGGATGCGAATTACAATAAGCATGTTCCACAGCGCTAAGGGACAGGATGATGCCTTAATTTTGACAGTGGGGCACGGCCACACGTGGATGTGGTCTCAAAATACAGGGTCCGCATCTCAGGAGTCCCTCTCTCCCTGCCCCTTGAGTCTCTAGGAGGCCACTAGGGCAGAGGGTCACATGCCAGACCAGGAAGGTGGCAGCAGGGGCATGGCCCTGAAGTGCCCTGGACCCAGGTTCCAGGCCAGCCCTGCTCTGCCTGGCCGGGGCACCTTGCAAGGGGTCACGTCCCCTCTCTGACTCTGTTACTTCTGTGTACAGTGAGAACTCCTGCCCCACCTTCCTTACAGCAGGCTGATGGATGGAGCGAATGAGAGGCCTACTACGTGCCAGGCACTGCGGGAGTGTTGTGTGAACACGAGGTGATTCCCTGTGGATTCCAGGCCTCACTCACGGAGCCAGGACAGACAGCTGGGGATGATCCCAGGAATGCACTGAGGTGGGTTTCCAGCCCACCCCTGCCCCCACCTCCCCGTCCACCGCCTCTCAGCGCGCTCAGCCACACACACCTGCTGTCCCCTCCCTGACATGTCTTTCAAGGAAGTCAGTGTCCCAGAGAAAAGCAAACCTCTCAGGCAGCTGCTGGAAGCAACAGTAGCCCTACTGTCCCAGTTACAAGAATCTCTTTGCAAAGAAAGTTTTGACAAAGAGAAAGGCAAAGAGAGAATGTGGAGGGGGGGAGGTTGTGACAACAGAAGGGCAGAGCAAACCATTTCAAGTCCTGACACAGGCAAACTGGTTCTTAAAGTCACCTGTTTCTGACAGGAACGCAAGGCCCTGTCCTGTCACGCCACACAGCTGGGGCGCTATGCGATGCCAACTGATTTATATAAGCTCGTGAAACCCCGTTCATTTGAGTTCCCTGTTTGTACAAATAGTGTCAGGGGCGCATCCGCGCACCCTGGCCATCCATCAGCGCCGCTGTGCTTCCCGGGCCGGTGCTGATTCACCTGGGCCCGAACCCCACTCTGTGTACACCCCCCCCAAGCTGCGCATCCTGCAGGCAGAGTCTGTCACCACCAGGCCTTTCAGCCTGCTGGTGCCTCTTTCCCATCTATCAGGCCCACAATAGCCGCATTAAGGCCGATGAAACCCTCAGCATTCAGAGGGAGAGGAAGGGGCCCCCCTGACTGACAGGATGGGTTGGCTGTTTACTCTGACCATTTGGCCCAACCAGAGCCTAGGGGGTTAGAAACCACTCCTCTGCCAGCTTGTCTGTCCTGGAGAGAAGAAAGCTGAGGGTCTGGAGGTAGCCTTGCAAGAAGCACGCATGCCATTCTACGGCAAGAACCTTGATGTGGGAGAAGGCTGGGAACCTTAAC
Source organism: Bison bison bison (assembly GCF_000754665.1). Classification (NCBI taxonomy): domain Eukaryota; kingdom Metazoa; phylum Chordata; class Mammalia; order Artiodactyla; family Bovidae; genus Bison; species Bison bison. The sequence continues at coordinate 3,930,420 of NW_011494775.1, read as the reverse complement.
TCCGCTCCGTGGGTACATGGGGCACTGAGACCCTAGGAACCTAGGGTCAGCAGCTCCCAACCAGCTTCTGGGGAGCTTGGCTCCAAGCCTCTCAGAGACTCCATGTCCACACCTAGGGTCAACCACACCCACAGGAGACCTAGTCTGCCCCGGTCAATCCCAAGTCATTTACTCTCAAACACAAATTCTTCTCTAGAAGTCAATTTAAAAAAGAAAATACACACATGCCAATTTGCAGCCTCACAGCACAAGTCCCATGGGACAAGAAGGGTGTAAGGGCGCACACTCTCCATAGCATGGATCCAGGGCTGTGATTTTTGGCTGTGTGATCCCATGCCTTGACTTACAGAGTGACAAACAACAGGCGAGCCCCATTTGCACCCCTGAAAATGAGTTATATTTACTTGGTTACATATTTGACATGAGCTCAGATGAGCAAACAGTGCAACACAACCTACTACGACACTTATAAAATCAGTGCTTTAAATTCTCAGCCTATACTGATCTTTCCCAGGTGGCTCACTGCTAAGGAATCTGCCTGCCAATGCAGGAGACACAGGAGACTCGGGTTTGACCCCTGGGTCAGGAAGATCCCCTGGAGTAGAAAATGGTAATCCACTCTCATATTCTTGCCTGGAAAATTCCAGAGACAGAGGAGACTGGCAGGCTGCAGTCCAGGGTGTCACCAAGAGTCGGACAACTGAGTATGTACACACTGATCTTTTCTCAGTTCAATTCATGTCAGTCATTCAGTCGTGTCCAACTCTTTGAGACCCCATGGACCACATCATGCCAGGCTTCCCTGTCCATCACCAACTCCTGGAGCTTGCTCAAACTCATGTCCATCAAGTCAGTGATGCCACCCAATCATTTTGTCCTCTGTTGTCCCTTTCTCTTCCTGCCTTCAATCTTTCCCAGCATCAGAGTCTTTTCCAATGAGTCAGTTCTTCGCATCAGGTGGCCAAAGTATTGGAGTTTCAGCTCCAGCATCTGTCTTTCCATATTTAGGACTTATTTCCTTTAGGATTGACTGGTTTGATCTCCTTGCAGTCCAAGGGACTCTCAAGAGTCTTCTCCAACACCACGGTTCTAAAGCATCAATTCTTCAGTGTTCAGCTTTCTTTATAGTCCAACTCTCACATCCATACATGACTACTGGAAAAACCATAGCTTTGACTAGATGGATCTTTGTTGGTAAAGTAATGTCTCTGCTTTTTAATAGGCTGTCTAGGTTGGTCATAGCTTTTCTTTCAAGAAGCAAACATCTTTTAATTTCATGGTTGCAGTCACCATCTGCAGTGATTTTGGAGCCCAAGAATGTAAAGTCTGTCACTGTTTCCCCATCTATTTGCCATGAAATGATGGGACT
>NW_011494775.1:3921136-3928951 GCF_000754665.1 Bison bison bison | reverse complement strand
TCTTCACCTTCTGCCATAAGGGTGGTGTCATCTACATGTCTGAGGTTATTGATATTTCTCCTGGCAATCTTGATTCCATCTTGTGCTTCATCCAGCCTGGCATTTCACATGATGTACTCTGCATAGAAGTTAAATAAGCAGAGTGACAATATACAGCTTTGATCTACTCCTTTTCCTATTTGGAATCAGTCCGTTGTTCCATGTCCAGTTCTAACTGTTGCTTCTTGACCTGCATACACGTTTCTCAGGAGGCAGGTCAGGTGGTCTGCCATTCCCATCTCTTTGAGAATTTTCCAGTTTGTTATGATCCACACAGTCAAAGGCTTTGGTGTAGTCAATAAAGCAGAAGTAGATGTTTTTCTGGAACTCTTTTGCTTTTTCTATGATCCAATGGATGTTGGCAGTTTGTTGGGTTAAATGATACGAGTGTTTTAATTTTTTATTTTTTTATAAGTGCTTTTAAAGTTATCACATTCATGGTGAAAAGTTTAAAGAGTGAAGGAACAGAGTGAAAACTTGAAGCCCCTCAATCTGCTCTCTAAAAATAACCACTGTTAACAGTTTTTAAGTATTCTTGTGTGTGCACCTTTTTAATATAAATTGATTAATTGCTTTTACAGTATAGTATAAATAGTGATTGTTCTGTTTAATAAAGTGTCCTGGGCAACCTCACAGCATGACATCAGCATTCTAGCTTTGTGGCATAGTTGTATCAGTCGCTTACCAATGGACTTATTTTTCTTTAATTAGGATGCATGCCTCAATGACCATCCTTATGTCTTGGTTTAGTTGTGCAAGTATAACTGTAGGAGAAATCCTAGCAGCAGAATTGCTGTGTTGGAGAGCTATGCCAGTTTATAAATTTTATAGCTGTTGCTAAATCAATGCTCGTGTTTGACATTGTCACTTGTATTGGCTAATCATTTTCCACAATGTGTCTTTTTACACTCTTACCAGCAGAGTATGAGAATGTCTGTTTCCCAACATCTTTCACTAACTGCAGATTATAAATTTAAGAGATGTCTACTTTTTAGCTAAAAAAGAAGAGATATAATATTTGTACCTTGGTTTACATTCTTCTTAGCATGAAGCACTCCTTATTGCTGAGATAGTGCTTCAGAGAAAACCTGTTTTTTGTTTTTTTTTAAGACTAAATTCCTTGACTACTTGGGCATTTTGGGGGCAATTTCCATTGCACATCAGTTTCCTTACCTACCAAATGGGGATAGTGAAATCTACCTCTCAGGGTTGCAGAGCAAACATCTTGTGAGTGATTTGTCTGGCCTTCCTGACAGGAAAGGTGGCCTTGTGCAGTCCGAGGAAGGGTAACCACTTCTACCTATGAGCCTGTGGTTTTCTCCACCTTTGGAAGGTCCTTCAGGTAAGAGCCCTGCCTTTCTGGAGTGGTGCCTCTGGTGTTGTTTTTACTCAGCGTTGTCATTCTTTCAAGTTGCCAGCTCCTCCAGTCATCACCATGCCCTCCCTAGCCTCTGCCCTCCCGTGGTGCCTGAAGCGCGGGATCACTTTAGCTTTGGCTGGTTTTGAAGGGGGTTGGGGACACAAGCTACCTTGCTGGGAGGTAACTCTTAGGACTGCCTTCTGGAAACCAGATACGGATTTGCTGAGTGCCTACCAGGCACTGGGCACTGTGCTGGCTGCTTTATGTGGCTCAGCCCAGTGATTTCTCCTGAGGGCCTGCTGGGAGGGTGTTCTTACCTTCACTCAGAGGTGTAGCATGGTGGAGGACTCTTTTGGAGGCACACAGCCAGTTGGCAGGAGAGCCCAGAGCTGACCTGCTCCCAGGCCTGTGAGCCTCCAGTCACTGTGTGCTGCTGAGGACAGCTGGCTCACCCGAAGTCTGGGACCCTGCCCCTTGAGGAGTTCTGTCGGTCAGGACTGGAGGGTACCTGGGTGTCATGCAGGCTGCAAGGGACAGAACGTCCCCACTTAGCTGCAACAGTGACCATCACCCCAGCCTCACTAGGTCCAGGCTAGTTAGGTCCCTCTCTGGGTCCCAGCCAAGTGTCTCAAAGTGGGCCTTCGGGGTACAGTTACATGGTACAAGGGAAATAGGGTCCTGTTCCCCACAGGACAGACCCTGCAGGTCTGCTCACAGGCTCCCTAGAGTGGCCCTCCCTAGCCTGAGTTGTCTGGCCCTTGTGCCCTTCTGTATTCTCTGGGTGACACTTTATTTCTGAAAATCAAAGTAAGTTTGAATGAATTATTTTATTTGGTATTTATATTTTCTTATTTTGAAGTCTTTTTTTTCCTGCTAATACTGACTATGAAAAATTTAAACAATGGAGTACAGAACACATTTAGGTATTCAATATTTGAAGAACAGATGAATGTAATATAGAAAGTGTAAATTGCCTTGGTCTCCCAGAAACAACCATTGTCAGTAGCTAGTTAAATAAAGTTTCATAATTTTCTTCTAGGCATGCGTATATAGTCTATACTTGTTATTTACATGAATGGACTGATATGACACATACTGTTCCACATTCATTTAATAACATCTTGGGCTTCTTTCTACATCATCTGCACACAAACCTCTACCTCTTTTTGGATATCTGCTTTGTGTTTTGCTGTATAGATGGCCTTCAATTTATCTAAGTCCTTTACTGATGAACATATGGGATGTTTCCAACTTTCCGTTGTTTCAAACCATGTTGCAAATGTATACTATTTTGAAAGGCCTCTTCGAAATGAATAAAAAATTTCTAGAGCATGTTCACTCTATACTAGAAATGATTGATCACCTGTTTTTTAGAAGTCTTTGCTAATCCAGCCACTCAGAATCAGTCCCTTTCTCCTGGGTCTCACTGCCCGTGACTTGCTTCATCTTCTCCTTTTTCCGAAGGAGAAGTGGGTGTCTGCCCTCTGGACAGTGGCAGCATGCTGCTTTCTCTATCTTCTATCTTTCTTTTCCTTTTTCTATGGTGGTGGTGGGGATTTGTTTTTAAAGTTTAAAAAAATTTTAAATTAAAATTTCTTTAAATTGGGGTATAGTTGGTTTACAACGTTGTGTTAATTTCAGGGGTTCAGCGAAGTGAATCAGTTACGCACATACACATACGCACTCTTGTTTAGATTCTTTTCCCATTTAGGCCATTACAGAGTACTGAGTCAAGTTCCCTGCACTGTTCAGTAGGTTCCTGTTAGTCATCTGCCCTACATATGGTATATGTGCATATGTCATTCTCAGTCTTCCAATTTATCTCCCTTCCCCTTACGTCCTGGCAACCATAAATTAGCCCTCCACATCTGTAACTCTGTTTCTATTCTGCAGATAACTTCATCTTTACCCTTGTTTTAGATCCCATGTATAAGCGATATCATACGATGTTTGTCTTTCTGTTTTTGCTTTTTAAATTTAGTTTTCACTTGTTACTGAAGTTTGACATTAACATAAATAATTTAATATTTATATAATACTTGCTCTGAAAAAGAAGCTTCCCTTCCCCTGAATACTCATCTGTCCTCATTTTGACTTCCTAGGACAACCTATTTCAGCCCTTTATCTGATTTTTAGGGATGTTGACTTTCATAACTCTATCGAACATGTTTGTATTTCTACTTTAACATTTTTCAGTTTTAAGCTCTATGTATTGACTTCTCATTGTGAACAGCAAGCATTTATACTTCTTATCTACTTTTCACATATATGTCTTCTCGTAGTGCCTCCCCCCACGCCCCCGCCATGCTCCTAAGACAGTTGCATCCTATGTTTGATAAGTCAACATTTAGTGTTTATACTATCTGGTCTATGTCTTTTGAAACTATGAGTATTTTCCTTGGGCTACACAATGTTTTTGTGTTTCCCTACAATTAATAATTATTGTCCTTCTGTAATTTTCTATGCATTCATCATGATTTTGTCTCCTCATTATACCCTAGTTATGCAAATCTTCTTAGTATATTCAGACACATGAGTATTTTATGAGGTTCATCTCCCTGAAAAAGTCTCCCCTGGAGCCTTCTGACTTGCTGTGGTCTGGACTGGTTGCCCTCTGTGCTTGGTGTACATCTTAAGCTTTTCCTTCATCATAACCCTGGGAATTGGTGTCACTTCTCTCTTCTGAGTAGGATTTCCTGTCTCCTGTATCTCGTGCCTTCTTCCTCCTTGGTTCCCTCCCTTATCTGGCAGAGCAGAGTCTCTGTGGCTTCCTGATAAAGGATGTGGTGGAGGTAAAGTTTTTTAGACCTTGTGCATGTTACACAGTCTTTATTTTCCCTTCACATTAGCTTGATAGTATGGCTGGGTATACAACTCTAATTTGAAAATAATTTCCCTTAAGCATTTTGAAGGCTTGTCAATTGCCTTTTTGCTTCTGAAGTTACTGTTGAAAATTCTGATGCCAATTTGGTGCTCCATATTTTTTGTGAAACTTGTTGCTATTTCCTCTTCAGAGGCTTCTAGAAACTTCTTTTGGTTCCCAATGATCTGAAATTGATATTTGGTGGGATTTTTGGTATGACTCTCTTTGCTTTCATTTGCTAGACACTCAGTGAGCTATTCAATCTAGAAAATCATGTCTTTTAGGTAATCTATGAGACTTATTTAGTTTATGATATCTTCCTGTCCTTCTATTTTCTGATTCTCAAAAAAATCTTACATGGTCAGTTGCAGAAATAGCCTCTTCCTCACATCCTGTCCTTTGCCGTGTAACTTTGTGGTTCTTCCTTCTCTGATTCTGGGTTGAGACATATGGGCTTCTTTGGGCCAGTGGGTTGAGGGTGATCACGATACAGGCAAAGGACTGAAAGCCACATGTGCGAGTGAGCTTGCTTGCTTTTGCTTGCTACCATCACCATGAGAAAAACATGCCCAGGTTAACCAGTGGTTCCAGGAGGAAGATGAGAGACACATGAATCAGAGCCAATCCTCAGCCAAGATCAGCAACCACTCCAAATATGTGAGCAATAATTGCTTATTCTTGTGTGCTACTGAGGTATTGTAATTGTTTATTATTTAGCATTATTGTGGTAATAACTGATATATCTGATTATTTAGATGCTGAATCTCTTAGCATAACCCTTTAATTTTCTTTTTACTGTTCTTTATGGGAGATTCTCTCAACAATATCTTTCATCCTTTCTACTGAGTTTTTCATTTCTGCTGTCATAATTTCTAAGAACTCTTTGGTTCTCTGCATGTTATTGCTTTGTTGTATCCTATTCTGTTTTCATGAAAGCATCATTTCTTATTACATTAACTATTATTCTTTCAAATTTTGCTCACCTTGCATATCTCTTTCTACCAGGTTGCTTTTTTATTCTGTTTATTTTATCCTCTATCTTTGATTGCAGAGATTTCCTCTAATGTCTCATAATCTTTGCTTGTCACTCATACTCACTAAAAAGCTGGTTAGAAGCTTTGTGTATGTGTTGTTCACAAAAAAGCAGTTGTTTTGTAGAACTTCTGACTCTTCTTTAGAGCTAGAGAGATGACCCAGGGACGTCTCCTCCATTCTGCAGCTTTGAGGACATCTGCCAGGCTACCAGCATTCTGGGAATCTTATGGGGGGAGAAGGCAAGGGGTCCCAACATTCAGGGTGTCAACTGTCACTAAATTCCTCTGTTTCTGGTATAGCAGCCCTGTTCTCAGCTGTACTTGGTGTCCCTAAACCAAAGTCCCTTTGCCAAAGTCTTTACAGAATAGACTCCCCCTGTCTCTGTCAGCAAGGAGAGTGTGGTCACCTGGCTTCAGGGAGTTGGAGAGGGGATCTGTGCGTCTCAAAGTGGGTTATCAGGGCTTTCAGCCAGCCCTTTCCCACTCCTGTCTTATCACTCTTTGAATTGCTGCCAGTAGGTTGGCAAAAAGGCGATCTCACCGCTGTGTTGCTGTGCATTTCTTCGAATAGTAAGGCTGAGCCTCTCTCGTGTGTCATGGCCGTCGTGTGAACTGTTTGCTTTCTGTGTGGTGCTTTATTCTCTCTTCTGAAGGGCGTCCTCGGACCTCAGTTCAATCCTGTTTTTACTCCCTGGGTGTCATGTGTCCTGGGGTCTGGAGGTCTGCAGGCTGTGTGGCAGTGGGAGAGAGGCACAGAGCTGGCGAGGGGGTGGTCCCGAGAGCAGGGTGTGCCCTCCCCAGGTTCCCCCCTCTCCCCCACAAAAGTACGTAATTGGAAATGGGCCCAGCCTTTTCCCCACCTCAGCACAAGCCTGCCACTGACAGCTCCTAGGGACGGAGTGGTCCTCTGGGCTGCTTGACTTAAGGGACAGCTCTGTGCAGGGCCCCATTAGCAGCCAAGTCCTGGGTGATGATTCTGGCACCAGCCTGAGGTTTGGCATTTACCAGGGTTTACATTCCACAAAGACGGTTACCTTTTCTTTTTCAACCTTTAAAAAATTGTGAAATATAACACATATAGAAAATGTTCAGTTTAACAAATTATTATAAAGCAAACACCCGTGTAACCACCTCCCTGGGAGACAGTTGGCTTTTAACAACACTGTGGCAACGGGAGCTGGCAGCTTGCCCCTCAACTGTTGGGCTGTCTGTTCCCCTCCAGCCCACCCCGAGTCTTGGGGCCTGGGCGGGGTGGCCCCTGGTCGCTGGAGGTCCACTCAAGGTGTGGAGGCTCTGGGGCAGGGCCCTGAAGTCTAGATGGGGGGTTGAGTGTGAGACTTGTTTTCTCTCAGCCCCCTTCACTGACCTGTGTCCTGACAGACTCAGGGATCACTCAGAACTCAAGAATTTGCGTGGAACCCAGGGAGCAGGGGGAGTCCAGAGACCCAGGGTGCGAAGCCCAAGGCAGGCCTGAAGGCCAGGTCTGGCTGGCATGGGGTTGGGGGCTAACCACGAAGCACTCACCCTCCACAGAGGGCCTTGGCCCTCCTGCCTAGCCTGATGCAGGGCAAGGCCATGTGTGTGGGAGGGTTCGGAAGGGACTGCCCTCCGTGTGGGAGATATTCCTCATGGATGAAGGTTAGTACATGTGCTCAGTCCTCTGGGGTGGGCCAGCTGAAGAACATTCCTGTCCCTGGGCACTGCCCCTCCCTTTTGCTGCAGCAGCCCTGTGGTTCTCCAGATGGGATGTCTTCCCCTGACAGCCAGGTCCCAGGTGGAATGCCCATGTCCATTAAAGTGCAGCCCCTATACACAGGAGATGGGCCTCGGCCACTTGTTTGCCTCCACTTCCTTCCTTTACTGGTTCAGCCCACATGGAGCTCCCCACCATCTTCTAGGCACTGGGTGGCAGCAAGGGGCAGGACAGACTCAGTCACGCTCTCGTGGTGATAGTCTAGTGTTGCACAGTCCAATAGACTTTTCTGGGATGACAGGGCATCTGAAGGGGGCGTGGTGCAGGGAGGAGATGGAGGAGACAAGGAAATGGGCACCTCAGGGCCATGGGAACACACAGGGCTTGCATTGGAGCAGTGCTGGCTTGGCAAGGCTTCCTGCACAAATCAGCCCTGAAGGATGCAGATGGCAAGTCAGGCAGAGGGCCCAGGAAGTGTGATCAAGGTAGGGGAAAGGCACATGCCTAGGGCTGGTGAGGAGGGACGTGTGCACTTCTGGAATGGCAGGAAGAGAGCCTGAGGGAGGGCCAGGAGAAGGGTGGGCACTGGGAGCGGTGGGGGGAGGGGGGAGAACTGGGGAGTGGCACGGAGTCGCACCTGGAAGGACATTTGGGCAGATCTGCATTTTCAGGTCACCCTGGTCGCTGCAGGGCAGGAGAAGGGTCTGGAAGGCAGGACCAGTTAGGAAGCGGCTGTTGCGGTCTACCTGGTGAGAGGCAGAGGCAGCAGGGGGAGGGACAGGACTGGAGGCGGAATCGGCAGGGCTTGTGGGCGGAATGGGTGGTT
>NW_011494775.1:3920770-3921036 GCF_000754665.1 Bison bison bison | reverse complement strand
ATTTCATGGTTGCAGTCACCATCTGCAGTGATTTTGGAGCCCAAGAAAATAAAGTCTGTCACTGTTTCCCCATCTATTTGCCATGAAATGATGGGACTGGGTCCCATAATTTTAATTTTTTGAATGTTGAATTTTAAGCTAGGTTTTTCAGTCTCCTCTTTTACTTTCATCAAGAGGCTCTTTAGTTCCTCTTCACCTTCTGCCATAAGGGTGGTGTCATCTACATGTCTGAGGTTATTGATATTTCTCCTGGCAATCTTGATTCC
>NW_011494775.1:3911991-3920670 GCF_000754665.1 Bison bison bison | reverse complement strand
GATGCTGAGGGGGAGAGAGAAGAAGCAGAGGTGAGGGACCTGGTGCTTCTTGCTGGGGAAACTGGGCAAGGAGGAGCCATCCGCGGAGCTGGCGATGCTGGCGGAGGAGCAGGTGCGAAGGAGAAATGAGTTCTATTGGGGTGACCTGTGTCGGAGGCTCCTGAGGGCCACCGGTGGGCCTTTGGATGGGGGAATCTGGGGCTAGTGGAGTGGGGTCCACCCTTGTGGGCCTGCTCGTCTCTGGTTCTGCCCCTAGGCTGTCACTCTCAAGGTGCCCCAGACCAGCCCAGCCTGGGGAAAGGGTGGTCCTGACCGGGATGTAGCCATAGCTCACTGATGTCTACTTGGGATGTGTCTGTGTACCTCTGTGTAGTGGGGTCTTTTACATACACATTAGGAAGAAGTGGGCTGGGGGTAGAGGAGAGGGGAACACAAAGTTTCAAAGAAGAACTTGTCCCAGGAAGGTGAATTTTGCTGTGTGGGGTTAGGCTCATCTGGGCTGATCCTGGAGCCTCTGGGCGTTGGCTGATGGAAGAAGAGTTGTGTCATTCCCTACGCTCTGCCTCCTAGACTGGTCATGGAATAGACTCACTTTTTGCTCTGACCACCAGCCTGTGGGTTGCCTAATTATTCGTGTTCTTGGGGGACTAGCACCTTCGAGTACAAACTGAAATTCAGTACATGCCAAATCCAGTTTACGCTATTTAGGTACAGTTGAAGCTATTTGGGCCTTCTAGGGTGTCTACCAACTTAGCTGTCCCCTCCTGGCCCCCACCAGCTCCTCCTCCTTGCCATTCTGTGGGCTATCTGGTCTTGGCTTCTGCTTTTGGTTGGGAATGCATGCATTTTGTATTCAGAGGTACAGAAACTGGCCATGTGACACCGGGATAACATGTTCTGCTGAGTCTCTTGGATGGGGCTCAGGACTAAGATCTTAGACTCATCTTGTCCTGATCTTCAGTGGTGACAACTGGGAGAGTCCACGTTGATGGTGAGGACCCAGCCCAAAGACGGCACCATAGAGTGGTTCATAATCTTGGTCTGTGGCCTTCTGCAACCAGCCACGGCTCCTGACTTGGCCAGGTAGCTAGTGGGGCCAGACGCACGGGCGTGGCTGTTCCAGGAAATCCAGCCCCAGGGTCAAGTTTGCTTAGGATGTTTGTGGTTTCCTCTGTAGGCGTCCATCACCCGGCTCTATAGACTCTGCAGTGTGTCCACTGCTGTCCCCTGAGTCACTGCCAGCTGCTCTAGTTCAAGCCTTCACCATTTCACAAATCTCCCTACCTTCTCTGATCTGGCCGACCCTCCCTGGCAGCCGGACCTGATCCTGTGAGTCTTATCTTTGACTTTTACCCAGAGTGTTCCCATCCCTCCTCTCACTCCCCTCTGCACGGCCAATTTCTGGTCATTCAATGCCTGGCATATAGTGTGTATTCATATGTTTCTCGAGTGAATAAATATAAATTAATGTGAATTGAGTCCTTTTGATCTTGACTGTTTATCATTTCATAAGGAAGTCTCTTACTCCCCTTCTTATTTTATGCACCCACACTTCGTGTTAATAAGTGCAGATATGTGTTCATTTGGCCGGACTCTGTATCCTGGAGTTGTGGGGGACCACTATCTGTCACATGCTGCATGTTGGCAAATATTGTTGAGTTAAATTGAGTAACATTATCTTTTCAAACTTAGAAAAGCCAGGGAATCTCCATTAGAGATCAGATACTTTTCCTGATATTTGGATTCTTCTGATGGTGAGATTTTGTGTTTTGATTTTCAGCCCCCGGTTTCATGGAGAAGGTGGCTTGTGAACCTAGAGGATGGGAAGATCTGATCCTGAGATAGAGAAAGTCGTTTCAGGCAGAGAGAAAGTCTTGAGCTAATGTAAGAGGCGAGATGTTTTCTTCTTCAATTCAACCCATAGGTCATTGTCCCAGTGTCCAATTCAGTGGCTCTGAATTGTCAGTCATCTGACTTTGAACTTCTTTCCTGGGCTTAGGTCCCTCTGAATCTGACCTGGCCTTGCTCCCCATCTTCATTTTCTGCTGCTTCTTGTCTCCAACTTTGCTTGGACTGCTGCTCTTGCCTACGATGATGTTTCTCAGGACATGCGTCTTGAAAGCTTGAGCCTTTCCATCTTCCATTGGAATTGTGATTTTTAGCACCTACACGTTTTGCATCTTTCCCAATGTCCCTCAGCTGCATGTATCTTACAGTTCAACCAACTTCATGCTTCATCCGTCCCCACAGTGTCCTTTAGTTGTTTGTTTATTTGTGAGTCTAGTATATCCTTGTTGCTGCCAGGGTCTGTGGAGGAGTCAAGCGCCTAAGACATAATCTCTGTTCACATAAGGTTCTTGGTCTACCTGCAGAGTGGAGATATAGGAGGAATGGCTACTCAAGGTCTTATGCGGGTCAGAAAGGGATCTGTCAACCATGGCCTCTAGCGGGGAGAATCAGGCAGGGCTTCACAGAGGAGGGAACCTATGGGTTGAGTCATGGCATATGAGGAAGGGATTTAGTCCTGCAAAGTTGAGGTAGAGAAGACTTCCAGGTGGGACCGTCTTGAGGAAATTTAAAGAGAGAGGAGAGGGACTTCCCTGGTGGTGCAGTGGTTAAGACTTTGCTTTCTAATGCAGGGGTGGGGTGTGGGTTTGACTCCTTGTTGGGGAGCTAAGATCCCACATGCCTTGCAGCCAGAAAACAAACAAACAAACAAACAAGAAAAACCCCACAGAAAACAGAAACAGTATTGTAACAAATTCAATAAAGACTTTAAAAATGATCTGCATGAAAAGAATTATAAAAAAGGAAGACAGGAGAATAGGGGCTGGTAGAGGGAGTAGGGTATTAAGCTGATGCATGGAAGTGAGATAGGAGACTGTGTCTGGAAAAATGGGCACAGTCTGTGTTTTATGACGATGGATATGGGGATGGAGAACGCTTGCTGGTGTTGAGCAGTGAGGTGTGTTGCTAATTTTGATAAGTCAACATAAAAAATTAAAGGTGATCAGGCACCATAATGAAGATGATTTGGGGTAGAGAGAAGTGACTGTGGGGGGCGAGGGATGTTGAGGAGAGTGGCACTAGGGGCCCCCAGCACCTGGTGACCCCTGCCTGGGTCTCAGGAATCACAGAGGAATGAGCTTATGGGAGCTTCAGTGACTCCTAGTGACTTCAAAGGAGCCAGCAGAAGGTTGCAGACCATGGGGTCTCCCAAGAAGAGGGGAGGATGTCACCCCATCTTCCCAGGCTGGGGTCAGGCTTTCCTGTTTTACTTCAGACACTTGTATCATTTGAAAATTTTACAGAAATACATGCTACCAATTAAAATGATAAACACTTTGTTCTAACTCAAAACAAGAAAGAAAACAGGGTGCTTGAGGTAATGTGGGTGGTGATGGGACCCAGGAGCTGACCTCTAGGAAAAGGTTTTGAACTGTAGTGGGCCTGGGGTATCTGGTTGCAGGGTGAGATGAGGTGTCTTTAGAAAACCACGGCATCCAGTTAATGCCTGGTTAGAAAAGGGATGTCAGATTTATGATACAAGACAAACTGTCATCACGGATTAAAACACTTCTGCGATCCAAGAGTAACAGTCATTGCTTGGAACATTTGCTAATCTTTTAAAAATTTTACCAATGTGAAACAGATCAACTGCTTGAGACCGGCTTCTTAAAGGTTAGGTTATTCATTCGTGTAGTCACTTAACTGATATTTAATTGATTCATTGAACTGGTCCACTGATAGTAATTCCTGCAGAACCAGAAGGCAAGGTAAAGAAAGTGGGTCCTCAAGAAGGTGGGAGCTACAGAGTTTCACTTTTTATCCCCATGTGGATTAAGATGTTGTAGTTTCTGGGAGTATGAGAAGCATCTTGAAGTGCAGCTTGATTTTCATGTTTATTATTGTCAGATTAATGCAAAAGACACTAAAAAAAAGCCACTTACAAAGGAAAAGTTAACAATTGTGTGGCATTTTATGGGAGCCCCCTCATTTTATGAGGGTTGTGTGTTTTGGGCTCACATATATAGAGGAGGAAGGGGCAGGAGGTGGGGAGATATGAAGGGGAAGGCCAGGGGCGAAACCAGCAGGTCCTGTCCTAGGACAGTGATGCCATTGTAAAATCCTGGGTGCTGGTGAAGTGTGCAGATTGGAGGCCCACCCCCGAGATTTGCATCAGGAAGCCTGGTCTGGAGCCTGGCAGCCCACAGGTTTAGACAGTTGTCTACCCAGGAGGTCCCCAGGAGGACCTGTGACCCCGAGAGAAGGCAGCCCCAGTCTCATAGTTTCTAAGGATGCCTACTGGGATGCGGGTCTCCTCTGTTTTAGGGCCACACCAGGCCCATCCACTTGGGTGGAGGGAGATTTCCGACCTGACCATCCAATCCCACAGTCATTCCTTCAGCTTTATGAGTTCTAGGTGTCAAGTCCCTGAGCCCTGGGACTCAAAGGCAGGCTTGTGAGGCCCAGGTAGCAGGCTTTGGACATGGCCTGGGCTCTGCAGGGCGCAGTGGCTCCTGGACGGGGAGGCCTTGAAGGGTTGGGAAGATTCTTGGCGCCAAGAGGACTGAACAGGAGCAGTGAGACTCTCCTGAGTCCGGATGGTGGCAGAGGCCCCAGGCTGCTGCCTCAGGACCCTGTGGCAGGCTGCGCTCCATATACCCACACCCTTCAGCAAGGCCCTTTAGTCTGGACCTTGACCAAAGGGCAAGTTGGAAGGTTATGATGCCCTGTAACAGAACATGTGCTGAAAGTGAGTGTTGGAGGAGGTGAAGAAATTGTTGCATCGGTCACCTCACTTTACAGATGGGTAAACCAAGGCCTCGAGAGGAGATATGACCCATGGGGAACTAAAAGGAAGATGGGCTATGAAATCAGACAGAAATGGGTCCTCTCCACCTCTGCCATCTCAGCTGGATGACCTTGAACAGACTGTGTGACCTCTCTCTGCTCCTCTGTAAGATGGGGATGATAATACACGCACCTTAGGCTTTGCTATCAGGATTCAGCATGAGTGTTTTCAGAGTCTGGCACTGTTGTTGATGCCCAGAGCTTGGGTCAGCGGTGGTTAGGCTGTGACTGGCTGCCCGGCCACCCTGTCCAGTGTTCTGGTCTGGGGCCCCCTGCTGCTGGGGCTCCTCGATGCTCTTAGCCTGGTCAGGCCTGTGCTCCAGCGATGATGGTTGGGATTGGGATGTGGGGCACTGAGCAGGCTCTGTTTGCTAACTTTGTGTATTGCTTAATAAGGAAAACACGGCTTGTCCTGGCAATCAGTAGATCTGGCCATATATGGGGAAAAGGAGTAACTTGGATGTGGTCAAGGACGCAATTCTGAGTAATTCTGATTTAAAACAAAATCAAAGACAATATGGAATTGCCACTTTTCTTTGTCCACTGTGGTTATGGAGTGATTTCTGGTTATAAATAGGTAACATCTTGCAGGGGGAACCTTAGAAATAGCTGTGAACTGTTTGGGGGAACAAATCCTTTCCACACTTGAAAGACCCTGGCATAGGGACAGAATCCCTGTGCATGGAGAGAAAGCGTTTTTCAGGCAGGCAGAGAAGACTGAGGTCTTCTGTGGCCCAGCCATCTCCAGGGTAAATTCTAAATCTGGGGCCCTCTTGGCCTCTCTGCACTGGGGCACCCACTGTCTTTCCTGCAGCCGTCTGCTTCATGGTGTCTTCGTCAGCTCCATTCCTTAGCCTTCACTCATCCATTCGTTCATTTGACTCACTCAGACACATCCTGAGCACTCATCCTGCGAGGCAATGCTCCGCACTTCCTCCTGCTGGTGGCCTTGCTCCTCTGGCTGCTCTCGGTTCATGGCTAGTGCCTGGGGCTCTGTCCTTGGTCCTTTCCTTTGCTCCCTCTGTGCACGCTTCCATCTCCTCTTGGCCTGATTTCCATAGCACAGCAGTTCAGAGGGGCCAGTCTGCCTGGGTCCAGTCTTGGCCCTACAACTTCCAAGCTGTGTGACTTTAGTAGGTTGCTCAACTTCTCTGAGACAGTTTCCTCACGTGTCAACTGGAGATGATTGTAGTGCTTACTTCTTGGGTAGTTAAGAGGACTAGTTGAGTTAATCCTGGAAAACTTCTAAAACAGTGCCCAACAGCAGGTCAGCGCTCAGAAACCTTGGTCCTGCTGTTGTTTGCTGATGACGCCCAGTTCTCTCGCTGGATGCCCTCTTTGCCCCGACTGCCATTCTTGACAGGAACAAGGCAGGCGGAGCTCCTACTGTATGCCACCGCATGCTTGGCACTCAGTCAGGGCATGTGGCACTGAGGAGGTCACAGTCCAGGACATGACAAACATTTCAGTGTGTGTCCTGCCCGAGAGCTAGCACTCCCCCACCCCACACTCCAGCTGACGTCTTTGTCCACAACCCCTTGCCAAGGCCAGCACCCTCGTGGGGATTAATTAGGGTAAGGGTGTGAGAAAGAGACAAAAAAAGGTCCAGGTTTCCAGCCTGGGTAGAGGATGCTGCCATCCATTCTGCTTCTAAAGTATTTCTTGATTCTTCATCTCCTCTCCATGGTCATGGTCCCTGCCTGGGTCTGGCCTCACCATCTCTCTTCTACCCCTGTGATCTCTCTGGATAAAGCCTCTTCTGCTTCCTCTCATTCATCCTCTGACCTCCCCTGGCCAAAGTCAGGCCAGGCCTGGGGGAAGCTCTTCAGAGGTGGCCTATCCCCCCCCTGCACCTGCAGCCTCCTCCTCCTCTGCCTGGGGGAATCCTGTGAACTCCTTCCCTCCTGTTTGCTGAGAGCCCAGCACCCCCTGCTCCTGGAATACCTGGTCTCGCCTCCCGGGGAGGGAGGGAAGGTGCGCAGGCTCTGCGGGAGCGTGGGGCTGAGTGACCCGTCACATCCCAGCCCTGGCTTTCACCCAGCAAAGCAAAATTACTGAACAATTATTTCCTTGAGTTCTCGGAGGCTCCCCAGGTCTGTCCCTGATCCCTCTCACACACACTGTCGTCACCACTTCTGTTCTGGTCAGAACAGACTCAGCCACCTCTTGGCCAGGGACCCCTTCTTGGGCTTGTCCCATGGGTGCTTGGTCCTTGGACTCCAAGGTTGACTTTGCCTGTTTCCTTGATTGGACCTTCAGAGCTTCCTGAACCAACTGCAGGTACCACTGTGGCCTCCAGCTGACCGATGTGAGCACCCGCCCGTCTGGCTTTCTATGGGGGAGTCCCTTCTCCCGCACCTGGCCCCTGTGTGCTTCTGGAGGGCAGGACTCTGCCTCCTCCTGGTCTCCTCTCAGAGAGGAGCAAGCCCAGAGCTGACACACAGTAGGTCTTAGGCCACCGAGCCTTCCTGCCCATGTTGCTGGCTCCCTGGGGGAGGGCACATGTGTTTTCTCCCTGCAGTTCCATTTTAACCTTTGTTTGAGCAGAGATTTCTATGTTAAGACTTTCTTCAGAGAAGACCTGAGACCCTCTGGGCCAGTCTGTCTATCTGGTCTTTCAAACTTCCTGATCAGGTCCTCCTGCGCCCTGGGTACTTCTTGTGCTGCCTCTTCCCTGACCTGCGTGCGGCCCTCAGTTCTGATTCCTTGTGACCCATGTCCTTGTGTGCATCAAGGGGGGATCCTGAACCAAAGCCTGGACCCGGGCAGCCCGTAGATCTCAGGTTTGGTCAGTCTAACAGGTAGACCTTGTGTGTGGTGGGGCCAGAATTTGGTCCTGGCCTGAAAACTCTGCCCAAGTGTTGGCCTGGCTCCTGAGCTACTGTATCTCCACGCAGATGCTGGGCCCTCAGTGCCTACTTGTCAACATGGGGGTGTGGCTTCTTCCCTGAGATGTTGGAGAAAGCCAAGGTATAGCTGCCTTCTGTCCTCCCCACCCTGGGGAGGAGAGGTGGCCAGGGTGTGAGTCACAGGTCCCCTACCCTCCATCCTAGAGCATGGAGGTCATCCCTTCTGGATATATGGAACCTCTTCTCTGAATTGGTCCCCAGGACCCTATCCCAACCACCTTGTCCTTCACACAGTGGGCAAAGTGGAGTCATTCCATTGTTTTCCAAGGGTCGTGCTCAACCATGCCCTCCCCTCCCAGACTGCATCTTTCTGCCACTCTTGTGACATTTGATCAAGCAGCCTGGAGCTTCCCAACTCTCTGGCTGGTTTACATGGGTACAGAGTATTCTATGGTTATCATAACTTACTTAATTTTTCCTTCATGTATGTTTGGGTGGTTGTTTCCAATTTTTTCTTTATTATAAACAATATTCAGGGAACATCCTTAGAGGAATGTTTTTGTAGGGCCAACAAGTATGAACATTTATCATGTTGGTACATAATGTCAAATTGGTCCCCTCAAAGAACACTTACACTGCATGAGAATGTGTTTCCACATACCCCAGCCAACATGGGTTTTGGTCCTGTTTTTATTTTTTGCCTTTATGGAAGCAAAAAAAAAAATTATACACTATGCCTATTTGCATTTGATTTTTAGCAGCTGTTTTGTATTTCTTTTTTTAAAAAATTTAGCTAATTGATTTATCAGATCAGATCAGATCAGTCACTCAGTCGGGTCCAACTCTTTGTGACCCCATGAATCTCAGCACACCAGGCCTCCCTGTCCATCACCAACTCTCGGAGTTGACTCAGACTCACGTCCATCGAGTCAGTGATGCCATCCAGCCATCTCATCCTCTGCCGTCCCCTTCTCCT
>NW_011494775.1:3881446-3911891 GCF_000754665.1 Bison bison bison | reverse complement strand
TCATTCCTTCCAAAGAAATCCCAGGGCTGATCTCCTTCAGAATGGACTGGTTGGATCTCCTTGCAGTCCAAGGGACTCTCAAGAGTCTTCTCCAACACCACAGTTCAAAATCACCAGTTCTTCGGTGCTCAGCCTTCTTCACAGTCCAACTCTCACATCCATACATGACCACAGGAAAAACCATAGCCTTGACTAGACGGACCTTTGTTGGCAAAGTAATGTCTCTGCTTTTGAATATGCTATCTGGGTTGGTCATAACTTTCCTTCCAAGGAATTTATAATATTGTGTTAATTTCAAGTGCACAGCTTCAGATTATTTTCCATTATAGGTTATTAAGAAATACTGAATATAGTTCCCTGTTTATACAATGGGTCCTTGCCGGTTATCTATTTTATATATAGTAGTGTGTATCTGTTAATCTCTTACTCCGAGTTTATCCATCTTTTTCCACTTTCCCCTTTGGTAACCATAAGTTTGTTTTCTATGTCTGTGACTATGTTTCTGTTTTGTAAGTAAGTTGACTTGTATTTTTAGATTCTACGTATAAGTGGTATCATATGGTATTTGCCTTTGTTTACTTCATTTAGTATGACAGTCTCCAGATCCATCCATGTTGCTGCAAGTGGTTATCTTTCTTTCTTTCTTTTTTTAATGGCTTCTTTTACAGATTGCTTGTTCATATGCTTTGCTCATTTTTCTACTGGAGGCTCATTTTGAGGAACTGAATAGTGAGAGCTCTTTGAATGTTTGAAGTGCAGCAACTGGAACTCAGTAGACCAGTTCATAAAAGTTTGTGGTCAAGTAACTTTGTTGTGTCTTGAAAAGATTTTATTTAACCACATATATTTTTTAAATTAGAAGTTTTAGGTTTCTGTGTGGTTGAACTTTTCTCTTTTATATCTTTTAACTTTTCAAATAATATGCTTAGAAAGCATCCCTCTCCCTTGGCAGATTATTTGCCCATATTTTCTCCTAGAACTTACAAAGTTTTATTATTTATGCCAGAATCTGTGTTCCATCTATAGTAGAATTTATTATAGTTTAGGGATAAATGTATAGATTTAATTATTCCTTCCCTTACACCAACAAAAATTAGCCATCAGTTGTCCTGACACTATTTTTTAAATTTTTATTATTATTATTATTTTTATTTTACAATATTGTATGGGTTTTGCCATACATCAACATGCATCCACCACGGGTGTACATGTGTTCCCCATCCTGAACCCCCCTCCCACCTCCCTCCCCATACCATCCCTCTGGGTCATCCCAGTGCACCAGCCTCAAGCTTCCTGTATCCTGCATCGAACCTGGACTGGCGATTTGTTTCTTATATGATATTATACATGTTTCAATGCCATTCTCCCAAATCATCCCCCCCGTTCCCTCTCCCACAGAGTCCAAAAGACTGTTCTATACATCTGTGTCTCTTTTGCTGTCTCGCTTACAGGGTTGTTGTTACCATCTTTATAAATTCCATATATATGCGTTAGTATACTGTATTGGTGTTTTTCTTTCTGGCTTACTTTACTCTGTATAATAGGCTCCAGTTTCATCCACCTCATTAGAACCGATTCAAATGTATTCTTTTTAATGGCTGAGTAATACTCCATTGTGTATATGTACCACAGCTTTCTTATCCATTCATCTGCTGATGGACATCTAGGTTGCTTCCATGTCCTGGCTATTATAAACAGTGCTGCGATGAACATTGGGGTACACGTGTCTCTTTCCCTTCTGGTTTCCTCAGCGTGTATGCCCGGCAGTGGGATTGCTGGATCATAAGGCAGTTCTATTTCCAGTTTTTTAAGGAATCTCCACACTGTTCTCCATAGTGGCTGTACTAATTTGCATTCCCACCAACAGTGTAAGAGGGTTCCCTTTTCTCCACACCCTCTCCAGCATTTATTGCTTGTAGACTTTTGGATCGCAGCCATTCTGACTGGCCTCAAATGGTACCTCATTGTGGTTTTGCTTTGCATTGCTCTGATAATAAGTGATGTTGAGCATCTTTTCATGTGTTTGTTAGCCGTCTGTATCTGACACTATTTATTGAATGATCCACTTCGGTTCCTCTAAGTGGAGATGCTACCTGCATCATATTCTGAATTTCCATATATGTGCTTGTGTCTGTTTATGAGTTTTTCTCCTGTTTCATTGGTCTGCTCACATTCATGGTTTTTTTTCTTAATTCATTTTGAAATTTTTAATTTTTAGAGTATTTATGTATTTGGCTCCCTCTGGTTCCGGCTGTGGCACATGGGGCCTGTGTTGCATTCTGCAGCGTCTGCCATTGTACTGAGCAGGCTCTACAGTTGTAGTGCATTGGCTCAGTAGTTGTGGTCTGTGAGCTTAGTTGCTCTGCAGCACATGGGGTTTTAGTTCCCCAACCAGGGATCGAACCCATGTCCCCTGCACTGCAGGGCAGATTCTTAACCACTGGGCCACCAGGGAAGCCCCTGCATTTCTGGTTTTAAAAGCACTTTTGTTAATAACTACCATTCATTGAGTTCCTCCTGTGCTTCAGGTACTTGACATACTTGATCTCCAGTCTTTCCCGACATCCTACAGGGTGTAGGGATAATGGTCCTAGTGTAGCCAAGGCTTGCAGGGTAGATGAGTCGCAGAAGGTCAAAAGGGTAGTAGGTGGATTAGCCAGGAATCAGACCCAGGAATGCTTGCCTGTAAGTCTGGCACTTACCACCACCCTGTCCTGCTCTGGTGACCCCACTCCACACCGTCTGGGGCATGTGGGAGAGGTGGCTTAGAGAATACCAGCTGGAAGGTGACTGTCTCGCTTCACATCATTGAAAGCGGAGGCCTTGGGGAGTGGAGGCTCTCTTCAGACCCAGCCCTGGTTAGAAAGAGCCGAGTCTGGGACTCTCAGCTCACTGACTCTGTATCCCCAAACCAGCGTCATGACAGAGCTGACCTGTTGGCCTGCTCATGGGCTTATCCATGCCCAGTCTCCGAGCTGTTACAAAGATTCCACTGCAGACACAGCTGATGGGCAGTCTCCCTTGTAGAAGAAGGTGGGTGTGGTGGTGCGCATTGCTGAACTGATGGGAATTACACGATTCTTCTGCGTCTTAGAGCTGTAGGCTAGAGGGTTCCTAAGAAGTTACATGGTCCAGCCCTGCCAGGTTTAGATCAAGAAGCTGATGCCCAGAGAAGGGACAGAACTTTCCTGGAGTCCCTGCTGTGGGCATCTTGGGCATATTCCCAAACCCACACCCTGCAATGAGATCTGTTGAGTAAGAACCCCAGCTGGAACTTGGCTCTCAGGGACAGTGGTAGGAAGGTGTCAAGTCAAACCCCAGCCTGGTCTCCTGGACTCTGAGATGGCCCTGAGGGCAGGTCTTGCTAAACCCCATGGAAGTGTTGTGGGATGGTGTGTGGCCTTCTCCCAGCCTACGATCTTTATGGCTGACACCAGGAGAATTGTACAAGAGTGTGATAAGCATCGCTGTTGAGATTGGCACCTCTTGGTAGTGCTTTCCGTGCCCCAAGTATTGCCTGCTGGCTGCTTCCCATGGGAGAAGTGGTTCAGCTTCAGATTGCGTAACCACCTAGGCCAGAGATGCAGTGTATGCATGGGCACACACGCACATACATACACATACATGCTAGTCTTTGGAGTGCTCGTGTCCCCACAGTGCCGTCAGGGCCAAGCCCCAGAGTCTCTTGTCCAGGGTCTGTGGGTTCTGATTTTCCACTGGGATCCTGGGCCATCCTCTCTTCAGTGCTTTTGCCGTTGCCCACCCTGCCCTGCGGTACTCATGTCTCCTTTCTCTCCATGTATCAAAACTCTGGCTGAGCTGTGAGGCTCAGCTCAAATCTTTCTTTGGCTCTTTTTTTTTTTTTCTAAAGATTTTTTTGATGTGGACCACTTAAAAAATCTTTATTGAATTTATTACAATATTGCTTCTGATATGTTTTGGTTTTTTGACCATAAGGCATGTGGGATCTTAGTTCCCCAGCCGGGGATCAAACCTGCAGCCCTGGCATTGGTAGGCGAAGTCTTAACCACTGAACCACTGGGGAGATCCCTCCCTGACTCTTCTGTACAGTCTTCTGTCCTCAGCCTCATGCAAATCCCAGCTCTCTCCCTCTTCTGAATGTTGCTAATGTTCTTCTGTGTCATCCACATGGGACTGGAGCTTGTACTGCCCTGGGACAACTCTTCTGTAGAACTCTCCCTAACAGCGTGTGTGGCTGTGTTTTCATGAGATGAAATCTTGTTGATCCGCTGAGGCAGTAATCTTGTATTTCACAGTGCTGTGTACTCTCATCAGAGTCTGGCACACAGTAGGCCCTCAGGAAATGTTGGTTGCCTGGTGGATTGGAATGAGCCAATATGTAAACACAAACGGAGACGCTTTCAGGCCTCAGTGGGAGCTTGCCTGCGCTTGCTGGCGGCCAGTCGAAGGCGTGAAGTGGGCTTGCTCAGCCCTGTAGGACGTGCACCGGAGAAATGCTGAGATGTGGGGATTAGGGAGATAATGCAGACCTGGGGTTGAAAGGCTGGCAGTGCTTTATTCCCCTGTGAGGGGGAAAAGGGCCTTTGGGCAGCAGGTGACAGGGGAGGTGTGGAGTGGCGCTCCCAGTGAGGCCTCGGCAGGAGACCTTCGCTGCCGTCCACCTGGGAGGTTCCTAGAAGAGATGGGTGAGGAGTTTGGCATGAGGTGGTGGGATGTAGTTCATTCTCAAACACTCTCTTTGGGCCCAAATAGTCCTCCTAGCCAGTCCTAGGAGCTCTCAGAAGACTGTCCTGGGCATGGGACACATTTTCCCCTTTTTAGACCCTAAAGGGATGCTGAGTGCTATTTGAGGGCACCTTCTTGAGTGAGAAGTACAATGTACTTGCTGCTCATTTGCTTACTTGTTTATTCATTTTGCGTTGGGCCTAATGATGTGATGCTGACCTGCTGAAAGATCTGAGTGGGGGTCCCCTGCTTACAACACTGAAGCAGCTGGTGACTGTCTCCTGCGTGGGTGACAAGTTAAGGTCATGCTCTCTGTCATCCAGGATAGCACCCAGGCTCCTCGGGCTGGCATGTGGTGGCCTCCGCCCCCAGCTCTGTAGACTGCTGCGGCTCTCCTCTGTGTTCTCTAGAACTTCCTCGAGCCCTGCTGCCCTTCTCACATTTCCCAAACACACTGGCTGCCTTGCACCACCATTCTTCTGCTCATGTTGATTCCTCTGCTTGGACCCGCCAGGTCTCCTGCGCTGTCAGGATGAATGAGCCCCAGGCATCCTAAATAGAGCCCTGAGTAGACACATGTAGGAGAGAGCATGGAGTCAGGCAGTGTGTATGCATGCTGAGTCATTACGTCGTGTCCGACTCTTTGAGACCCTGTGGACTGTAGCCCGCCAGGCTCCTCTGTCCATGGGATCTCTCAGGCAAAAATACTGGAGTGGGTTGCCATTTCCCTCTCCAGGGGATCTCACCAACCCAGGGATTGAGCCCATGTCTCCTATACTGGCAGGCTAGGGAAGCCCAGAGTCAGCTAGATATGGATTCAAATCCTGCCTTTATCTTCCTGGCTTGGCATGTTACTTCCCTGGGCCTGTTCACCAAACAATAGCACTGACCTCACAGGGCTGTTGGCAGAGCTGAATCGAGGGAGGTGGTGCCTGCCCCTTCTCTCCCTGCTTCCGTACCATTCTCAGTGTGCGGCCTGGAGATGCCTCCTCCTCCTGGTTATTTGTCTTGGTGAAGCCCTTTTGTTCAGATGGTTACTGAACACCACCGTGTGCCAAGTGCCCAGCACTGGGAGTAATTTTTGTTTGGTCATCGGCCACCAAAGAGTTGTAAGAGCCCATACTTGGCTTCTGGGGGAAATGACATTTGCTCTGACAGACTTCCTGCTTGGCTTCCTTGGTGGCTCAGACAGTAAGGAGTCTGCCTGCAATGCAGGAGACCTAGGTTTGATCTCTGGGTCAGGAAGATCGCCTGGAGAAGGGAATGACAACCCACTCTGGTATTCTTGCCTCGAGAATTCCATGAACAGAGGAGCCTGGCGGGCTACAGTCCACTGGGTCACAAAGAGTTGAACACGACTGAGTGACTAACACTTGCTGAATGTAGGAGGCTGAGTGAGAGGTAACTTGGAGAAGATAGGAGGGAAGAGAGTTCTAGGCAGAGGGAGTAATGGGGTGAGTGGGACCCAGTTAGTAATGAACTATGTGAAGGTATTTATCCTAAGAGCAGTAGGAAGGGTTCTATGCCAGGCTGGGGTCTTGGTCACTTGTGCATCCCCAAAAGCAAAAAATGGACAGAGAAGGACCAGAGGAAGCTGGGAGACCAGTGAGGAAGGGCAAGGGAAAGGCGTGGCTGGTTGGGGTAGGGGCTGTGGCCATGGAGAGATCCTGGAGGTGAGGCTCGTCAGTGTGGTGAAGGCTGGGTCCTGGGCAGTGGGGGGAGAGGGAACAAGGACTCCTGGGTTCCCGCCTCTTCCACTGGGATGCATGTATGTGTGGGGAGCAGGGTGGTGGCCACGGAAAGATGAGCTTGTTTCCTTGGATGTGTAAGCTCCCTGAAGCAGGGATGGGCCCTCACACTCCATGTCTCTCCCATGGGCCTTTATGCCTAAGAGGATTTCAGAAGACTTGTTCCTGGTTAAGGTGAGAAAATTACCCCTGTTCCCCCATCGGTCAGCAGACTTGACCATGGACACACCCCCTTGGACTCCAAGGCTCTCTGCGTTGGGGGGTCGACCCTGTGCTCATCTCTTAGAGGAGGCCCAGCCCCTCCTGGGGGCTCCCCGCTGGGACTGGTGTGCCGAACCTCCCTGTTCTTAACAGGACTGACTGGGGTGGGTCTCCCACCGCCTCACTGAGGCAGGCCTGGGTTTGGCCGCCCTCCCGGCTGTGTTGTATCCAGTGGGAAACATTTAGAATATGTGAACGTAAGTGGCTGCTGGAGAGAAATCTACAATTTCTCCTATTATTGGGAAAGAGCTAGGCTACCATAGGCTACCAGATGTTCTATGTCATATAATGGTATGTTTTATGGCAAATGAAAATATATATAAAATCTGTACCCAGAGAGCTCCCTACTTGCTAAAAGGGGGCTAGATCCTTCTTTTTATTCTTACCCTTTTCAGATTTTTAGGCAAGAATTCCCTTTCGGGCAATGAACTTATCTGCCAAGTTGGGGCCCAGGGGGAACCCTTATGGGGGACTCGTAAACCCCGTCTTTTGAGGAAATCTTGGGGCTGAAGCCACATTCAGCCCCACGTGTTTACACAATACTCTCTCTCAGCTCTGAGGGGCCATTAGAGTTAATTGGGTGAATAATCTGTGTTTAAAAAGTCCCCAAATACGTATTTACATAATCCACGCTTTGCCCAAGCCTGCTCAAGCCTATTTGTGGGATCTGGAGTGGATCTGGGCTGAGCGTCTTCCTCCCGTGCTTCTAGAGCAGCTTCTCCTGTTGGTGACCATCCTTCGGTGAGGACGGGGACAGGCAGGCTTCCCTCCTGGCTGATGGCGTGGTGGGGCCTATTAGTGTGGGGTCTTCCTGAGCCTTGGCCAAACACATGTTTTGGATCACTGTCCTGAGAGATGCTGTATGGGGAAAGAGGTTCCACGGTTCAGTAAGTTTGGGAAGCACTGCATCTTATCTCCTCTCTTGGAGATTCCCTGTGCTCATTATTCCACCAGGACTCCAAGAAGTCCTACAGTAGAGAGGTGGATTTAGCTGTGTCTAAATCCAGCTTCCTTCAGATGTTATCTGACCTCAGCATCTCCATCCCTAACTCTGATGAATAGCCCAAAGAACTAGCCTTCTGTAGAAACACATTGGGAAACAGCAATCCACCCCGACTCCGTCCTTTTTTTTTTTTTTTTAAAACCAAGGGGCACTTTGAGTTCTGGCCACCCACCCAGACATTGTGTGTACTGCCTTTGGTCGAGGCCCTTGTGTGCAGTCATGTTGGCTGTGCACACACAACCCCCAAGAATGCTTTTCACATGACCACAGCCTTGCTGGATCTTGGAACAGGAAAGACTCCAGGCATTAGAGGCAGACCCAGGGTGTTGCATGGAGACATGGCATTCTCAGTTAGGGAGCCCTTACAGCCTGCCCACTCCTGTAGTT
Source organism: Bison bison bison (assembly GCF_000754665.1). Taxonomy (NCBI): domain Eukaryota; kingdom Metazoa; phylum Chordata; class Mammalia; order Artiodactyla; family Bovidae; genus Bison; species Bison bison. The sequence continues at coordinate 3,903,785 of NW_011494775.1, read as the reverse complement.
CTGTGCCCCGTTAGTTGCTGGCATCCTTTCTATAACATTGTCTGTATGGGTCACTCCAGCCACAGGAATTCTCTGGGCTGGTTTGGGCACCAGGAAGGATGAATTCAGATGCACTCAGGCCAAGCCTGCTTCCAATAAAAGCTGAGCACTCACCCTCGGGAGTAGCCCTGCTTATCTGTCTTCATGAGGTTCTCAGTCTTGGCTGCACATGAGAATCACCTGGAGAGATTAAAAAAAAAAAAATCCTGATGTTGGGTCAGAACTCTGATTTGTTAAATCAGAATCTGGGTGGGTAAGAAACCTGGCTCAAATAAATGGTCAAGCTTCCAGGTGATTCCAATGTGGCTCCATGCGGAGGTGGAGCGCAGCCACGCTGGAGCTTTGTCAGGAGAGCTGGTGGGGTAGGAAGGGGAGCAGAAGTTCACGGCGCTACTCCGGGCTCAACCACGACTGCATGAAGGACCAGACCGCCCACCTTCTCCAGTCCTGCCTGGGCAGCCCTCTGCAGTGTGGCAAGTCCCTGGGTGAGGAAGAGGAAGCGTCCTGCCGTGTTTACCCTAGGGACGCCTTTGTTGGGTGGTCCTGAGAAGGATGACGGCCAACATTACCAAGCAGGGTGTCTGCTGTGGGCCAGGTACTGTAAGGTGAGTTGACTCATTTAATCCTCACATTCCCCATGAGTTAGGATTCCTGGTTATAGATGAGGAAATGAAGGCACAGAATGGTTATGGAGGGCACCCAAAGTCACACAGATTCAGAAATGATGGAGCCTTGGTTTGAATCATCCCCGTGAAGAGTTCTTGGTGCAGTGCTGGTGAAAAGCCTTCTTGTAGTTCAGGAGCTGTGTGAGGGGTGTTGTGGCTGGGGCTGGGAGAAGAGACCATGTGTGTGTGTGTGTTCTCTGAATTCAGGGATGGACATATTTCTGCTTGGGCTGAGGGGAATGGGGTGGGCCTGTAGAGGAGCAGAATCAGTGGGGGTGCTGAGCCAGCTCCCCCGAGCCTCACAGCTGGCTGTGACTACTTCTTCCCAACTGAGTTCAGTGGCATCCAGTTGGAAGCTTAAAACCAGCCAGTGTGAGCATTTGCACCATAGAAATCGGCAAACACTACAAATCAGATTTTTATTTACTTAGTTTCTGTGAGAGCTGGCTCTTACACATTAGCTAGCACCTCACTCGACCCAACTTTTTAAGCTCAGCACCATTGGATTGAGGCTAGTGGGTGAAGCTAGAGGCTTGGATTAGGATGGGGGAGAAGCCAGAGGGCAGGGCGAGAGAAGTGGATGAGAAGCTGTGCAACAGAGTAAATAGTTCTATCAAAGGAAATGAAACGAGAGAGGCAAACACGCTTCCCTGACTTAGAGCAATACGGTGAAGAAGCATGGTGAGTGCTGAGTAAGTGTTAATTTCTCTTAAAATTGGGATTATTGGGGAGAAAACTAGCAACACAGACTGGAATGGAAATGAGGGGAAGGGAAGGGACCATTCCTGAAAGATGTGCAAACTGATCGGGAAGTTCTGCCCCACCATGCAGGCAATGAGCTCAGAGAACCAAGTAGCAGCTTGCAGTCCTGGGCCAGAAAGCCAGAAAAGCATCCTGAGTCTGCCTTTGGGAGCGGGCAGATAGGGGCTCCGGCAGTGAGATGGTTAAATCAGAATAACAAGGGGTGATTTATCTTGCAGCCCCAACATTCCCTTGCTCACTGCTCCGGCTGGCCCTGATAATGCTCCCGGGTTGCAAATCTACCTATTTGTCAAGTCCCTCTCCACAGCCGGGCTCTCTCTGGCTGCTTGCATGGTTTATTAAAGAGGCGTTTGCTACCTGTCATCTCAAACGGCCTCCTTTATCCAAAACAGAATAATAGAGATATCTCCCTCCAGGGACTCGGGATGCAAATGCCCGAGGACAGGTTGCCAATTTGCTGCGTGTATTAGGAGAAGGAAGCTGTCAAGGGAAACGGCCAGGATCCAGGCTCTTCTAACAAGCTCATTTCTGGGTTGAGGGGAGACCTGGGCCGCTCGACTTTAGATTACGTGGGCACGCGCCTCTGCTTTCCTATGGACAGCTGTCAGCAACGATCGTTTCTCCCCGGGAAACAAAATTGGCTTTTCTCCCTGCTTCCCCTCCCCCAGCTCATCCTCGGGTAGTGGGGGGACCCTGCCAATAACTGTCAAGAAGCCGTCCAGCTGTGGAGCTGCGCCTGCATGAGGGGAGCTGCGGGCAGCGGGTGCCTGCTCTGCGGCGGGTCACCACGGTTAGCAGGCTGGGGAAGTTGGTCTTGGCTGGTGTTTGCTGCGGTCCAGGGGACAGGGGTCATTTTCTCCCCTGAGGGAATCTAGTCAGAGCAGCCCGCCTATGTCTGGTGGGCACGGGGCAGAGATGCTTCTCACTCTACCCACCTTGTCCCTCCCAGGATCTCATCTTAGAAGGAAACACAGGCTTCCTTCCTGCCCGAGAATCTCCCCACACTTGGCACCCACCACCTTGGCTCTGGGATCACTCAGTGTGATAGTTGGGGTCTAGTGCTTTCTGCCCCCAGGAAGACTCTAGACTCTGAGAGGACACAAGTGCAGAATTAGGGAGCCCACCAAGAAGCTCCCTGCAACTCCGCATTCCTCCGAGCATCCCTCCCTCCGGGTTCACAGGTGAGGAGGCTGTGGCCCAGGGCCTCCCTGACAGCTGGTGAGTGCTGGGCTTTGAATTTGAACCTGGGGCAGGACTGTTGCATTTCCTGCATGGCTGTGCTCGGGACCGTGCTGTGTGGAGGATTCACAGCCCAGGAGAAGTAGCTTCCATATCCTGTGGGTTGTCTCCAGTGTCGTGGCTCTGTGGGCTCAGGCTGTCCAGCCAGCTTGAGGGGCCCGTCTGTCTCCACTCCTGATGGTGGGAGGGGACGGCAGAGTCTCACTTGAGTGTGTGAGACTCCTGGATCCCTAAGAGTTTCATGATCAGCGGGATCTCTCTTCCCCACCATGTCCTCACCTCCATTCTACCCCTCACACTGCCTTAAGACTGTGTTACCCCAGAGCAGGGCCTGCAGTTCACAGAAGTGTCCTGGGAGGGTGGCGGCAAGGGTTTATCCTTGAACTGGGCAGAGGTGACCCCAGTACATGGAGACACCTGTTGGACCTGTGCCGTGATCCAGAGCCCAGAGCTAGCCAAGGAAGGCAGAAGTCAAGGGCCTTCCTTGACTGGAAGCCAGACCACGCCTTGGGGTCTTGGAAATAACCTCAAGGAAGGGGTCAGGGCCCTGTGGGCAGTTTGGGTGTCTGTATGAGGCAGGGAGGCCCCCGTGAGCTGGGGGCACCATGGAGCTGGCTGGCTGCATGTTTGCCAGCTCCCCGGTCCTCTCATGTTTTGGGTAGGTGCTCAATTCAAGCGTGTCGGTAGCCTGCCCCACACCTTTCCGTTCCCTGGTGTCAGCTTTACCTCTTGGGACCTCTCTTAGACACTTACCAATGCTGATGGGGCTCCAAGTGTGTGCCAGTACCATGCCTTATTGGCAGGTCCACCCTCCACGTCTTAGCCCCTATTCCTTCCCAGGTGTCAAGATTTCCTTCCTTGCCTGTTGTACTCAGGCTTCTCTCTGAGTCTGACTGACTCAGCCCCACCTGACCTGTTAGTATCCTTGTTTTACAGAAAACTGACTCTCAGAGAGGTTAAGGTCAGAGCAGGATCTGAGCCCAGCCATTCTGCCCCCAAAGTCTGTGTTCTTACTCCTGGAAGGGCTGCATGTTGACTGTGGCAGTGCTTTGGGCTTAGAAGTGAGGACTCTGTGTGCTAGGAGGTCTTGCCAACACACTGTCCTGGTGTGACTCTTCTGTGAAGAGGGTCTAAGATGCTGCATCTGGCCACAGCTCAGGGCTGCCTGAGGGTGGGATGGGAGGATAGAGTGGAGGAGGACCTGTAGATCTTTCCTCTGGGATGGTGGGGGGGGGGGGGCGGGCATTGCTGCTCTTGCCTCAGCCTGTAGGGATGCTGGACTAGGGCTGGGGCCCCAGGCTGTGGTTATGAGCTGGTCTATGGAGTTGCCAGTGCCTAGATATCATGCCCTGCAGGGCTGTGCCACCGTTTCTGGCCAGCTGTACAGGCAGGGAGACCTGCTGTGGATCCCTCTGCACTGCATGGCAGGATTGCATCCACCTGCGAGCCCAGTAGCAGCTGCCCATGGAGTCCATTGAGGGCGGAGATCTGGGATTCCTTGTACATAGTCTATGCTTCCTAGAACACACCGTCAAAAAGGCAGCCTCTGGGTGAGGAATGTCAAGGCCAGAAGGAAAAAATGGAACATTTGTGGGGTTCTACCCACAAATGACATTGGTATGTTGGGATTGTTCTTCAACGTGAAGTGGGACCTTGGGCACCTCACAAATTCTGAACCTGGGTTGTCTCAGCCAGTGCCTGACACGTGGTGAGCAATCACGGTTGTCTAATGACTCTGTCAAATGGGAATGGTTGCTATCTCAGAGGCTGGTAGGGGGTGGAGTGAGATGGAGTGTGGAAAGCAAGTGGTATGCAAAAGGCTTTAGGTGCTCAAAGCCCTCCTTTTGGTAGGTGGAGTTGGGGGAGCTTGGCACCTGGCCACTCTCATGGTGCCTCTTGCTTGCCTCTCACTCATCTGCTTTCCCTCTGCTCTGGGACTCTGAGGCCTTGCTCTAGAACACAAGACACTGTAATTTCTCTAGGGGAGATTCCCCAGGAGCAAACTTCGTGAAAATCTTTGAGTAGATGTGTGAATGCCAGAGCAGGAAAGGCCCTTAGAGGCATCGTGGAACCATGGAATGGCAGAGATAGCAGAGCCAGGCAAACCTGAGTCTCATCCCAGCTCTACTGCCTAATAGCTGTGTGGCCTTGGTTAGCCCACCGCCCCTCTCTGAGCAGCCTCCTCAACAGTTCCTATCCTTGGAGGCTCTTGTGAAGCCAGAATGAAGGATCTTTGCAAAGTGGAGAGCTGTATTTGTATTTATTATTAACATGGTAACATGGTAACTGTGTTAGGAGAAGCTGTGTTGCTCATGATATTTTCCAGTCTTCTTGTTCCACTGAGGGGGCATCTAGGGCTCAGGAAGGAATGAACGGGGTGAGAGCAAAAGAGCTAGGTCTTGGGTTGAGAGACCGGTCCCAGGTGCTCTCCTGCCTCTGTGCTCTGGAACCACAATGGGGTGGGAGACAGCGGTTGTCAATCAGCATCCCCGAGTCCTGGTATTCATTCCCCACCAATGGTGAATAGGTCCTGTTTGTCAGAGGGAGCTGGTCAGCCAGAGCCAGGGCCTACTTGGAGGTCCTCTCTGGAGCAGATACCCCAGAGGGGAATGGACCCGTCCTCAGGGCCTGGAGAGATCAGGCTGGCAGACGTCCTCTGTTGGGGCCTAGGGAAGCCAAGCCTGACTTAGAGAGAAGGCATCGTGGCTGAGTTTGTGCATTTTAGGAGAAAATCAGCCCAAATAACTCCCAGATTCAGACTCAAGCTGTGCAGGTGAAGAAGGCAGGTAGGAAATTACAGCCACTTGAGGCTTTCTCTCCCAGGGACTTGATTAAAGCTGAGGAGTGTTGGAGCCAAAATAACTGGGAAAAGTGCTCTTTGATATGTTCATTTGGTTTTAATTTGGGGGGGGGAACACAGGGCAGCCCCAGCTTGTTTTATTTCTGCTTCCTTTTAGCGTCTTTCACTTGGCTCCTCTCTCCCACTCCCAACCCCCTCCCCTCCTGGAGTTTGTGAATTTCAAGGTCAGCTGAAAGTCAAACTTTACCATGTCGGTGATGAAATGCAAGCAGATGTGGCTGGTTGGGCTGATGGAGGCCACACCCTGAGAACCATGCTCAGTCCTGTGGGTGATGCCTGGCAAAATGAACAAAGTCTGATCGCTTACAATCCTGGGTTTCCATCTCGCAGATTCGGATTTCAAAGTGAGGGCCAATCAGGCATGTGTTTACCTAGGGGGGTTGAGAGAAGTGATGCTGGCTAGGACAGGCATGGCTGCCTCATCCCCCTTGCCCGTGACTGAGAGCCAGTGGATGGGTGCCAGAATTTGGGATTGGCCTTTGGCACATGGTGCTGGCTTTCCCGGGGACCTTGTCTGCTGGCCCTCCTTGCTAGTAGAAGGGTTTGGTGGATTTTGGTCACAGCCCATGTCCGTCAAGTTGCCCTTGCTCCCCCCAAAGTGCATTAAGCCATTGGCAAATCCTTGCCATGTGACCAACATGGTGTTGGCAGTGACCTCAGGGTGAAGGTCGATCTTTGGCTGGGCCTCCTGGCATCACCCACACCCCTCTGTGACTCAGAAAGTGGCCCAGCCGGCTGCTTCCTGCTGCAGCATTCTGGCAGATACGATCAGATGGTACAGAGAGGAGCGGTTTCTGATGTCCTAGCTGCTTCCACCACTAGCCCAGACACTGCCTCTCAGGCTCCACAGGAGGTCTTGCACTGCTCCCCAATGTGCGGTCTGTTGATGGACTGTGGCAGCCTAGTCCCTGGCATCCTTGGGAATCCACCTTCCCAGTAACATGCTGGGACTGGCTTACCAGGAAAGTGGGGAGACCCAGCAGACCTGGGTTTCTTGCTCTGTACTCACCAGCTCTTCCCAGCCCAGCTCCCTGCACCCAGTGCCTCTCAGTCCAAGCTACAGGACAGAGCAGATGGATGTACTGCCCATGAGGCAGGAGGGTGGAAGGATGGGCATTTGGGAGTCAGGACTGTGCTGGGAACCAGCTCCATCCGTGGTCAGTCATGAGACCCCTGACTCACTTCCTAAGTCCTCCAAGTCTCAGTTTCTTTGTCTGTAAGAGGGGATAAAGGTGCCCTCCTCAGAGTTGCTGTGAGGATGAAATGGTGCATGTAAAGTGCCTGGCACAGTGCCTGTGCTCAATAATGCCTGCTATTATAGCTATTGTCCAAATCCGGCTAGAGCCGTTAGAGATAGCGTTGTAGGGAGGGACCTGCCTGGGCTCCCCTGTGGGCTGCTGGGTTTTTGTAGCTGCAGAGCCCAATTACCCAGCCTTTTCCTCCACCCAGGAGCACAGCTTCTTCCCCAGGGTCCTCACCCCAGCTCAGCGAGAAGCAGAGGCAGATGCAGATAGGGAGTTAGCCTGAAATCACCCTTTCTACCCTGCCTCTTTGATTGGCAGCGCACTGCAGAGAAGTGATGTGTAAAGAAATGTCCCTTCAATCCAGGAGCTGTCCAAAATGGGAATGGTTTTCACGGCACAGTCATTTTTGGATAAGAAAGTCTGAAATGAGAGAATTCTGAACGCAGAACAAAGCAGAAGAGCCTGCCACAACAGTGCATGTGAGTCAACCCGCAGCGCCTCACAAACAGCCTGCCTTGTTAAAATCAGTCCCTTGGTGCAGGCGGGATTAGCGCTCTGCAAACTTCCCATCCCAGGCCTGTCTGCATTTTTACTTTCCCTGCTGCACGTCTCTTGCTGATCTTCCTCCCTTCGTACCCGGGGGGATTTCCCACACATAATGGAGGCCACTCCCATTGCTACAGTGAAGGAGACTTTTTTCCTCTGCTTTGGGCAGAAAAATAGTAACTTGTGCTGGGAACACAGAGAGGCTGAAACACTCTCTGGAACAATTCCCTTGGCCCAGTCCCCGACTCTTTGCATTGTGAGAAGGAGCAGGGAGGCCCAAGGGAAGGTGCCCTGGGGAAGGGCCCTCTGGAGGTAATTTTGTGGGAGTCCCATGGGCATTCTCTTCCTCCCCCTCCTCCTCTAGCAAGTCCTGCCTGGTTAACTTACTCTGCAGAGTTGGGGCCTCCACTCTGGGGTTCCCAGTGGCAGACACAACTATTCACACATGGTACCCCAGGGGCTGTGTCCTGTGTGGAACTGCTGACCACCCACCGTCCCGGTCACTACTTGCCACAAGAGTGGCTTGTGGGCTGAAAAGCATGTCCAGGAGGGAGCAGCAGGCCACCCCAGGAGGAGGTTCTGATCATTTCTGCCCCATGGCTTCCTGCCACTCTGGGTGAGCCCGAGCAAGACTGGCCGGCTGGGCTGGGTTCTGGAGCCAAGCCCCTTTCCTCACCCTGTTTGCTGAGCCTCCCCACACTTTGGCCGCTCATTATCTCCCCACTGGCGGGCGAGTGGGAGAGGCCGCGCCGAGGGGAGGGCCAATTACTGGGGCCTCACCGCTACGCACCGCCTTGAATGCATTTTTCTTAAATGGTGAAGCCCTCTTTGGGGAGAGGCAATTTGTGGGGAGCTCAGGGCCGCATAATTTACGGGCCCCTCTAGCCTGGGTAGGAGTGAGGTGGCTGTGGCTTGGTTTAATTAGCTGGGTGTAAGCCGAGCACATCACCAGAATGGGCCCGGAATCCTGGTCACCGAGGCTCATTTCTCTTCTGTGCGAAGCACCGCCAAAGACGAAAAGGTCTAAAGTTACTTCATTCATTGGATCCCTTGGTTAGCAACGTCTTCCAGTTTGAAATATAAACCCACTTATTTTTCTTAACAAGAATCCAGCCCACCAGCTACAGTGTTCTGCTCATGCATTTAATAGGAATAATTGAATGGAGCTCAAATTATCATAACCTAATGCTTTCCGAGGCAGATCCAGCCATGGCATATTTTTTCCTACAAGGAAGCAAGTTATGTGAGGCAGGGCAGTGAGGGGGAAGCCAGCCTCAAGTGCTGCTGGTTCCTAGCTCTGCTCTGCAACGACTTGTGGGTTGAATTTCAGGGGCTGCTGGCCACTGGGCTGGGGGCCTCTAGGGGCTTCGAGAGGCAGGGCACCAGGGTGGTAGGTGCTCCCTAGGTGATATGCAGTCCTCAGCTGGACATGACTCCCTGGGTCATTTTAAACAATGATCAGGGAGAGAAAGCTAGAGCTGGAAGAGACCATGGAGTGCTAGTACTCTTGGTGGTAGCAGCAATCCTAATGATGTTTGTGGACATAATTAAACATAACAGTGATTATCGGTAAATGAGGATGCCCACTTACTGTATGGTTGTGGGAACTGAGGTCCCAAGATATGGTGCTGATGACAGACCCTTGATCCAGTTTTCTATAGTCCCCAGAGCACAGAGGGAGGTTTCCAGTGATGCGATTCATAGACCCAGACCCTTTGAACAGATAGGATACGCAGGCTCTGGAGGGTCCATGAGGAGCTCTCCCTCACCAGCTACCCAGTCTTGGGTAGGCCTCTCTCAGCCTCAGTTTCTACATCTGTAAAATGGGGCTACCGCCTGCCCTGATTCCCTCATAGCACTGGTGTGTGACAACTGTGAGAATTCATGCAGAGGAGGGGGCACAGCAAAGTGCTGCCAGGGTCTTTGAATTGTCACCCCCACAGTGCCCTTACCTGCAGAGACTAAAGCTTCCTGGCCCCACTCAGGCATGATTTTGAGCTCGAAATGACCAGAATGAAAAGAGTGGCCAGAACCAGGGGCGGGCTGCTGACTGTGGGTGGCCTGGATTTGAGCCCTGTAGCTTTCCCCAGATATGGCCCTCATGCAGATCTGTACGGCAGAGCAGAGGGTACTGTGTTTCTGAGCTTTCCCCTCACTTTCATCAGCCCACAAAGGCAGGCCTTCAGGTCAACCACCTATGGAGGAGTAGGGGTGTGTGAACACAGGACCTGTGCTTTTTCAGCCAACATGGCCCCCTTCGGAATCAAAGAAGGGCCCGTTTCCCAGGGGCATGTGTATAGTCCCTTCCTTATCTCCCTCCCTTTCTTCCTTCTCTTTCTCTCTCTCTCTTTCTGGAACTACATGTAAAGTTATCAGGAAACCCCAGCTGGGTGTGTGATGGTGCTGAGCTTCACCTTGCCTCACTGGGGCTGAGGGTGGCAGGTGCTGGGTCCCCTGTGAACACTGTTATCCTCCCAGGGCTCGGCTCAGAGGCTCAGGAGATTTGCCCAGTGCCAGCAGAGAAGCTGTGCTGGTCTGTTGTCAGCACATAAAAAGGTCACAAAGGCAGTGAGAAAGCTCTAGAAGGCCTTTGTGATCCCTCTCCCCAAGAGCCTTGCTGGTTAGGCTTTTGTTACTTAACAAAGCAAGTGGTGCCTTCGCTCTTCAATCACAAATCGTGATGTTGACTACTTCAAAAAAGCAGAGTGAATATGATTCCAATATTTATCTTAGCACAAAACTAACATTTCAGGGCCTATGCCCATAATTCAAATGTTGATGGGGAACACATTGTGTGAATGTGGTGCAAATATATACAAGGGGGGAAGTTGCTTATATTTAATAGGGAAACATGAAGTAAACATTTTTGAATAAAATGGCAAAGACTTGGGTTCTAGTTGCAGTTTCTCAGTTGAGCATATTTAACTGGCATGTCCGAGGAGCTGTCATGTGGTCTGAGGGCGGAGCAGGGTGAAGGTCGAGTTGTTGTTACCAGCGATGCCTCTCAGAACCCGAGCCCACGACTCCGTGTTCCCAGCTTTGCTGCGTACTTGCTGATCTAGAGGCTGGCCTGTGGCTCTGGGAAGTTGAGCGCGGCTCCTTGTTCTCTCTCTGTCTTTGCTTCCACTCCAGTGCTCGTTAGTGGCAGGAGCCCTTATAAAGGCACGTGGGAAGGGGAGCGTGGCTCCTTGTTAAGGGCAGTTGCCTTCTGGCTGCTTTACAAGAGTCTCAGTACGAAGGCTCCCCTCCCCGTGGCATGCTGTGTGTGGAAAAGAGAGGCGCAGGCCCTGTGTTCTCGCTCTGGGAATCCTTATGCAATGGAAAGCCCGGCTCCTGCCGGCATCTGACATCATGCTAGAAGGCCTCGCAAGCCTTATGTAAACACCCAGGTGCCTGTCTGTGCAAATGTGGGGCCTTGACACTGGCAGGCTCCGTTTCTGTTACCACTGCAGGGTGTGGACGTGTGGGCACTCGCAGTTCCTTCTGGAAGTCTCTGGTCTTTGTGTGTGGATGGGCAGGCAGTTCTGGAGCTGCCGCTGCACAGCCCTAGCCCCCTGCCCCCGGGACGATTCATCAGGTTTGCAGAGGTGGAGGGCCTTTGTGATGCTGTGCATGCTGGTTCCTGGGGCTTTAGTTTCCATTCTAAATACGTCTTGCCTGCCAGGATACAGCCACGTGACTTCTGCAAGTGAAGAAAGGACACTTTGGACTTGTTCCCCTGGCTCTGCTCATGGTCATCGTCTTGTTCCGCAAGGTTTCATTTTCTCACTGGCTGCACTTTGTGTTTGTACGGGCTTCCTGAGACAGCAGGACCATATAAGCCTTGGTGCCCCACTTTCCAGGGGACAGAGATAAAGTGACACCCAGAAGAAGTTCACAGGGAGGGGGGGACAAGGGGAGACCTGGAATCTCATTGGTTCAGTTCAGCAGACACTGACCAGGCACCGGCTGTGTACCCGGAGCTGCACCATGAGTTGGGCAGGGGTGGTGGGGCAGAGAGGGGGGCAGAGCTAGGTCACCCGTGGTTTCCTAAGGTGTAACGTGAGTAAAACAGAAGTTAGGACTTTGCTTGGGAAATTCAGAGGCCATTTGTTTCAGAGGATCTGCTCTGGGACCTAGTGGTGGTGATGATTAAATTGAAAATTAAAAATTATAAAGCTGATAACAGTGCTTATACATATGCCAGAAGCTGTTCTAGGTCCTTTATGGATGTTAATGCATTTAACCCTGACAAACAGTCTCTGAGGTGGATATTATTACCCACATTTTTACAGCTGTGTGTAATAACGCCTTGTCCGGGTTAGAACAGAGATAGGGTGCTGGTTTCTCACCCCAGGCTGTCCAACTCCAGGGCATATGCCCTGAGCCACTGTGCAGGTGAAAAGAAGCAGGCACAGGTGCTGAGTGTATTTCTGCTGCAGTCCTTTCCCTGGGGACTTGGTGTCTGGCTGATGACCCTGACCTGGACATTGGCTCTCTGTGCCTCCTGGGGGTGGGCAGGATGGGCCTGGTGCTGAGAGGAGAGAGCAGGCCAGGACTGCGGCTGCCCACTGTCCATACCCAGGACTTTGCGGCCTTCTCTTTCTTGCAGAGAGCCTGGGACTCAGAGCTTTGCTGCTCTTTAGTTCCACTTGCCACCTGAGGAAAGTGTGGGGCCAGCCCTGCCCACTGGAAGCTGGAACCGCATCCCAGGGTGGGAGGTGGAGCTGGAGCAAGGGTGAAGTGACTGGACTGAGACCCCGCCATGCCTCTCCTCCTGGCTGCTGCCAGTGGCTGCTTACCAGGAAGGGAGCACCATGGTGCGTGCCTCCCCAGCCTGCTGATTCCGCTCTCAGACGTGTCACGGCTTTCTCATGTGTCAGGCTGTCACTTCACACTCCTGCCCCTATCATTGCTATCTACTCCCACCTTGAAAACAGACAACAGTATCGCTGATTCGCGTCTGAGAAGCAACTATCTGAGAAACCTTTGGACACACTGCCTGCGCGTGTGGGGTGAGATCCAGTGAGCAAGACTCAGGAGGGATGTCCAGGCCCGGACCAGGGCTGGGGAGGGAGACAGATGGTTGCAGAGGTGTGTGATGGAGGAAGAAAGGGTGGTGGTGGTGTGGAGGTGAGATGCCTGTTTTGAGCATCTTCTACTTTGTTTAAGGCATCACCTAGGAAACTTGTAGATCTTTAGAAGCTGGGTGGTTTGGGAACCGTTTAGCCAAAGTGAACTGATTGTTCCACTGGGTGAGTAGTTGGGACGTTCGGCCTAGGGTGCTGGGGCTGCAGGAGGAGGGATTCTTGTGAGAACCAGTGTGTGGAGGGCTGGGGGAGCAAGATTTTCCTGGGCATGTTGAGTGAGATAAGTGGTTGAAGCTGAAGACTTCAGCATCACACTGGGCCCTTGGGGCATCTGGGGATGATGGAAACTGTTGAGCTTAGGCAAAATGTTATCTACCTCTGAAAGCCTGTTTCCTTCCAGCATCAGTACATCCTCCTCCTCCTTGGTGGTCTCTAGAAGCAGCCCCAGTGGGTGTTGTGTATCTGGTAGCTCTCTGCCGCCTAAGGAATGACTGAAGGGGCCGCTTAGTGCCGTTTCTGAGCCGGGAAGCAGTGGAGGGGGTGGAAAAGCAGAGCAGTACTGGCTGCAGTGTCCCCTGCCTTGTTTCCCTGAAATGGACCCACTGGTGTCATGGTGTTGGAGCTGGGGGAGGACGGGTGGTGTGAAGTGACTCCGTGTCTCAGCTATGGGTGTGGAGAGGTCTGCTTGGGTGACATGGTGACTGGCCTTCAAGACTCGAACAATACCTGGGTAAAGGCATGTCCCGTTGTAGGTGTCTTTTGAGGCAAAGAAAAATAGTTTTTTGTTTACCAAGAGAATCATCCCCTGTTGCTAAGGAAAGAGCTAGAAGGAAGGGGTGAAGTGCCCGGAGGGGAGGGTGTGTGGTGACAGGACTTCCTCTGGGGGAGGTGCCAGAGGAGGAGCTGAGGGGTGGCCCTGTATCTTCTGTGCCCTCTGTGCTCTTGCTGGGACTTGGCCTCTCCAGGGCCCGTCCCCCTCGGGCCCCCACGGAGCAGAACACCATGTGCGGAGTCTGAGTTCCCTGATGACCTGCTTTCCTTCTGAGCCATTGGTCCAAGCTCCATCATCTCTGTCTCCTCCAGGTGGCCCTGGGTCCCCAAGCCTCAGGCTGTTGTCTACCCAGTGTCAAACTGATGGGGGCTCTGGCACAGCTCAGATCCTTTAGATCTTTGTTCTCTTACCTGGGTTCTCTTCTCCCCAAGGCAGGGTTTCCTGGAGTGTGGTCTGTGCATGACTGCTGGTGCCCACAGTGACTCTAGGAGTCCCCTTGGGGTACTTTTTTTGAAGTCAATAGTTATGGTTGTGTTTGATGTATACTAAAAGATGTTCGTGAACATACGCAATCTCAGGTTTTGGGTTTCTCAGGCATTAGAACCAAGGATGAGACCTGACGTCTGTGGGTGACTGCAGAGTGTGCTGGTAACAGCAGGGCTTTGGGGACAGACTGCTTGGTTCACATCCTGGCTCTTCCCTCTACAGACTGTGACACCTTGGACTTGTTGCTCAGTCTTCTGTCTAACTGGGGATCGTAAGAGGCCCTTCCTCTAGGGTTGTTGTGAAACTGAGCAAGTTAATGCATGTAAAACATTTAGAAAGTGCTCAACAGATAATGCATACTCTGTTGGTGTTAATATTATTTAAAGAAATAATATTGAACAAAGAGTAGTGAAGATGGTATGCAAATAGCCAGCTCCAAAGTAAATGTTCTTTCTGCATAGATAATCCTGGATTCCTAGTTCAGCTCTGCACCTGCTCTTTTCTGTGTCCTGGGGAAGGCATGGTAGCTCTCTGACTCCTCAGTTTATGCATCTGTACAATGGGGAATGGAATGTTTACCTTGCAAATTTGCAAGGTTAAAAATAGGAGACCACCCTGGCATAGTGACCGGCACACAGGGGTCATTTGGGGGCAGCTCTTGTGATGCTGTTGATGACATTGTTTCTGCTGCTATACCTACCCTGTGAGTGCCTGAGGGATGGGACCAAACACACGCATCTTGGGAACTAGAAGCACCCAGGATGGGGGAGATGCTAGACAGACTCATCAGGGCTGTGTTCTAAGCTCAAGGACGGGCACCTAAGAGTGAGCGCAAGGCAGGTGGGGCTGCTGCCTTAGGAACTCAGGCTGCTTCAGGGAGAAACACCCAGGGGTGGACCAGGAGGAGGAGGATGTTGGGATTTCAGGCTGCATTAACTGTGAGGCTGCCTTTTTGACGGAAAGTGGGAGAAGAGGCCAGGCAAGGGGGGGTGGTGTTTGAGCCTGCCTGAGGCCCCTTCTTAGCTCCACTGCCTTCCTGGGCCCTGGTGACATGTGCTCTTGGAATCTCCACAGGGCCTGCCCTCCCGCCCTGCCCTGGGCCCCCCCGGGTGAGCTCTTGGTTCCCAGTGAGACCAGGGTGGCTTCAGTCTGTCCTCTTCCAGCCACTGGCCTCAGCCGGGCTGTGGCAGCCCTCAGGAGGAGCCTCCAGGTGGCCGGCACCGTGGCCAACCAGGCATGCTTTCTAGAAGGCTGACAGGTGAAAAATGACCGAATCTCCTGACCCTTGGCCTGAGGGAACGTGCGGACAGTTACACTATGGTGTCCTAAACTGGTGGCCTTGGGACTCCGGTGACCTGAGAGTGTGGAGAAACCTCTGTTAAGTGGCCTGGAACCCCCTCACAGGCGGAGAAAGTGAGAGTTCTGACCTCTGGCCTTGAGATTGCTGAAAGGAGAGGTCCTCGTATGGCGGTGCAGGAAAACCTGAGCGGGGCCAGGCCGTGGTGTTCGCAGCCCCGGCTCTGGCAGGGGGAGGGGAGGTGGACCCTGGTCTGAGTTTGTGAAATGATACATTTTGCCCTCACTGTGTGCTCTGTGGAAAGAGATCAGTCTAGACTCCTTTCTGTTTTCAATTAGTGTACCCCCACTAGCAGTGAGTATACTCTCTCCAGGGGACAGAGAGTTCGGCCCTCTCTATGTGGGGGTAGTAATAATAATCAAAAGACAGTATTGCTAGTTGTATTACCACAGCTGCTGTTAATTAAACATTTACTAAGAACTGTGGTGCTGGAGAATACTCATGAGAGTCCCGTGGACTGCAAGGAGAGCAAACCAGTCCTAAAGGAAATCAACCCTGAATATTCATTGGAAGGACTGATGCTGAAGCTGAAGCTCCAGTACTTTGGCCATTTGATGAGAAGAGCCAACTCATTGGAAAAGACCCTGATGCTGGGAAAGACTGAGGGCAGGAGGAGAAGAGGGCAACAGAGAATGAGATGGCTGGATGGCATCACTGACTTAATAGACGTGAGTTTGAACAAACTCCGGGAGATGGTGAAGGACAGGGAAGCCTGCAGTTAATGCGGTTGCAAAGAGTCAGACACGACTTAGTGACTGAACAACAGCAATAAGCCCCACTCTGTCCTTATCTGAGCTACCTATAAGCCCTAGGTGGTAGATGCCAGCTCCATTGTACATAAGGAAACTGAGTTGAAGAAACCCTAAATGACTATTAGTTATTAATATTATTTAAAGGAACATCATATACAGCCTAGTAAATGGGCTCAAATTCCTGAGCGTGGATTCCAAAGTCCATGCTTTTAATCTCTTTAGCTTTTCTTTTGGTCTTTATCATATAACGGCTTAAAAAAAAAAAAAAGGCAAGAGAGGATTAAATTGCATTTCCGTTCTAGACCTGATTGTCCTCAGAGCAAGGATTGTGTGTGTGATGATTCTGGCCTTTGCCCTTACCCCTTGGGTCGGTGGCCACAATACCGGTAGCCATCCTCGTAGGCCATGTCAGATGCAGCTGCTGCTCTGGGCTCTGTGGAAGCTTTCCCTCTGCCCGTGGGCTGCTGTAGTGACAGAGCCTGGCCTGGGTCTGTGATGAGGTGTCTAGGAAGGCTGCTGTACTAGCGGCAGGTGTCTAGGGCCCTCTCCCTGGCCAGCAGTGTGGCCTGCTGGGGCTCCCTGTGACACCTTCCTGGGGTACTCCAGACATCATCTGGGGGCAGATGGCTGGTCTTTGTCCTTCCGATGCCAACTCCGGAGTGCTGTACAGTCAGCCAGTCAGAGAGGATGTTGTGATGTACGTGATTGTGAGGTTTGGTGCTCCTCTCCGAAGCCCAGACTTCCTGTGTGAAGCTGAACCAGGCATTCCCTCCACTTCCTGGGTGCCTTCCTCTTTCTCTGTAGAGTGGGGTGGCCATCCCTGTCCAGCCTCGGACACAGGGTCACTTTCAGGCCAGATGAGCTTAGTTTGTGAAGGCTTTGTTCTAAATCTAAGAGGGTGCGTGGTTGCCTTTAGATACCCCCTTGGAAGCCTTCCTTGACCCATCTGTTGGGTTAGGGGCTGTGTGTCCCCAGCCCCCATATATCTTCTTAGAGCTGTCATTACACTGTAGCAGAGCTGCCAATCTGTGGTGTTGTGTCCTCCGCACCCCTCCCCCAAATCTGAGAGTTTTTGAGGGAAAGGCCTGTGTCCTGATCGCTATTGGTGACACAGAGCTGACACCCAGTATGTATTTGTAGAATTAGGAGATGATTGAATGAATCCATTTCCAACTGGGAGATGTGCTTGTGAGTCTTTCTGATCTCTCACTTGGCAAAGAACTTCTAAGAGAGATTAGGAGGGGGAGGAATCAGATGTCATGTCTCCTTAATATTCTCTGTCTGAGTAACCTGTGGGTAGATCAGGTGTGGCTTGATCCAGCACCCAGACTGTCTCCATGACAGGGTTTCATTCTCCCCATTCCTTGGTTCCTTTAAGTGAAGCTAGTCCTATTCTCAGACCCCGCATGGTGAAAAGATGACTACAGCAACTCTGCCCCCATATCCTCTCTGACTCAGTCTAGTGGGACAGATGGGGAATCTTGGTCCCAGCATTCCTAGGAGTCCTGGAGCTCATTGTGATCGGACTAGCTTTGGTCATATGCCCTCTCCTGAACCAGTTACTGGCCAGGGGAAGGCCGTGTGCTAATTAGCTTAGATGGGACTTTTGCTCCACCCTACGTGGAAATGAGGAGGAGGGCATGGCAACCCACCCCAGTGTTCTTGCCTGGAGAATCCCATGGATAGAAGAACCTGGTGGGCCACAGCCCATGGGGTCACAAAGAGTCAGATGTGACTGAACAACTACGCATAGCACAGGTGGAATGACAGTGTGGGAGGGTGGATCCTCCAGGGAAATGGAGGCTGTTGCTGAGAGAAGGGGAGAGGCATATGGAGGAAATAGAAGGTACTTTCATCATAGATAGCATTTTATGTAAAAAAAAAAAAGAAAAAATCAGTGCATCCATGCCTCAATTCTGGGCCCCTTCAAGCTAAAAAGATGTTTTCCCCTTCAGTTGTCTGCATCAGCCCTGCAGTTCTGTGTGCATATCCAGTAAGGGCCCAGTTGCTCCACAGATGCCTCCCTGGCTTAGCTGGGGACCGGCTGTTGGCACTGGGCTCTTTCACGCTTTCTGGCTTAAACATCTCTCAGTCTGTGCATCTTGCTTATGGCATGTCAACTAGGTGGGGCCCTAGAAGGCATTGGTTGCGAACTGCCCAATGAGAAAACCAAAGCCCAGAGACGTGAAGGCTCTTCCCTGACAGCGTAGCCAGTGTCAAAGCCAGGATCAGAACCTGGTGTCCTGGCCCCATCTCGGCTTTCTTCCTAACCCTCGCCCTCCTTTCTACTTTGAGATGAGACTTCAGAGCCACAGACACACACAGGAGAGACTCAGGCAGGAGTCTAGAGGACTCGTTACAGGAGGTCGAGCACCAGGATGGTGCCTTGTAGAACAGTCCCGTCTCCAGATGCAACCCTGAACCTGCCTGCCCTTGGGTGCCCAGCCCAGGGTCTGCGGCTGGCCTCCAGGCTCCAGAAAGTCAGCAGTTAAGTTGGCAGCCTTTGCCTTTGTCCTTTCTGAGCTGAGTGATTAGGGTCTCTAAGAGTAACCATTATCTGTGTGTTTGGGGAATGCATGTTTTTCACACATGCAGCCCTTCCAGAAAGATTTAGCCTGGGGATGCAGCAGACGGGCTCTCCATTGAGGGCAGATACCAATCATTTTTACAATTGTTTGCAACAGGAGAGGAAGCTTGAGCTTAACAGTTCTGTTGTGGATGGATTTGGGGGAGAAGCATGAATGAATTATCAACAGGATGGCTTCTGCTTTTATCCTGGGATTTGCTGCCGTCCCTGCACTCCGGCCACCCTGTGCAGAGCCCCAGGATTTACATTCCTCACAGGTGTGGGCCTCATTGTGTGCTGAGGTCTCAGGGGCCCGGCTGGCATCTGTAGGAGAGAACCTGTCAGGTGTGTCCGGGGAGGGAACACGGTCCTCAGAGGGGAATTTGGGGCAGCCCCCACACTTCTTCAGTTGGGGGAGGGTCCCCAGCCAGGGACACAGACCTGAGCAAGTACCCACCAACCTCTGGAGTTGATCTGAGCCCCCATAATGTTTTAAAGAGCCCTTGACAGCAGTGACCAAGAGGGATAGCTTTTTCAGCCTCTTGCTAGGGGGAAAAAAAAAAAGATCCTGCTCAGAAATGCATTTGCGGGAAGTTTGAAGTTTGAAGCCCTCCAGCTGCAGCTTGGCGGCCTGGGTGGTCGGGTGGGTGGGATGGTGTCCTCGAGTGGGCGGGGAGTGGAGCATGGCAGCTGAGGAGCACAGCCAGGAGGGCAGGAGTTGCATCTAAACAGCGGTGGTGGGTGTGCCATCTGACGGACCTGGGTTCAAGTCTTGCCTCTTGTTCAGCAGCTGCAAGAACTTGGGCAAGCTACTTGGCCTCTCTAAACCACAGTTTACTTATCTATAAGATGGAGATAATACCTCTTTGGATATGATGAGATTTAAGTGAGAAATTGCATGTAAAGCTCTTGGTGCTATCAATGGAAGTGTTCTTTGCTGTTATTACTAACAACAGTGGTGGTGGTGGTGGTGTCAAAGGTGCCCTGTCCCTGGTCTCCATCAACACTTCCCCAAAGACCCCAAATAAACACCAAAGCTTTGTAAACATACTGTGTTTCTAGCCCTACTCCCCCTTCCAAGCAGACGACCACCTTTAAGCTCCTGTATTGTAGAAATTCTGGCACCGTCCCTAATATTGATACAGGTGATATTTCAAAATGATTTGTCACTTTCCAAATGTCAGGCAGTTCTGGGTGGGACAGAAGCCAGAGTGCGTGATTCCTGATTCAGAGAGGAGGCAGGTGGGAGCTGAGTACACGCATATACCTGGGGTGGTAAAAGGTAGAACAGGTGGAAGGACGGGCAGAGGCAAGTAGAAACGGAGGCCCAGGACAGTTTCCCATACTGCACCCCGATAATGACCAGACAAGGAAGGTGGGGGACTGAAGTCACACTGGTCAGCCTCAGGGGTCTATGTACCTGTCTTTTTTCCTGTGTGACGTGGTGGTGGACACTCTGCTGACGGTTTGACTCCGTCTTCCAGGAAAGGTGACTGGTGTCATCCCAGATGTCATGGTCAAGAGGAGCAGAGTCGTGCCTGCTGAACACAGGCCTGTGCCTCACCCTCCCCAAACTCGCTCTTTCAGAAACATGCCCTCATCAGTTTTCGGGAGCCCAGGGTAGGGGCGGGGGTGGCATCTTGACACTCAGGCCCTGAGGATGGTCCTCTGGGTCTTCTGCAGGCATCACCATGATCTGGCTCTCAAGTGAAGTGCCTGGGGAGGTTGGAGGTGTCCCACGTGTGTCCATTCCTGCTCGTGCCCCCCACTGTAGCAGGCAGTGCCCTGGAGGCATAGTTTCTCCAGGAAATCCTCTCAGCCCACACCCTACCCTACCTGGTGGGGTAGGTGAGACTCCTGAGTGGGTGGTCTTCGGTGGTGGAAGGTGGTGCCGGTGCCCTGGTTGGGAGAAGTCCCCCTGGCCGTGTCCTCACTCTAGCGTGTGGGTCCCCTGGCCTCCCAGTTGAGGACAAGTTCCACTCTTGTCATTCCCCTGCCTCCAAGGGCCTCCTTCGTTTTGTTTCTAGTTGTTTATTTGGTTGGCCAAGTGGCGATCTTGGCCCCAGAATACATGAGCCGTTGGACCAAGATCTGAGTTCGTGCCGTGCTGTGTCCTAGGAACCTGGCACCATACTTAGTATTCAGTGTTTCATCATGTTCCTGTTTTATGCCAGGCCCTGTGCTAGGACTGGGGTGCAGCAGTGAGCACCACAGATGAGGCTGCATCCCCAGAGCTTAGAGTCCAGAGGTGAATCCTGGGAGCTCAACATGTGCTGGTAGGAGGAGCAATCTAGTGAAGGGTCCAGGAACCCTCCTGGCCAGGGCAGGGTCCCTGACTCTGTCAGCTCCTCTGGACACGGGTGGCAGGACTCAGGGCTGCCCCTCCTGAAGGTGGTTAGGACTAGGGCCCTGATCGCTTCTGATGAAAGGGGCTGGCGGGCAGCCCAGGCCTCGCTCACCCAACCTGTTGGGGTTTCAGATTTGTTCCATCTGAGCAGTCAATTAATTAGCAATTGGAGCTCCCATCATCCCGGGCTCTGAGCGAGTTGCAGGGTGCCCCTCCTTCCTCCTTTCCATTCGCTCAAATTGAGCAGCCAGGTCCTGTGATATCATTTGAAACCCTGCCAAGAAGCAATTAACATGCTGTTTGCTGACAAGGATTTGCTGCCGCTCCAGGAGCAGGGGCCGGGATGAGAAGGCCAGTGGCGGGGGGCCGAGCCGTGAGAGCAAACAAAGGTGCGGATGGAGGTGCTGCTACCGGTCTTTGAAAGTTGCCAGGCCAGGCGGGAGTGGCCTTCTCTCCTTGGACCTCCTTCTCTCGCCCCTCCCTGCCCAGACCTGCACACTGCAGGGGTGGCCCTGGATTGTAGAACAGGATGGGTTTCTTGGAAATTCTGATGGCAGTGGCCAGTTACTGAGCTCTTACCAAGTACTAAGTGCGCTGGACTGAAGAGCCCATTCAGTCCTCACAACAACCTGGAGAGAACCCATTTTACAGGCCAGGAAACAGAGGCACCAGAAACGAAAGGGCTGGCCCCACGTGACCCAGGCAGTAAGCGGTGCAGGAGAATCTGAGCATCTGGAAAAGCCTGCATGTTCAGGCGGGTACCCAGTGTGGATAAAAGGGTCAACCCCTGGGCCCACCGCCAGGTCACGGTGACTTGCTACGGGACGCGGGCTTGATAAATGGTGCTGTTGCGTAATCAGTGGCTGCCTCTGCGGGGTGTTAGGTGGAATCTGGCGGAGTGGCTGGCCCAACCCAGCCTTGCTGACAGAGCAGAGGCCCACGGCAGTGAGGGGCCCGCCTGGGTGAGGCTGAGGGGCAGGGCCGTGTCCCCGTCCCGGGTGGCTGACCCTGTGACAGAACCTGGGGACCCTCGAGGAAGCACCTGCGGGTGGCGGTGTCCTGATCGGAGGGGACTGGGAGGCCTCTCTCGGTGGCTGGGGTCCCCATGCTCTGCTTTCCCACCTTCTCAACAGCTTTGGGGCCGGCCTGTGGGGACTCCTGTCTTCCCTGCTGTTGACTCATCCTGGGTGGAATTATGTACAGAAATTAGTCAATGGAGCCGGTCCATGGACCACAGGCAGCTCCCTGCAGGCGCAGGGCAGGGGCTGTGCCCGCCTCAAGGGTCCTTCCGGGACCTGGAGCGGTAGCTTCATGGGTGTGTTTTGTGGGGGAGGGGACTGCTCCTTGCAGGGCAATACATACAGTTGGAGGCTGGTGGCCCTGCCCCCTGCCTAGTGGCCTTCCCCCCATCCTCCTGAGAGGGGAGAGTAAGCTCTGGCTTCTGCCGGCTTCCAGAAAGACATGGAGGCCCTGAAACTGGAGGTGCTGGCACCTCCCACCCCAAGCCCTTCCCAAGCATCCCGTGTGCCAGGCACAGAGTCGGGCACTGAGGATTTGGGGGAAAACAGCACATGTAAGAGTCAGAAGAATCTATGCTAGATGGGGCAGGTGTGAGAAATGCTGTCCCACAAGAGG